>NC_142613.1:52557415-52868502 GCF_059453375.1 Lepisosteus platostomus
CCAAAAGCACTGCAAAGGCTTCAGAAAATGTCTACTTCTCATTCAAGCCCTAACCCTAACCCTAGCTCGGGCACTTTCATTAAACCAATCAAAAACCTTGCCATCACATGCTGTGTTCAAAAAGTTACCCAAATGACTCCAAACTCATCAGAAACATTGAATGTAATGCTTTAAAGCACCTTCAGTGTATCTGCACCGAATCTGCTTGACATTTCCAGTATTTCTTGTTGGGTCAACGGCAGCTGGAATTTAGCGTGAAAAAAGCATGATTTGTGGCATATTGGGGTCAGCATCACAATTTCCACTAAAGTTTGGCTAAAAGTAACACTTTATTTGGATTCCAATACAAAAACAGAAAGAGTTCAGCATGTAAAAAGTGTATTTGAAAATTTTGGCATTTTTTACCATTTTTGAGCGACAGCCGCTTAGCAAAAATCGCAAATGTGGGCCAAAAGTTGTCGTCAAGGAAACAACAAAACAACACTTTTCCTGCATTTCTACTGTCTCCAAAAGCACAGCTAAGGCATCAGAAAATGTCTACTTCTCATTCAAGCCCTAACCCTAACCCTAGCTCGGGCACTTTCATTAAACCAATCAAACACCTTGCCTTCACATGCTGTGTTCACAAAGTTACCCAAATGACTCCAAATTCATCAGAAACATTGAATGTAATGCTTTAAAGCACCTTCAGTGTATCTGCACTGAATCTGCTTGACATTTCCAGTATTTCTTGTTGGGTCAACGGCAGCTGGAATTTAGCGTGAAAAAAGCATGATTTGTGGCATATTGGGGTCAGCATCACAATTTCCACTAAAGTTTGGCTAAAAGTATCACTTTATTTGGATTCCAATACAAAAACAGAAAGAGTTCAGCATGTAAAAAGTGTATTTGAAAATTTTGGCATTTTTTACCATTTTTGAGCGACAGCCGCGCGGCTTAGCAAAAATCGCAAATGTGGGCCAAAAGTTGTCGTCAAGGAAACAACAAAACAACACTTTTCCTGCATTTCGACTGCCTCCAAAAGCACAGCAAAGGCATCAGAAAATGTCTACTTCTCATTCAAGCCCTAACCCTAACCCTAGCTCGGGCTCTTTCATTAAACCAATCAAAAACCTTGCCTTCACATGCTGTGTTCAAAAAGTTACCCAAATGACTCCAAACTCATCGGAAACATTGAATGTAATGCTTTAAAGCACCTTCAGTGTATCTGCACTGAATCTGCTTGACATTTCCAGTATTTTTTGTGGGGTCAACTGCAGCTGGAATTCGACGTGAAAAAAGCATGATTTGTGGCATATTGGCGTCAGCATCACAATTTCCACTAAAGTTTGGCTAAAAGTATCACTTTATTTGGATTCCAATACAAAAACCGAAAGAGTTCAGCATGTAAAAAGTGTATTTGAAAATTTTGGCATTTTTTACCATTTTTGAGCGACAGCCGCGCGGCTTAGCAAAAATCGCAGATGTGGGCCAAAAGTTGTCGTCAAGGAAACAACAAAACAACACTTTTCCTGCATTTCTACTGTCTCCAAAAGCACAGCAAAGGCATCAGAAAATGTCTACTTCTCGATCAAGCCCTAACCCTAACCTTAGCTCGGGCTCTTTCATTAAACCAATCAAACACCTTGCCTTCACATGCTGTGTTCACAAAGTTACCCAAATGACTCCAAATTCATCAGAAACATTGAATGTAATGCTTTAAAGCACCTTCAGTGTATCTGCACTGAATCTGCTTGACATTTCCAGTATTTCTTGTGGGGTCAACTGCAGCTGGAATTCGACGTGAAAAAAGCATGATTTGTGGCATATTGGGGTCAGCATCACAATTTCCACTAAAGTTTGGCTAAAAGTATCACTTTATTTGGATTCCAATACAAAAACCGAAAGAGCTAAGCATGTAAAAAGTGTATTTGAAAATTTTGGCATTTTTTACCATTTTTGAGCGACAGCCGCGCGGCTTAGCAAAAATCCCAAATGTGGGCCAAAAGTTGTCGTCAAGGAAACAACAAAACAACACTTTTCCTGCATTTCTACTGTCTCCAAAAGCACAGCAAAGGCATCAGAAAATGTCTACTTCTCATTCAAGCCCTAACCCTAACCCTAGCTCGGGCACTTTCATTAAACCAATCAAAAACCTTGCCATCACATGCTGTGTTCAAAAAGTTACCCAAATGACTCCAAACTCATCGGAAACATTGAATGTAATGCTTTAAAGCACCTTCAGTGTATCTGCACTGAATCTGCTTGACATTTCCAGTATTTTTTGTGGGGTCAACTGCAGCTGGAATTCGACGTGAAAAAAGCATGATTTGTGGCATATTGGCGTCAGCATCACAATTTCCACTAAAGTTTGGCTAAAAGTATCACTTTATTTGGATTCCAATACAAAAACCGAAAGAGTTCAGCATGTAAAAAGTGTATTTGAAAATTTTGGCATTTTTTACCATTTTTGAGCGACAGCCGCGCGGCTTAGCAAAAATCGCAAATGTGGGCCAAAAGTTGTCGTCAAGGAAACAACAAAACAACACTTTTCCTGCATTTCTACTGTCTCCAAAAGCACAGCAAAGGCATCAGAAAATGTCTACTTCTCGATCAAGCCCTAACCCTAACCCTAGCTCGGGCACTTTCATTAAACCAATCAAACACCTTGCCTTCACATGCTGTGTTCACAAAGTTACCCAAATGACTCCAAATTCATCAGAAACATTGAATGTAATGCTTTAAAGCACCTTCAGTGTATCTGCACTGAATCTGCTTGACATTTCCAGTATTTCTTGTTGGGTCAACTGCAGCTGGAATTCGGCGTGAAAAAAGCATGATTTGTGGCATATTGGGGTCAGCATCACAATTTCCACTAAAGTTTGGCTAAAAGTATCACTTTATTTGGATTCCAATACAAAAACCGAAAGAGCTCAGCATGCAAAAAGTGTTTTTGAAAATTTTGGCATTTTTTACCATTTTTGAACGAAAGCCGCGATATAGCAAAAATCGCAAATGTGGGCCAAAAGTTGTCGTCAAGGAAACAACAAAACAACACTTTTCCTGCATTTCGACTGCCTCCAAAAGCACAGCAAAGGCATCAGAAAATGTCTACTTCTCATTCAAGCCCTAACCCTAACCCTAGCTCGGGCACTTTCATTAAACCAATCAAAAACCTTGCCTTCACATGCTTTGTTCAAAAAGTTACCCAAATGACTCCAAACTCATCGGAAACATTGAATGTAATGCTTTAAAGCACCTTCAGTGTATCTGCACTGAATCTGCTTGACATTTCCAGTATTTTTTGTGGGGTCAACTGCAGCTGGAATTCGACGTGAAAAAAGCATGATTTGTGGCATATTGGCGTCAGCATCACAATTTCCACTAAAGTTTGGCTAAAAGTATCACTTTATTTGGATTCCAATACAAAAACCGAAAGAGCTCAGCATGCAAAAAGTGTTTTTGAAAATTTTGGCATTTTTTACCATTTTTGAGCGACAGCCGCGCGGCTTAGCAAAAATCGCAAATGTGGGCCAAAAGTTGTCATCAAGGAAACAACAAAACAACACTTTTCCTGCATTTCGACTGCCTCCAAAAGCACAGCAAAGGCATCAGAAAGTGTCTACTTCTCATTCAAGCCCTAACCCTAACCCTAGCTCGGGCTCTTTCATTAAACCAATCAAAAACCTTGCCATCACATGCTGTGTTCAAAAAGTTACCCAAATGACTCCAAACTCATCGGAAACATTGAATGTAATGCTTTAAAGCACCTTCAGTGTATCTGCACTGAATCTGCTTGACATTTCCAGTATTTTTTGTGGGGTCAACTGCAGCTGGAATTCGACGTGAAAAAAGCATGATTTGTGGCATATTGGCGTCAGCATCACAATTTCCACTAAAGTTTGGCTAAAAGTATCACTTTATTTGGATTCCAATACAAAAACCGAAAGAGTTCAGCATGTAAAAAGTGTATTTGAAAATTTTGGCATTTTTTACCATTTTAGAGCGACAGCCGCGCGGCTTAGCAAAAATCGCAAATGTGGGCCAAAAGTTGTCGTCAAGGAAACAACAAAACAACACTTTTCCTGCATTTCTACTGTCTCCAAAAGCACAGCAAAGGCATCAGAAAATGTCTACTTCTCATTCAAGCCCTAACCCTAACCCTAGCTCGGGCACTTTCATTAAACCAATCAAAAACCTTGCCATCACATGCTGTGTTCAAAAAGATACCCAAATGACTCCAAACTCATCAGAAACATTGAATGTAATGCTTTAAAGCACCTTCAGTGTATCTGCACTGAATCTGCTTGACATTTCCAGTATTTCTTGTTGGGTCAACGGCAGCTGGAATTTAGCGTGAAAAAAGCATGATTTGTGGCATATTGGGGTCAGCATCACAATTTCCACTAAAGTTTGGCTAAAAGTATCACTTTATTTGGATTCCAATACAAAAACCGAAAGAGCTCAGCATGCAAAAAGTGTTTTTGAAAATTTTGGCATTTTTTACCATTTTTGAACGAAAGCCGCGCGGTTTAGCAAAAATCGCAAATGTGGGCCAAAAGTTGTCGTCAAGGAAACAACAAAACAACACTTTTCCTGCATTTCGACTGCCTCCAAAAGCACAGCAAAGGCATCAGAAAGTGTCTACTTCTCATTCAAGCCCTAACCCTAACCCTAGCTCGGGCTCTTTCATTAAACCAATCAAACACCTTGCCTTCACATGCTGTGTTCACAAAGTTACCCAAATGACTCCAAATTCATCAGAAACATTGAATGTAATGCTTTAAAGCACCTTCAGTGTATCTGCACTGAATCTGCTTGACATTTCCAGTATTTCTTGTTGGGTCACCTGCAGCTGGAATTCGGCGTGAAAAAAGCATGATTTGTGGCATATTGGGGTCAGCATCACAATTTCCACTAAAGTTTGGCTAAAAGTATCACTTTATTTGGATTCCAATACAAAACCCGAAAGAGCTAAGCATGCAAAAAGTGTTTTTGAAAATTTTGGCATTTTTTACCATTTTTGAGCGACAGCCGCGCGGCTTAGCAAAAATCGCAAATGTGGGCCAAAAGTTGTCGTCAAGGAAACAACAAAACAACACTTTTCCTGCATTTCTACTGTCTCCAAAAGCACAGCAAAGGCATCAGAAAATGTCTACTTCTCATTCAAGCCCTAACCCTAACCCTAGCTCGGGCACTTTCATTAAACCAAACAAAAACCTTGCCTTCACATGCTGTGTTCAAAAAGTTACCCAAATGACTCCAAACTCATCGGAAACATTGAATGTAATGCTTTAAAGCACCTTCAGTGTATCTGCACTGAATCTGCTTGACATTTCCAGTATTTTTTGTGGGGTCAACTGCAGCTGGAATTCGACGTGAAAAAAGCATGATTTGTGGCATATTGGCGTCAGCATCACAATTTCCACTAAAGTTTGGCTAAAAGTATCACTTTATTTGGATTCCAATACAAAAACCGAAAGAGCTCAGCATGCAAAAAGTGTTTTTGAAAATTTTGGCATTTTTTACCATTTTTGAACGAAAGCCGCGCGGTTTAGCAAAAATCGCAAATGTGGGCCAAAAGTTGTCGTCAAGGAAACAACAAAACAACACTTTTCCTGCATTTCGACTGCCTCCAAAAGCACAGCAAAGGCATCAGAAAGTGTCTACTTCTCATTCAAGCCCTAACCCTAACCCTAGCTCGGGCTCTTTCATTAAACCAATCAAACACCTTGCCTTCACATGCTGTGTTCACAAAGTTACCCAAATGACTCCAAATTCATCAGAAACATTGAATGTAATGCTTTAAAGCACCTTCAGTGTATCTGCACTGAATCTGCTTGACATTTCCAGTATTTCTTGTTGGGTCAACTGCAGCTGGAATTCGACGTGAAAAAAGCATGATTTGTGGCATATTGGCGTCAGCATCACAATTTCCACTAAAGTTTGGCTAAAAGTATCACTTTATTTGGATTCCAATACAAAAACCGAAAGAGTTCAGCATGTAAAAAGTGTATTTGAAAATTTTGGCATTTTTTACCATTTTTGAGCGACAGCCGCGCGGCTTAGCAAAAATCGCAAATGTGGGCCAAAAGTTGTCGTCAAGGAAACAACAAAACAACACTTTTCCTGCATTTCGACTGCCTCCAAAAGCACAGCAAAGGCATCAGAAAATGTCTACTTCTCATTCAAGCCCTAACCCTAACCCTAGCTCGGGCACTTTCATTAAACCAATCAAACACCTTGCCTTCACATGCTGTGTTCACAAAGTTACCCAAATGACTCCAAATTCATCAGAAACATTGAATGTAATGCTTTAAAGCACCTTCAGTGTATCTGCACTGAATCTGCTTGACATTTCCAGTATTTCTTGTTGGGTCAACTGCAGCTGGAATTCGGCGTGAAAAAAGCATGATTTGTGGCATATTGGGGTCAGCATCACAATTTCCACTAAAGTTTGGCTAAAAGTATCACTTTATTTGGATTCCAATACAAAAACCGAAAGAGCTCAGCATGCAAAAAGTGTTTTTGAAAATTTTGGCATTTTTTACCATTTTTGAACGAAAGCCGCGATATAGCAAAAATCGCAAATGTGGGCCAAAAGTTGTCGTCAAGGAAACAACAAAACAACACTTTTCCTGCATTTCGACTGCCTCCAAAAGCACTGCAAAGGCATCAGAAAATGTCTACTTCTCATTCAAGCCCTAACCCTAACCCTAGCTCGGGCACTTTCATTAAACCAATCAAAAACCTTGCCTTCACATGCTTTGTTCAAAAAGTTACCCAAATGACTCCAAACTCATCGGAAACATTGAATGTAATGCTTTAAAGCACCTTCAGTGTATCTGCACTGAATCTGCTTGACATTTCCAGTATTTTTTGTGGGGTCAACTGCAGCTGGAATTCGACGTGAAAAAAGCATGATTTGTGGCATATTGGCGTCAGCATCACAATTTCCACTAAAGTTTGGCTAAAAGTATCACTTTATTTGGATTCCAATACAAAAACCGAAAGAGCTCAGCATGCAAAAAGTGTTTTTGAAAATTTTGGCATTTTTTACCATTTTTGAACGAAAGCCGCGCGGTTTAGCAAAAATCGCAAATGTGGGCCAAAAGTTGTCATCAAGGAAACAACAAAACAACACTTTTCCTGCATTTCGACTGCCTCCAAAAGCACAGCAAAGGCATCAGAAAGTGTCTACTTCTCATTCAAGCCCTAACCCTAACCCTAGCTCGGGCTCTTTCATTAAACCAATCAAAAACCTTGCCTTCACATGCTGTGTTCAAAAAGTTACCTAAATGACTCCAAACTCATCGGAAACATTGAATGTAATGCTTTAAAGCACCTTCAGTGTATCTGCACTGAATCTGCTTGACATTTCCAGTATTTTTTGTGGGGTCAACTGCAGCTGGAATTCGACGTGAAAAAAGCATGATTTGTGGCATATTGGCGTCAGCATCACAATTTCCACTAAAGTTTGGCTAAAAGTATCACTTTATTTGGATTCCAATACAAAAACCGAAAGAGTTCAGCATGTAAAAAGTGTATTTGAAAATTTTGGCATTTTTTACCATTTTTGAGCGACAGCCGCGCGGCTTAGCAAAAATCGCAAATGTGGGCCAAAAGTTGTCGTCAAGGAAACAACAAAACAACACTTTTCCTGCATTTCTACTGTCTCCAAAAGCACAGCAAAGGCATCAGAAAATGTCTACTTCTCATTCAAGCCCTAACCCTAACCCTAGCTCGGGCACTTTCATTAAAACAATCAAAAACCTTGCCATCACATGCTGTGTTCAAAAAGTTACCCAAATGACTCCAAACTCATCGGAAACATTGAATGTAATGCTTTAAAGCACCTTCAGTGTATCTGCACTGAATCTGCTTGACATTTCCAGTATTTTTTGTGGGGTCAACTGCAGCTGGAATTCGACGTGAAAAAAGCATGATTTGTGGCATATTGGCGTCAGCATCACAATTTCCACTAAAGTTTGGCTAAAAGTATCACTTTATTTGGATTCCAATACAAAAACCGAAAGAGTTCAGCATGTAAAAAGTGTATTTGAAAATTTTGGCATTTTTTACCATTTTAGAGCGACAGCCGCGCGGCTTAGCAAAAATCGCAAATGTGGGCCAAAAGTTGTCGTCAAGGAAACAACAAAACAACACTTTTCCTGCATTTCTACTGTCTCCAAAAGCACAGCAAAGGCATCAGAAAATGTCTACTTCTCATTCAAGCCCTAACCCTAACCCTAGCTCGGGCACTTTCATTAAACCAATCAAAAACCTTGCCATCACATGCTGTGTTCAAAAAGATACCCAAATGACTCCAAACTCATCAGAAACATTGAATGTAATGCTTTAAAGCACCTTCAGTGTATCTGCACTGAATCTGCTTGACATTTCCAGTATTTCTTGTTGGGTCAACGGCAGCTGGAATTTAGCGTGAAAAAAGCATGATTTGTGGCATATTGGGGTCAGCATCACAATTTCCACTAAAGTTTGGCTAAAAGTATCACTTTATTTGGATTCCAATACAAAAACCGAAAGAGCTCAGCATGCAAAAAGTGTTTTTGAAAATTTTGGCATTTTTTACCATTTTTGAACGAAAGCCGCGCGGTTTAGCAAAAATCGCAAATGTGGGCCAAAAGTTGTCGTCAAGGAAACAACAAAACAACACTTTTCCTGCATTTCGACTGCCTCCAAAAGCACAGCAAAGGCATCAGAAAGTGTCTACTTCTCATTCAAGCCCTAACCCTAACCCTAGCTCGGGCTCTTTCATTAAACCAATCAAACACCTTGCCTTCACATGCTGTGTTCACAAAGTTACCCAAATGACTCCAAATTCATCAGAAACATTGAATGTAATGCTTTAAAGCACCTTCAGTGTATCTGCACTGAATCTGCTTGACATTTCCAGTATTTCTTGTTGGGTCAACTGCAGCTGGAATTCGGCGTGAAAAAAGCATGATTTGTGGCATATTGGGGTCAGCATCACAATTTCCACTAAAGTTTGGCTAAAAGTATCACTTTATTTGGATTCCAATACAAAAACCGAAAGAGCTAAGCATGCAAAAAGTGTTTTTGAAAATTTTGGCATTTTTTACCATTTTTGAGCGACAGCCGCGCGGCTTAGCAAAAATCGCAAATGTGGGCCAAAAGTTGTCGTCAAGGAAACAACAAAACAACACTTTTCCTGCATTTCTACTGTCTCCAAAAGCACTGCAAAGGCATCAGAAAATGTCTACTTCTCATTCAAGCCCTAACCCTAACCCTAGCTCGGGCACTTTCATTAAACCAATCAAACACCTTGCCATCACATGCTGTGTTCAAAAAGTTACCCAAATGACTCCAAATTCATCAGAAACATTGAATGTAATGCTTTAAAGCACCTTCAGTGTATCTGCACTGAATCTGCTTGACATTTCCAGTATTTCTTGTTGGGTCAACGGCAGCTGGAATTTAGCGTGAAAAAAGCATGATTTGTGGCATATTGGGGTCAGCATCACAATTTCCACTAAAGTTTAGCTAAAAGTAACACTTTATTTGGATTCCAATACAAAAACCGAAAGAGTTCAGCATGTAAAAAGTGTATTTGAAAATTTTGGCATTTTTTACCATTTTTGAGCGACAGCCGCGCGGCTTAGCAAAAATTGCAAATGTGGGCCAAAAGTTGTCGTCAAGGAAACAACAAAACAACACTTTTCCTGCATTTCGACTGCCTCCAAAAGCACAGCAAAGGCATCAGAAAATGTCTACTTCTCATTCAAGCCCTAACCCTAACCCTAGCTCGGGCACTTTCATTAAACCAATCAAAAACCTTGCCTTCACATGCTTTGTTCAAAAAGTTACCCAAATGACTCCAAACTCATCGGAAACATTGAATGTAATGCTTTAAAGCACCTTCAGTGTATCTGCACTGAATCTGCTTGACATTTCCAGTATTTTTTGTGGGGTCAACTGCAGCTGGAATTCGACGTGAAAAAAGCATGATTTGTGGCATATTGGCGTCAGCATCACAATTTCCACTAAAGTTTGGCTAAAAGTATCACTTTATTTGGATTCCAATACAAAAACCGAAAGAGCTCAGCATGCAAAAAGTGTTTTTGAAAATTTTGGCATTTTTTACCATTTTTGAACGAAAGCCGCGCGGTTTAGCAAAAATCGCAAATGTGGGCCAAAAGTTGTCATCAAGGAAACAACAAAACAACACTTTTCCTGCATTTCGACTGCCTCCAAAAGCACAGCAAAGGCATCAGAAAGTGTCTACTTCTCATTCAAGCCCTAACCCTAACCCTAGCTCGGGCTCTTTCATTAAACCAATCAAAAACCTTGCCTTCACATGCTGTGTTCAAAAAGTTACCTAAATGACTCCAAACTCATCGGAAACATTGAATGTAATGCTTTAAAGCACCTTCAGTGTATCTGCACTGAATCTGCTTGACATTTCCAGTATTTCTTGTTGGGTCAACGGCAGCTGGAATTTAGCGTGAAAAAAGCATGATTTGTGGCATATTGGGGTCAGCATCACAATTTCCACTAAAGTTTGGCTAAAAGTATCACTTTATTTGGATTCCAATACAAAAACCGAAAGAGTTCAGCATGTAAAAAGTGTATTTGAAAATTTTGGCATTTTTTACCATTTTTGAGCGACAGCCGCGCGGCTTAGCAAAAATCGCAAATGTGGGCCAAAAGTTGTCGTCAAGGAAACAACAAAACAACACTTTTCCTGCATTTCTACTGTCTCCAAAAGCACAGCAAAGGCATCAGAAAATGTCTACTTCTCATTCAAGCCCTAACCCTAACCCTAGCTCGGGCACTTTCATTAAACCAATCAAAAACCTTGCCATCACATGCTGTGTTCAAAAAGTTACCCAAATGACTCCAAACTCATCAGAAACATTGAATGTAATGCTTTAAAGCACCTTCAGTGTATCTGCACTGAATCTGCTTGACATTTCCAGTATTTCTTGTTGGGTCAACGGCAGCTGGAATTTAGCGTGAAAAAAGCATGATTTGTGGCATATTGGGGTCAGCATCACAATTTCCACTAAAGTTTAGCTAAAAGTAACACTTTATTTGGATTCCAATACAAAAACCGAAAGAGTTCAGCATGTAAAAAGTGTATTTGAAAATTTTGGCATTTTTTACCATTTTTGAGCGACAGCCGCGCGGCTTAGCAAAAATTGCAAATGTGGGCCAAAAGTTGTCGTCAAGGAAACAACAAAACAACACTTTTCCTGCATTTCGACTGCCTCCAAAAGCACAGCAAAGGCATCAGAAAATGTCTACTTCTCATTCAAGCCCTAACCCTAACCCTAGCTCGGGCACTTTCATTAAACCAATCAAAAACCTTGCCTTCACATGCTTTGTTCAAAAAGTTACCCAAATGACTCCAAACTCATCGGAAACATTGAATGTAATGCTTTAAAGCACCTTCAGTGTATCTGCACTGAATCTGCTTGACATTTCCAGTATTTTTTGTGGGGTCAACTGCAGCTGGAATTCGACGTGAAAAAAGCATGATTTGTGGCATATTGGCGTCAGCATCACAATTTCCACTAAAGTTTGGCTAAAAGTATCACTTTATTTGGATTCCAATACAAAAACCGAAAGAGCTCAGCATGCAAAAAGTGTTTTTGAAAATTTTGGCATTTTTTACCATTTTTGAACGAAAGCCGCGCGGTTTAGCAAAAATCGCAAATGTGGGCCAAAAGTTGTCATCAAGGAAACAACAAAACAACACTTTTCCTGCATTTCGACTGCCTCCAAAAGCACAGCAAAGGCATCAGAAAGTGTCTACTTCTCATTCAAGCCCTAACCCTAACCCTAGCTCGGGCTCTTTCATTAAACCAATCAAAAACCTTGCCTTCACATGCTGTGTTCAAAAAGTTACCTAAATGACTCCAAACTCATCGGAAACATTGAATGTAATGCTTTAAAGCACCTTCAGTGTATCTGCACTGAATCTGCTTGACATTTCCAGTATTTTTTGTGGGGTCAACTGCAGCTGGAATTCGACGTGAAAAAAGCATGATTTGTGGCATATTGGCGTCAGCATCACAATTTCCACTAAAGTTTGGCTAAAAGTATCACTTTATTTGGATTCCAATACAAAAACCGAAAGAGTTCAGCATGTAAAAAGTGTATTTGAAAATTTTGGCATTTTTTACCATTTTTGAGCGACAGCCGCGCGGCTTAGCAAAAATCGCAAATGTGGGCCAAAAGTTGTCGTCAAGGAAACAACAAAACAACACTTTTCCTGCATTTCTACTGTCTCCAAAAGCACAGCAAAGGCATCAGAAAATGTCTACTTCTCATTCAAGCCCTAACCCTAACCCTAGCTCGGGCACTTTCATTAAACCAATCAAAAACCTTGCCATCACATGCTGTGTTCAAAAAGATACCCAAATGACTCCAAACTCATCAGAAACATTGAATGTAATGCTTTAAAGCACCTTCAGTGTATCTGCACTGAATCTGCTTGACATTTCCAGTATTTCTTGTTGGGTCAACGGCAGCTGGAATTTAGCGTGAAAAAAGCATGATTTGTGGCATATTGGGGTCAGCATCACAATTTCCACTAAAGTTTGGCTAAAAGTATCACTTTATTTGGATTCCAATACAAAAACCGAAAGAGCTCAGCATGCAAAAAGTGTTTTTGAAAATTTTGGCATTTTTTACCATTTTTGAACGAAAGCCGCGCGGTTTAGCAAAAATCGCAAATGTGGGCCAAAAGTTGTCGTCAAGGAAACAACAAAACAACACTTTTCCTGCATTTCGACTGCCTCCAAAAGCACAGCAAAGGCATCAGAAAGTGTCTACTTCTCATTCAAGCCCTAACCCTAACCCTAGCTCGGGCTCTTTCATTAAACCAATCAAACACCTTGCCTTCACATGCTGTGTTCACAAAGTTACCCAAATGACTCCAAATTCATCAGAAACATTGAATGTAATGCTTTAAAGCACCTTCAGTGTATCTGCACTGAATCTGCTTGACATTTCCAGTATTTCTTGTTGGGTCAACTGCAGCTGGAATTCGGCGTGAAAAAAGCATGATTTGTGGCATATTGGGGTCAGCATCACAATTTCCACTAAAGTTTGGCTAAAAGTATCACTTTATTTGGATTCCAATACAAAAACCGAAAGAGCTAAGCATGCAAAAAGTGTTTTTGAAAATTTTGGCATTTTTTACCATTTTTGAGCGACAGCCGCGCGGCTTAGCAAAAATCGCAAATGTGGGCCAAAAGTTGTCGTCAAGGAAACAACAAAACAACACTTTTCCTGCATTTCTACTGTCTCCAAAAGCACAGCAAAGGCATCAGAAAATGTCTACTTCTCATTCAAGCCCTAACCCTAACCCTAGCTCGGGCACTTTCATTAAACCAATCAAAAACCTTGCCATCACATGCTGTGTTCAAAAAGTTACCCAAATGACTCCAAACTCATCGGAAACATTGAATGTAATGCTTTAAAGCACCTTCAGTGTATCTGCACTGAATCTGCTTGACATTTCCAGTATTTTTTGTGGGGTCAACTGCAGCTGGAATTCGACGTGAAAAAAGCATGATTTGTGGCATATTGGCGTCAGCATCACAATTTCCACTAAAGTTTGGCTAAAAGTATCACTTTATTTGGATTCCAATACAAAAACCGAAAGAGTTCAGCATGTAAAAAGTGTATTTGAAAATTTTGGCATTTTTTACCATTTTAGAGCGACAGCCGCGCGGCTTAGCAAAAATCGCAAATGTGGGCCAAAAGTTGTCGTCAAGGAAACAACAAAACAACACTTTTCCTGCATTTCTACTGTCTCCAAAAGCACAGCAAAGGCATCAGAAAATGTCTACTTCTCATTCAAGCCCTAACCCTAACCCTAGCTCGGGCACTTTCATTAAACCAATCAAAAACCTTGCCATCACATGCTGTGTTCAAAAAGATACCCAAATGACTCCAAACTCATCAGAAACATTGAATGTAATGCTTTAAAGCACCTTCAGTGTATCTGCACTGAATCTGCTTGACATTTCCAGTATTTCTTGTTGGGTCAACGGCAGCTGGAATTTAGCGTGAAAAAAGCATGATTTGTGGCATATTGGGGTCAGCATCACAATTTCCACTAAAGTTTGGCTAAAAGTATCACTTTATTTGGATTCCAATACAAAAACCGAAAGAGCTCAGCATGCAAAAAGTGTTTTTGAAAATTTTGGCATTTTTTACCATTTTTGAACGAAAGCCGCGCGGTTTAGCAAAAATCGCAAATGTGGGCCAAAAGTTGTCGTCAAGGAAACAACAAAACAACACTTTTCCTGCATTTCGACTGCCTCCAAAAGCACAGCAAAGGCATCAGAAAGTGTCTACTTCTCATTCAAGCCCTAACCCTAACCCTAGCTCGGGCTCTTTCATTAAACCAATCAAACACCTTGCCTTCACATGCTGTGTTCACAAAGTTACCCAAATGACTCCAAATTCATCAGAAACATTGAATGTAATGCTTTAAAGCACCTTCAGTGTATCTGCACTGAATCTGCTTGACATTTCCAGTATTTCTTGTTGGGTCAACTGCAGCTGGAATTCGGCGTGAAAAAAGCATGATTTGTGGCATATTGGGGTCAGCATCACAATTTCCACTAAAGTTTGGCTAAAAGTATCACTTTATTTGGATTCCAATACAAAAACCGAAAGAGCTAAGCATGCAAAAAGTGTTTTTGAAAATTTTGGCATTTTTTACCATTTTTGAGCGACAGCCGCGCGGCTTAGCAAAAATCGCAAATGTGGGCCAAAAGTTGTCGTCAAGGAAACAACAAAACAACACTTTTCCTGCATTTCTACTGTCTCCAAAAGCACTGCAAAGGCATCAGAAAATGTCTACTTCTCATTCAAGCCCTAACCCTAACCCTAGCTCGGGCTCTTTCATTAAACCAATCAAACACCTTGCCTTCACATGCTGTGTTCACAAAGTTACCCAAATGACTCCAAATTCATCAGAAACATTGAATGTAATGCTTTAAAGCACCTTCAGTGTATCTGCACTGAATCTGCTTGACATTTCCAGTATTTCTTGTTGGGTCAACTGCAGCTGGAATTCGGCGTGAAAAAAGCATGATTTGTGGCATATTGGGGTCAGCATCACAATTTCCACTAAAGTTTGGCTAAAAGTATCACTTTATTTGGATTCCAATACAAAAACCGAAAGAGCTAAGCATGCAAAAAGTGTTTTTGAAAATTTTGGCATTTTTTACCATTTTTGAGCGACAGCCGCGCGGCTTAGCAAAAATCGCAAATGTGGGCCAAAAGTTGTCGTCAAGGAAACAACAAAACAACACTTTTCCTGCATTTCTACTGTCTCCAAAAGCACAGCAAAGGCATCAGAAAATGTCTACTTCTCATTCAAGCCCTAACCCTAACCCTAGCTCGGGCACTTTCATTAAACCAAACAAAAACCTTGCCTTCACATGCTGTGTTCAAAAAGTTACCCAAATGACTCCAAACTCATCGGAAACATTGAATGTAATGCTTTAAAGCACCTTCAGTGTATCTGCACTGAATCTGCTTGACATTTCCAGTATTTTTTGTGGGGTCAACTGCAGCTGGAATTCGACGTGAAAAAAGCATGATTTGTGGCATATTGGCGTCAGCATCACAATTTCCACTAAAGTTTGGCTAAAAGTATCACTTTATTTGGATTCCAATACAAAAACCGAAAGAGCTCAGCATGCAAAAAGTGTTTTTGAAAATTTTGGCATTTTTTACCATTTTTGAACGAAAGCCGCGCGGTTTAGCAAAAATCGCAAATGTGGGCCAAAAGTTGTCGTCAAGGAAACAACAAAACAACACTTTTCCTGCATTTCGACTGCCTCCAAAAGCACAGCAAAGGCATCAGAAAGTGTCTACTTCTCATTCAAGCCCTAACCCTAACCCTAGCTCGGGCTCTTTCATTAAACCAATCAAACACCTTGCCTTCACATGCTGTGTTCACAAAGTTACCCAAATGACTCCAAATTCATCAGAAACATTGAATGTAATGCTTTAAAGCACCTTCAGTGTATCTGCACTGAATCTGCTTGACATTTCCAGTATTTCTTGTTGGGTCAACTGCAGCTGGAATTCGGCGTGAAAAAAGCATGATTTGTGGCATATTGGGGTCAGCATCACAATTTCCACTAAAGTTTGGCTAAAAGTATCACTTTATTTGGATTCCAATACAAAAACCGAAAGAGCTAAGCATGCAAAAAGTGTTTTTGAAAATTTTGGCATTTTTTACCATTTTTGAGCGACAGCCGCGCGGCTTAGCAAAAATCGCAAATGTGGGCCAAAAGTTGTCGTCAAGGAAACAACAAAACAACACTTTTCCTGCATTTCTACTGTCTCCAAAAGCACAGCAAAGGCATCAGAAAATGTCTACTTCTCATTCAAGCCCTAACCCTAACCCTAGCTCGGGCACTTTCATTAAACCAATCAAAAACCTTGCCATCACATGCTGTGTTCAAAAAGTTACCCAAATGACTCCAAACTCATCGGAAACATTGAATGTAATGCTTTAAAGCACCTTCAGTGTATCTGCACTGAATCTGCTTGACATTTCCAGTATTTTTTGTGGGGTCAACTGCAGCTGGAATTCGACGTGAAAAAAGCATGATTTGTGGCATATTGGCGTCAGCATCACAATTTCCACTAAAGTTTGGCTAAAAGTATCACTTTATTTGGATTCCAATACAAAAACCGAAAGAGTTCAGCATGTAAAAAGTGTATTTGAAAATTTTGGCATTTTTTACCATTTTTGAGCGACAGCCGCGCGGCTTAGCAAAAATCGCAAATGTGGGCCAAAAGTTGTCGTCAAGGAAACAACAAAACAACACTTTTCCTGCATTTCGACTGCCTCCAAAAGCACAGCAAAGGCATCAGAAAATGTCTACTTCTCATTCAAGCCCTAACCCTAACCCTAGCTCGGGCACTTTCATTAAACCAATCAAACACCTTGCCTTCACATGCTGTGTTCACAAAGTTACCCAAATGACTCCAAATTCATCAGAAACATTGAATGTAATGCTTTAAAGCACCTTCAGTGTATCTGCACTGAATCTGCTTGACATTTCCAGTATTTCTTGTTGGGTCAACTGCAGCTGGAATTCGGCGTGAAAAAAGCATGATTTGTGGCATATTGGGGTCAGCATCACAATTTCCACTAAAGTTTGGCTAAAAGTATCACTTTATTTGGATTCCAATACAAAAACCGAAAGAGCTCAGCATGCAAAAAGTGTTTTTGAAAATTTTGGCATTTTTTACCATTTTTGAACGAAAGCCGCGATATAGCAAAAATCGCAAATGTGGGCCAAAAGTTGTCGTCAAGGAAACAACAAAACAACACTTTTCCTGCATTTCGACTGCCTCCAAAAGCACAGCAAAGGCATCAGAAAATGTCTACTTCTCATTCAAGCCCTAACCCTAACCCTAGCTCGGGCACTTTCATTAAACCAATCAAAAACCTTGCCTTCACATGCTTTGTTCAAAAAGTTACCCAAATGACTCCAAACTCATCGGAAACATTGAATGTAATGCTTTAAAGCACCTTCAGTGTATCTGCACTGAATCTGCTTGACATTTCCAGTATTTTTTGTGGGGTCAACTGCAGCTGGAATTCGACGTGAAAAAAGCATGATTTGTGGCATATTGGCGTCAGCATCACAATTTCCACTAAAGTTTGGCTAAAAGTATCACTTTATTTGGATTCCAATACAAAAACCGAAAGAGCTCAGCATGCAAAAAGTGTTTTTGAAAATTTTGGCATTTTTTACCATTTTTGAACGAAAGCCGCGCGGTTTAGCAAAAATCGCAAATGTGGGCCAAAAGTTGTCATCAAGGAAACAACAAAACAACACTTTTCCTGCATTTCGACTGCCTCCAAAAGCACAGCAAAGGCATCAGAAAGTGTCTACTTCTCATTCAAGCCCTAACCCTAACCCTAGCTCGGGCTCTTTCATTAAACCAATCAAAAACCTTGCCTTCACATGCTGTGTTCAAAAAGTTACCTAAATGACTCCAAACTCATCGGAAACATTGAATGTAATGCTTTAAAGCACCTTCAGTGTATCTGCACTGAATCTGCTTGACATTTCCAGTATTTTTTGTGGGGTCAACTGCAGCTGGAATTCGACGTGAAAAAAGCATGATTTGTGGCATATTGGCGTCAGCATCACAATTTCCACTAAAGTTTGGCTAAAAGTATCACTTTATTTGGATTCCAATACAAAAACCGAAAGAGTTCAGCATGTAAAAAGTGTATTTGAAAATTTTGGCATTTTTTACCATTTTTGAGCGACAGCCGCGCGGCTTAGCAAAAATCGCAAATGTGGGCCAAAAGTTGTCGTCAAGGAAACAACAAAACAACACTTTTCCTGCATTTCTACTGTCTCCAAAAGCACAGCAAAGGCATCAGAAAATGTCTACTTCTCATTCAAGCCCTAACCCTAACCCTAGCTCGGGCACTTTCATTAAACCAATCAAAAACCTTGCCATCACATGCTGTGTTCAAAAAGTTACCCAAATGACTCCAAACTCATCGGAAACATTGAATGTAATGCTTTAAAGCACCTTCAGTGTATCTGCACTGAATCTGCTTGACATTTCCAGTATTTTTTGTGGGGTCAACTGCAGCTGGAATTCGACGTGAAAAAAGCATGATTTGTGGCATATTGGCGTCAGCATCACAATTTCCACTAAAGTTTGGCTAAAAGTATCACTTTATTTGGATTCCAATACAAAAACCGAAAGAGTTCAGCATGTAAAAAGTGTATTTGAAAATTTTGGCATTTTTTACCATTTTAGAGCGACAGCCGCGCGGCTTAGCAAAAATCGCAAATGTGGGCCAAAAGTTGTCGTCAAGGAAACAACAAAACAACACTTTTCCTGCATTTCTACTGTCTCCAAAAGCACAGCAAAGGCATCAGAAAATGTCTACTTCTCATTCAAGCCCTAACCCTAACCCTAGCTCGGGCACTTTCATTAAACCAATCAAAAACCTTGCCATCACATGCTGTGTTCAAAAAGATACCCAAATGACTCCAAACTCATCAGAAACATTGAATGTAATGCTTTAAAGCACCTTCAGTGTATCTGCACTGAATCTGCTTGACATTTCCAGTATTTCTTGTTGGGTCAACGGCAGCTGGAATTTAGCGTGAAAAAAGCATGATTTGTGGCATATTGGGGTCAGCATCACAATTTCCACTAAAGTTTGGCTAAAAGTATCACTTTATTTGGATTCCAATACAAAAACCGAAAGAGCTCAGCATGCAAAAAGTGTTTTTGAAAATTTTGGCATTTTTTACCATTTTTGAACGAAAGCCGCGCGGTTTTGCAAAAATCGCAAATGTGGGCCAAAAGTTGTCGTCAAGGAAACAACAAAACAACACTTTTCCTGCATTTCGACTGCCTCCAAAAGCACAGCAAAGGCATCAGAAAGTGTCTACTTCTCATTCAAGCCCTAACCCTAACCCTAGCTCGGGCTCTTTCATTAAACCAATCAAAAACCTTGCCTTCACATGCTGTGTTCAAAAAGTTACCTAAATGACTCCAAACTCATCGGAAACATTGAATGTAATGCTTTAAAGCACCTTCAGTGTATCTGCACTGAATCTGCTTGACATTTCCAGTATTTTTTGTGGGGTCAACTGCAGCTGGAATTCGACGTGAAAAAAGCATGATTTGTGGCATATTGGCGTCAGCATCACAATTTCCACTAAAGTTTGGCTAAAAGTATCACTTTATTTGGATTCCAATACAAAAACCGAAAGAGTTCAGCATGTAAAAAGTGTATTTGAAAATTTTGGCATTTTTTACCATTTTTGAGCGACAGCCGCGCGGCTTAGCAAAAATCGCAAATGTGGGCCAAAAGTTGTCGTCAAGGAAACAACAAAACAACACTTTTCCTGCATTTCTACTGTCTCCAAAAGCACAGCAAAGGCATCAGAAAATGTCTACTTCTCATTCAAGCCCTAACCCTAACCCTAGCTCGGGCACTTTCATTAAACCAATCAAAAACCTTGCCTTCACATGCTGTGTTCACAAAATTACCCAAATGACTCCAAATTCATCAGAAACATTGAATGTAATGCTTTAAAGCACCTTCAGTGTATCTGCACTGAATCTGCTTGACATTTCCAGTATTTCTTGTTGGGTCAACTGCAGCTGGAATTCGGCGTGAAAAAAGCATGATTTGTGGCATATTGGGGTCAGCATCACAATTTCCACTAAAGTTTGGCTAAAAGTATCACTTTATTTGGATTCCAATACAAAAACCGAAAGAGCTAAGCATGCAAAAAGTGTTTTTGAAAATTTTGGCATTTTTTACCATTTTTGAGCGACAGCCGCGCGGCTTAGCAAAAATCGCAAATGTGGGCCAAAAGTTGTCGTCAAGGAAACAACAAAACAACACTTTTCCTGCATTTCTACTGTCTCCAAAAGCACTGCAAAGGCATCAGAAAATGTCTACTTCTCATTCAAGCCCTAACCCTAACCCTAGCTCGGGCACTTTCATTAAACCAATCAAACACCTTGCCATCACATGCTGTGTTCAAAAAGTTACCCAAATGACTCCAAATTCATCAGAAACATTGAATGTAATGCTTTAAAGCACCTTCAGTGTATCTGCACTGAATCTGCTTGACATTTCCAGTATTTCTTGTTGGGTCAACGGCAGCTGGAATTTAGCGTGAAAAAAGCATGATTTGTGGCATATTGGGGTCAGCATCACAATTTCCACTAAAGTTTGGCTAAAAGTATCACTTTATTTGGATTCCAATACAAAAACCGAAAGAGTTCAGCATGTAAAAAGTGTATTTGAAAATTTTGGCATTTTTTACCATTTTTGAGCGACAGCCGCGCGGCTTAGCAAAAATCGCAAATGTGGGCCAAAAGTTGTCGTCAAGGAAACAACAAAACAACACTTTTCCTGCATTTCTACTGTCTCCAAAAGCACAGCAAAGGCATCAGAAAATGTCTACTTCTCATTCAAGCCCTAACCCTAACCCTAGCTCGGGCACTTTCATTAAACCAAACAAAAACCTTGCCTTCACATGCTGTGTTCAAAAAGTTACCCAAATGACTCCAAACTCATCGGAAACATTGAATGTAATGCTTTAAAGCACCTTCAGTGTATCTGCACTGAATCTGCTTGACATTTCCAGTATTTTTTGTGGGGTCAACTGCAGCTGGAATTCGACGTGAAAAAAGCATGATTTGTGGCATATTGGCGTCAGCATCACAATTTCCACTAAAGTTTGGCTAAAAGTATCACTTTATTTGGATTCCAATACAAAAACCGAAAGAGTTCAGCATGTAAAAAGTGTATTTGAAAATTTTGGCATTTTTTACCATTTTTGAGCGACAGCCGCGCGGCTTAGCAAAAATCGCAAATGTGGGCCAAAAGTTGTCGTCAAGGAAACAACAAAACAACACTTTTCCTGCATTTCGACTGCCTCCAAAAGCACAGCAAAGGCATCAGAAAATGTCTACTTCTCATTCAAGCCCTAACCCTAACCCTAGCTCGGGCACTTTCATTAAACCAATCAAACACCTTGCCTTCACATGCTGTGTTCACAAAGTTACCCAAATGACTCCAAATTCATCAGAAACATTGAATGTAATGCTTTAAAGCACCTTCAGTGTATCTGCACTGAATCTGCTTGACATTTCCAGTATTTCTTGTTGGGTCAACTGCAGCTGGAATTCGGCGTGAAAAAAGCATGATTTGTGGCATATTGGGGTCAGCATCACAATTTCCACTAAAGTTTGGCTAAAAGTATCACTTTATTTGGATTCCAATACAAAAACCGAAAGAGCTCAGCATGCAAAAAGTGTTTTTGAAAATTTTGGCATTTTTTACCATTTTTGAGCGACAGCCGCGCGGCTTAGCAAAAATCGCAAATGTGGGCCAAAAGTTGTCGTCAAGGAAACAACAAAACAACACTTTTCCTGCATTTCTACTGTCTCCAAAAGCACAGCAAAGGCATCAGAAAATGTCTACTTCTCATTCAAGCCCTAACCCTAACCCTAGCTCGGGCACTTTCATTAAACCAATCAAAAACCTTGCCTTCACATGCTGTGTTCACAAAGTTACCCAAATGACTCCAAATTCATCAGAAACATTGAATGTAATGCTTTAAAGCACCTTCAGTGTATCTGCACTGAATCTGCTTGACATTTCCAGTATTTCTTGTTGGGTCAACTGCAGCTGGAATTCGGCGTGAAAAAAGCATGATTTGTGGCATATTGGGGTCAGCATCACAATTTCCACTAAAGTTTGGCTAAAAGTATCACTTTATTTGGATTCCAATACAAAAACCGAAAGAGCTAAGCATGCAAAAAGTGTTTTTGAAAATTTTGGCATTTTTTACCATTTTTGAGCGACAGCCGCGCGGCTTAGCAAAAATCGCAAATGTGGGCCAAAAGTTGTCGTCAAGGAAACAACAAAACAACACTTTTCCTGCATTTCTACTGTCTCCAAAAGCACTGCAAAGGCATCAGAAAATGTCTACTTCTCATTCAAGCCCTAACCCTAACCCTAGCTCGGGCACTTTCATTAAACCAATCAAACATCTTGCCATCACATGCTGTGTTCAAAAAGTTACCCAAATGACTCCAAACTCATCAGAAACATTGAATGTAATGCTTTAAAGCACCTTCAGTGTATCTGCACTGAATCTGCTTGACATTTCCAGTATTTCTTGTTGGGTCAACGGCAGCTGGAATTTAGCGTGAAAAAAGCATGATTTGTGGCATATTGGGGTCAGCATCACAATTTCCACTAAAGTTTAGCTAAAAGTAACACTTTATTTGGATTCCAATACAAAAACCGAAAGAGTTCAGCATGTAAAAAGTGTATTTGAAAATTTTGGCATTTTTTACCATTTTTGAGCGACAGCCGCGCGGCTTAGCAAAAATCGCAAATGTGGGCCAAAAGTTGTCGTCAAGGAAACAACAAAACAACACTTTTCCTGCATTTCGACTGCCTCCAAAAGCACAGCAAAGGCATCAGAAAATGTCTACTTCTCATTCAAGCCCTAACCCTAACCCTAGCTCGGGCACTTTCATTAAACCAATCAAAAACCTTGCCTTCACATGCTTTGTTCAAAAAGTTACCCAAATGACTCCAAACTCATCGGAAACATTGAATGTAATGCTTTAAAGCACCTTCAGTGTATCTGCACTGAATCTGCTTGACATTTCCAGTATTTTTTGTGGGGTCAACTGCAGCTGGAATTCGACGTGAAAAAAGCATGATTTGTGGCATATTGGCGTCAGCATCACAATTTCCACTAAAGTTTGGCTAAAAGTATCACTTTATTTGGATTCCAATACAAAAACCGAAAGAGCTCAGCATGCAAAAAGTGTTTTTGAAAATTTTGGCATTTTTTACCATTTTTGAACGAAAGCCGCGCGGTTTAGCAAAAATCGCAAATGTGGGCCAAAAGTTGTCATCAAGGAAACAACAAAACAACACTTTTCCTGCATTTCGACTGCCTCCAAAAGCACAGCAAAGGCATCAGAAAGTGTCTACTTCTCATTCAAGCCCTAACCCTAACCCTAGCTCGGGCTCTTTCATTAAACCAATCAAAAACCTTGCCTTCACATGCTGTGTTCAAAAAGTTACCTAAATGACTCCAAACTCATCGGAAACATTGAATGTAATGCTTTAAAGCACCTTCAGTGTATCTGCACTGAATCTGCTTGACATTTCCAGTATTTTTTGTGGGGTCAACTGCAGCTGGAATTCGACGTGAAAAAAGCATGATTTGTGGCATATTGGCGTCAGCATCACAATTTCCACTAAAGTTTGGCTAAAAGTATCACTTTATTTGGATTCCAATACAAAAACCGAAAGAGTTCAGCATGTAAAAAGTGTATTTGAAAATTTTGGCATTTTTTACCATTTTTGAGCGACAGCCGCGCGGCTTAGCAAAAATCGCAAATGTGGGCCAAAAGTTGTCGTCAAGGAAACAACAAAACAACACTTTTCCTGCATTTCTACTGTCTCCAAAAGCACAGCAAAGGCATCAGAAAATGTCTACTTCTCATTCAAGCCCTAACCCTAACCCTAGCTCGGGCACTTTCATTAAACCAATCAAAAACCTTGCCATCACATGCTGTGTTCAAAAAGTTACCCAAATGACTCCAAACTCATCGGAAACATTGAATGTAATGCTTTAAAGCACCTTCAGTGTATCTGCACTGAATCTGCTTGACATTTCCAGTATTTTTTGTGGGGTCAACTGCAGCTGGAATTCGACGTGAAAAAAGCATGATTTGTGGCATATTGGCGTCAGCATCACAATTTCCACTAAAGTTTGGCTAAAAGTATCACTTTATTTGGATTCCAATACAAAAACCGAAAGAGTTCAGCATGTAAAAAGTGTATTTGAAAATTTTGGCATTTTTTACCATTTTAGAGCGACAGCCGCGCGGCTTAGCAAAAATCGCAAATGTGGGCCAAAAGTTGTCGTCAAGGAAACAACAAAACAACACTTTTCCTGCATTTCTACTGTCTCCAAAAGCACAGCAAAGGCATCAGAAAATGTCTACTTCTCATTCAAGCCCTAACCCTAACCCTAGCTCGGGCACTTTCATTAAACCAATCAAAAACCTTGCCATCACATGCTGTGTTCAAAAAGTTACCCAAATGACTCCAAACTCATCAGAAACATTGAATGTAATGCTTTAAAGCACCTTCAGTGTATCTGCACTGAATCTGCTTGACATTTCCAGTATTTCTTGTTGGGTCAACTGCAGCTGGAATTCGGCGTGAAAAAAGCATGATTTGTGGCATATTGGGGTCAGCATCACAATTTCCACTAAAGTTTGGCTAAAAGTATCACTTTATTTGGATTCCAATACAAAAACCGAAAGAGCTCAGCATGCAAAAAGTGTTTTTGAAAATTTTGGCATTTTTTACCATTTTTGAGCGACAGCCGCGCAGCTTAGCAAAAATCGCAAATGTGGGCCAAAAGTTGTCGTCAAGGAAACAACAAAACAACACTTTTCCTGCATTTCTACTGTCTCCAAAAGCACAGCAAAGGCATCAGAAAATGTCTACTTCTCATTCAAGCCCTAAACCTAACCCTAGCTCGGGCACTTTCATTAAACCAATCAAAAACCTTGCCATCACATGCTGTGTTCAAAAAGTTACCCAAATGACTCCAAACTCATCAGAAACATTGAATGTAATGCTTTAAAGCACCTTCAGTGTATCTGCACTGAATCTGCTTGACATTTCCAGTATTTCTTGTTGGGTCAACGGCAGCTGGAATTTAGCGTGAAAAAAGCATGATTTGTGGCATATTGGGGTCAGCATCACAATTTCCACTAAAGTTTGGCTAAAAGTATCACTTTATTTGGATTCCAATACAAAAACCGAAAGAGCTCAGCATGCAAAAAGTGTTTTTGAAAATTTTGGCATTTTTTACCATTTTTGAACGAAAGCCGCGCGGTTTAGCAAAAATCGCAAATGTGGGCCAAAAGTTGTCGTCAAGGAAACAACAAAACAACACTTTTCCTGCATTTCGACTGCCTCCAAAAGCACAGCAAAGGCATCAGAAAGTGTCTACTTCTCATTCAAGCCCTAACCCTAACCCTAGCTCGGGCTCTTTCATTAAACCAATCAAAAACCTTGCCTTCACATGCTGTGTTCAAAAAGTTACCTAAATGACTCCAAACTCATCGGAAACATTGAATGTAATGCTTTAAAGCACCTTCAGTGTATCTGCACTGAATCTGCTTGACATTTCCAGTATTTTTTGTGGGGTCAACTGCAGCTGGAATTCGACGTGAAAAAAGCATGATTTGTGGCATATTGGCGTCAGCATCACAATTTCCACTAAAGTTTGGCTAAAAGTATCACTTTATTTGGATTCCAATACAAAAACCGAAAGAGTTCAGCATGTAAAAAGTGTATTTGAAAATTTTGGCATTTTTTACCATTTTTGAGCGACAGCCGCGCGGCTTAGCAAAAATCGCAAATGTGGGCCAAAAGTTGTCGTCAAGGAAACAACAAAACAACACTTTTCCTGCATTTCTACTGTCTCCAAAAGCACAGCAAAGGCATCA
This sequence comes from Lepisosteus platostomus, assembly GCF_059453375.1. Classification (NCBI taxonomy): domain Eukaryota; kingdom Metazoa; phylum Chordata; class Actinopteri; order Semionotiformes; family Lepisosteidae; genus Lepisosteus; species Lepisosteus platostomus. The sequence goes on from NC_142613.1 coordinate 52,583,489, forward strand.
GAAAATGTCTACTTCTCATTCAAGCCCTAACCCTAACCCTAGCTCGGGCACTTTCATTAAACCAATCAAAAACCTTGCCATCACATGCTGTGTTCAAAAAGTTACCCAAATGACTCCAAACTCATCGGAAACATTGAATGTAATGCTTTAAAGCACCTTCAGTGTATCTGCACTGAATCTGCTTGACATTTCCAGTATTTTTTGTGGGGTCAACTGCAGCTGGAATTCGACGTGAAAAAAGCATGATTTGTGGCATATTGGCGTCAGCATCACAATTTCCACTAAAGTTTGGCTAAAAGTATCACTTTATTTGGATTCCAATACAAAAACCGAAAGAGTTCAGCATGTAAAAAGTGTATTTGAAAATTTTGGCATTTTTTACCATTTTAGAGCGACAGCCGCGCGGCTTAGCAAAAATCGCAAATGTGGGCCAAAAGTTGTCGTCAAGGAAACAACAAAACAACACTTTTCCTGCATTTCGACTGCCTCCAAAAGCACAGCAAAGGCATCAGAAAATGTCTACTTCTCATTCAAGCCCTAACCCTAACCCTAGCTCGGGCACTTTCATTAAACCAATCAAAAACCTTGCCTTCACATGCTGTGTTCAAAAAGTTACCCAAATGACTCCAAACTCATCGGAAACATTGAATGTAATGCTTTAAAGTACCTTCAGTGTATCTGCACTGAATCTGCTTGACATTTCCAGTATTTTTTGTGGGGTCAACTGCAGCTGGAATTCGACGTGAAAAAAGCATGATTTGTGGCATATTGGCGTCAGCATCACAATTTCCACTAAAGTTTGGCTAAAAGTATCACTTTATTTGGATTCCAATACAAAAACCGAAAGAGTTCAGCATGTAAAAAGTGTATTTGAAAATTTTGGCATTTTTTACCATTTTTGAGCGACAGCCGCGCGGCTTAGCAAAAATCGCAAATGTGGGCCAAACGTTGTCGTCAAGGAAACAACAAAACAACACTTTTCCTGCATTTCGACTGTCTCCAAAAGCACAGCAAAGGCATCAGAAAATGTCTACTTCTCATTCAAGCCCTAACCCTAACACTAGCTCGGGCACTTTCATTAAACCAATCAAAAACCTTGCCATCACATGCTGTGTTCAAAAAGTTACCCAAATGACTCCAAACTCATCAGAAACATTGAATGTAATGCTTTAAAGCACCTTCAGTGTATCTGCACTGAATCTGCTTGACATTTCCAGTATTTCTTTTTGGGTCAACGGCAGCTGGAATTTAGCGTGAAAAAAGCATGATTTGTGGCATATTGGGGTCAGCATCACAATTTCCACTAAAGTTTGGCTAAAAGTATCACTTTATTTGGATTCCAATACAAAAACCGAAAGAGTTCAGCATGTAAAAAGTGTATTTGAAAATTTTGGCATTTTTTACCATTTTTGAGCGACAGCCGCGCGGCTTAGCAAAAATCGCAAATGTGGGCCAAAAGTTGTCGTCAAGGAAACAACAAAACAACACTTTTCCTGCATTTCTACTGTCTCCAAAAGCACAGCAAAGGCATCAGAAAACGTCTACTTCTCATTCAAGCCCTAACCCTAACCCTAGCTCGGGCACTTTCATTAAACCAATCAAAAACCTTGCCTTCACATGCTGTGTTCAAAAAGTTACCCAAATGACTCCAAACTCATCGGAAACATTGAATGTAATGCTTTAAAGCACCTTCAGTGTATCTGCACTGAATCTGCTTGACATTTCCAGTATTTTTTGTGGGGTCAACTGCAGCTGGAATTCGACGTGAAAAAAGCATGATTTGTGGCATATTGGCGTCAGCATCACAATTTCCACTAAAGTTTGGCTAAAAGTATCACTTTATTTGGATTCCAATACAAAAACCGAAAGAGTTCAGCATGTAAAAAGTGTATTTGAAAATTTTGGCATTTTTTACCATTTTTGAGCGACAGCCGCGCGGCTTAGCAAAAATCGCAAATGTGGGCCAAAAGTTGTCGTCAAGGAAACAACAAAACAACACTTTTCCTGCATTTCTACTGTCTCCAAAAGCACAGCAAAGGCATCAGAAAATGTCTACTTCTCATTCAAGCCCTAACCCTAACCCTAGCTCGGGCACTTTCATTAAACCAATCAAAAACCTTGCCATCAAATGCTGTGTTCAAAAAGTTACCCAAATGACTCCAAACTCATCAGAAACATTGAATGTAATGCTTTAAAGCACCTTCAGTGTATCTGCACTGAATCTGCTTGACATTTCCAGTATTTCTTGTTGGGTCAACGGCAGCTGGAATTTAGCGTGAAAAAAGCATGATTTGTGGCATATTGGGGTCAGCATCACAATTTCCACTAAAGTTTGGCTAAAAGTATCACTTTATTTGGATTCCAATACAAAAACCGAAAGAGTTCAGCTTGTAAAAAGTGTATTTGAAAATTTTGGCATTTTTTACCATTTTAGAGCGACAGCCGCGCGGCTTAGCAAAAATCGCAAATGTGGGCCAAAAGTTGTCGTCAAGGAAACAACAAAACAACACTTTTCCTGCATTTCTACTGTCTCCAAAAGCACAGCAAAGGCATCAGAAAATGTCTACTTCTCATTCAAGCCCTAACCCTAACCCTAGCTCGGGCACTTTCATTAAACCAATCAAAAACCTTGCCATCACATGCTGTGTTCAAAAAGTTACCCAAATGACTCCAAACTCATCAGAAACATTGAATGTAATGCTTTAAAGCACCTTCAGTGTATCTGCACTGAATCTGCTTGACATTTCCAGTATTTCTTGTTGGGTCAACTGCAGCTGGAATTCGGCGTGAAAAAAGCATGATTTGTGGCATATTGGGGTCAGCATCACAATTTCCACTAAAGTTTGGCTAAAAGTATCACTTTATTTGGATTCCAATACAAAAACCGAAAGAGCTCAGCATGCAAAAAGTGTTTTTGAAAATTTTGGCATTTTTTACCATTTTTGAGCGACAGCCGCGCAGCTTAGCAAAAATCGCAAATGTGGGCCAAAAGTTGTCGTCAAGGAAACAACAAAACAACACTTTTCCTGCATTTCTACTGTCTCCAAAAGCACAGCAAAGGCATCAGAAAATGTCTACTTCTCATTCAAGCCCTAAACCTAACCCTAGCTCGGGCACTTTCATTAAACCAATCAAAAACCTTGCCATCACATGCTGTGTTCAAAAAGTTACCCAAATGACTCCAAACTCATCAGAAACATTGAATGTAATGCTTTAAAGCACCTTCAGTGTATCTGCACTGAATCTGCTTGACATTTCCAGTATTTCTTGTTGGGTCAACGGCAGCTGGAATTTAGCGTGAAAAAAGCATGATTTGTGGCATATTGGGGTCAGCATCACAATTTCCACTAAAGTTTGGCTAAAAGTATCACTTTATTTGGATTCCAATACAAAAACCGAAAGAGCTCAGCATGCAAAAAGTGTTTTTGAAAATTTTGGCATTTTTTACCATTTTTGAACGAAAGCCGCGCGGTTTAGCAAAAATCGCAAATGTGGGCCAAAAGTTGTCGTCAAGGAAACAACAAAACAACACTTTTCCTGCATTTCGACTGCCTCCAAAAGCACAGCAAAGGCATCAGAAAGTGTCTACTTCTCATTCAAGCCCTAACCCTAACCCTAGCTCGGGCTCTTTCATTAAACCAATCAAAAACCTTGCCTTCACATGCTGTGTTCAAAAAGTTACCTAAATGACTCCAAACTCATCGGAAACATTGAATGTAATGCTTTAAAGCACCTTCAGTGTATCTGCACTGAATCTGCTTGACATTTCCAGTATTTTTTGTGGGGTCAACTGCAGCTGGAATTCGACGTGAAAAAAGCATGATTTGTGGCATATTGGCGTCAGCATCACAATTTCCACTAAAGTTTGGCTAAAAGTATCACTTTATTTGGATTCCAATACAAAAACCGAAAGAGTTCAGCATGTAAAAAGTGTATTTGAAAATTTTGGCATTTTTTACCATTTTTGAGCGACAGCCGCGCGGCTTAGCAAAAATCGCAAATGTGGGCCAAAAGTTGTCGTCAAGGAAACAACAAAACAACACTTTTCCTGCATTTCTACTGTCTCCAAAAGCACAGCAAAGGCATCAGAAAATGTCTACTTCTCATTCAAGCCCTAACCCTAACCCTAGCTCGGGCACTTTCATTAAACCAATCAAAAACCTTGCCATCACATGCTGTGTTCAAAAAGTTACCCAAATGACTCCAAACTCATCGGAAACATTGAATGTAATGCTTTAAAGCACCTTCAGTGTATCTGCACTGAATCTGCTTGACATTTCCAGTATTTTTTGTGGGGTCAACTGCAGCTGGAATTCGACGTGAAAAAAGCATGATTTGTGGCATATTGGCGTCAGCATCACAATTTCCACTAAAGTTTGGCTAAAAGTATCACTTTATTTGGATTCCAATACAAAAACCGAAAGAGTTCAGCATGTAAAAAGTGTATTTGAAAATTTTGGCATTTTTTACCATTTTAGAGCGACAGCCGCGCGGCTTAGCAAAAATCGCAAATGTGGGCCAAAAGTTGTCGTCAAGGAAACAACAAAACAACACTTTTCCTGCATTTCGACTGCCTCCAAAAGCACAGCAAAGGCATCAGAAAATGTCTACTTCTCATTCAAGCCCTAACCCTAACCCTAGCTCGGGCACTTTCATTAAACCAATCAAAAACCTTGCCTTCACATGCTGTGTTCAAAAAGTTACCCAAATGACTCCAAACTCATCGGAAACATTGAATGTAATGCTTTAAAGTACCTTCAGTGTATCTGCACTGAATCTGCTTGACATTTCCAGTATTTTTTGTGGGGTCAACTGCAGCTGGAATTCGACGTGAAAAAAGCATGATTTGTGGCATATTGGCGTCAGCATCACAATTTCCACTAAAGTTTGGCTAAAAGTATCACTTTATTTGGATTCCAATACAAAAACCGAAAGAGTTCAGCATGTAAAAAGTGTATTTGAAAATTTTGGCATTTTTTACCATTTTTGAGCGACAGCCGCGCGGCTTAGCAAAAATCGCAAATGTGGGCCAAACGTTGTCGTCAAGGAAACAACAAAACAACACTTTTCCTGCATTTCGACTGTCTCCAAAAGCACAGCAAAGGCATCAGAAAATGTCTACTTCTCATTCAAGCCCTAACCCTAACCCTAGCTCGGGCACTTTCATTAAACCAATCAAAAACCTTGCCATCACATGCTGTGTTCAAAAAGTTACCCAAATGACTCCAAACTCATCAGAAACATTGAATGTAATGCTTTAAAGCACCTTCAGTGTATCTGCACTGAATCTGCTTGACATTTCCAGTATTTCTTGTTGGGTCAACGGCAGCTGGAATTTAGCGTGAAAAAAGCATGATTTGTGGCATATTGGGGTCAGCATCACAATTTCCACTAAAGTTTGGCTAAAAGTATCACTTTATTTGGATTCCAATACAAAAACCGAAAGAGTTCAGCATGTAAAAAGTGTATTTGAAAATTTTGGCATTTTTTACCATTTTAGAGCGACAGCCGCGCGGCTTAGCAAAAATCGCAAATGTGGGCCAAAAGTTGTCGTCAAGGAAACAACAAAACAACACTTTTCCTGCATTTCGACTGCCTCCAAAAGCACAGCAAAGGCATCAGAAAATGTCTACTTCTCATTCAAGCCCTAACCCTAACCCTAGCTCGGGCACTTTCATTAAACCAATCAAAAACCTTGCCTTCACATGCTGTGTTCAAAAAGTTACCCAAATGACTCCAAACTCATCGGAAACATTGAATGTAATGCTTTAAAGTACCTTCAGTGTATCTGCACTGAATCTGCTTGACATTTCCAGTATTTTTTGTGGGGTCAACTGCAGCTGGAATTCGACGTGAAAAAAGCATGATTTGTGGCATATTGGCGTCAGCATCACAATTTCCACTAAAGTTTGGCTAAAAGTATCACTTTATTTGGATTCCAATACAAAAACCGAAAGAGTTCAGCATGTAAAAAGTGTATTTGAAAATTTTGGCATTTTTTACCATTTTTGAGCGACAGCCGCGCGGCTTAGCAAAAATCGCAAATGTGGGCCAAACGTTGTCGTCAAGGAAACAACAAAACAACACTTTTCCTGCATTTCGACTGTCTCCAAAAGCACAGCAAAGGCATCAGAAAATGTCTACTTCTCATTCAAGCCCTAACCCTAACACTAGCTCGGGCACTTTCATTAAACCAATCAAAAACCTTGCCATCACATGCTGTGTTCAAAAAGTTACCCAAATGACTCCAAACTCATCAGAAACATTGAATGTAATGCTTTAAAGCACCTTCAGTGTATCTGCACTGAATCTGCTTGACATTTCCAGTATTTCTTTTTGGGTCAACGGCAGCTGGAATTTAGCGTGAAAAAAGCATGATTTGTGGCATATTGGGGTCAGCATCACAATTTCCACTAAAGTTTGGCTAAAAGTATCACTTTATTTGGATTCCAATACAAAAACCGAAAGAGTTCAGCATGTAAAAAGTGTATTTGAAAATTTTGGCATTTTTTACCATTTTTGAGCGACAGCCGCGCGGCTTAGCAAAAATCGCAAATGTGGGCCAAAAGTTGTCGTCAAGGAAACAACAAAACAACACTTTTCCTGCATTTCTACTGTCTCCAAAAGCACAGCAAAGGCATCAGAAAACGTCTACTTCTCATTCAAGCCCTAACCCTAACCCTAGCTCGGGCACTTTCATTAAACCAATCAAAAACCTTGCCTTCACATGCTGTGTTCAAAAAGTTACCCAAATGACTCCAAACTCATCGGAAACATTGAATGTAATGCTTTAAAGCACCTTCAGTGTATCTGCACTGAATCTGCTTGACATTTCCAGTATTTTTTGTGGGGTCAACTGCAGCTGGAATTCGACGTGAAAAAAGCATGATTTGTGGCATATTGGCGTCAGCATCACAATTTCCACTAAAGTTTGGCTAAAAGTATCACTTTATTTGGATTCCAATACAAAAACCGAAAGAGTTCAGCATGTAAAAAGTGTATTTGAAAATTTTGGCATTTTTTACCATTTTTGAGCGACAGCCGCGCGGCTTAGCAAAAATCGCAAATGTGGGCCAAAAGTTGTCGTCAAGGAAACAACAAAACAACACTTTTCCTGCATTTCTACTGTCTCCAAAAGCACAGCAAAGGCATCAGAAAATGTCTACTTCTCATTCAAGCCCTAACCCTAACCCTAGCTCGGGCACTTTCATTAAACCAATCAAAAACCTTGCCATCAAATGCTGTGTTCAAAAAGTTACCCAAATGACTCCAAACTCATCAGAAACATTGAATGTAATGCTTTAAAGCACCTTCAGTGTATCTGCACTGAATCTGCTTGACATTTCCAGTATTTCTTGTTGGGTCAACGGCAGCTGGAATTTAGCGTGAAAAAAGCATGATTTGTGGCATATTGGGGTCAGCATCACAATTTCCACTAAAGTTTGGCTAAAAGTATCACTTTATTTGGATTCCAATACAAAAACCGAAAGAGTTCAGCTTGTAAAAAGTGTATTTGAAAATTTTGGCATTTTTTACCATTTTAGAGCGACAGCCGCGCGGCTTAGCAAAAATCGCAAATGTGGGCCAAAAGTTGTCGTCAAGGAAACAACAAAACAACACTTTTCCTGCATTTCTACTGTCTCCAAAAGCACAGCAAAGGCATCAGAAAATGTCTACTTCTCATTCAAGCCCTAACCCTAACCCTAGCTCGGGCACTTTCATTAAACCAATCAAAAACCTTGCCATCACATGCTGTGTTCAAAAAGTTACCCAAATGACTCCAAACTCATCAGAAACATTGAATGTAATGCTTTAAAGCACCTTCAGTGTATCTGCACTGAATCTGCTTGACATTTCCAGTATTTCTTGTTGGGTCAACTGCAGCTGGAATTCGGCGTGAAAAAAGCATGATTTGTGGCATATTGGGGTCAGCATCACAATTTCCACTAAAGTTTGGCTAAAAGTATCACTTTATTTGGATTCCAATACAAAAACCGAAAGAGCTCAGCATGCAAAAAGTGTTTTTGAAAATTTTGGCATTTTTTACCATTTTTGAGCGACAGCCGCGCAGCTTAGCAAAAATCGCAAATGTGGGCCAAAAGTTGTCGTCAAGGAAACAACAAAACAACACTTTTCCTGCATTTCTACTGTCTCCAAAAGCACAGCAAAGGCATCAGAAAATGTCTACTTCTCATTCAAGCCCTAAACCTAACCCTAGCTCGGGCACTTTCATTAAACCAATCAAAAACCTTGCCATCACATGCTGTGTTCAAAAAGTTACCCAAATGACTCCAAACTCATCAGAAACATTGAATGTAATGCTTTAAAGCACCTTCAGTGTATCTGCACTGAATCTGCTTGACATTTCCAGTATTTCTTGTTGGGTCAACGGCAGCTGGAATTTAGCGTGAAAAAAGCATGATTTGTGGCATATTGGGGTCAGCATCACAATTTCCACTAAAGTTTGGCTAAAAGTATCACTTTATTTGGATTCCAATACAAAAACCGAAAGAGCTCAGCATGCAAAAAGTGTTTTTGAAAATTTTGGCATTTTTTACCATTTTTGAACGAAAGCCGCGCGGTTTAGCAAAAATCGCAAATGTGGGCCAAAAGTTGTCGTCAAGGAAACAACAAAACAACACTTTTCCTGCATTTCGACTGCCTCCAAAAGCACAGCAAAGGCATCAGAAAGTGTCTACTTCTCATTCAAGCCCTAACCCTAACCCTAGCTCGGGCTCTTTCATTAAACCAATCAAAAACCTTGCCTTCACATGCTGTGTTCAAAAAGTTACCTAAATGACTCCAAACTCATCGGAAACATTGAATGTAATGCTTTAAAGCACCTTCAGTGTATCTGCACTGAATCTGCTTGACATTTCCAGTATTTTTTGTGGGGTCAACTGCAGCTGGAATTCGACGTGAAAAAAGCATGATTTGTGGCATATTGGCGTCAGCATCACAATTTCCACTAAAGTTTGGCTAAAAGTATCACTTTATTTGGATTCCAATACAAAAACCGAAAGAGTTCAGCATGTAAAAAGTGTATTTGAAAATTTTGGCATTTTTTACCATTTTTGAGCGACAGCCGCGCGGCTTAGCAAAAATCGCAAATGTGGGCCAAAAGTTGTCGTCAAGGAAACAACAAAACAACACTTTTCCTGCATTTCTACTGTCTCCAAAAGCACAGCAAAGGCATCAGAAAATGTCTACTTCTCATTCAAGCCCTAACCCTAACCCTAGCTCGGGCACTTTCATTAAACCAATCAAAAACCTTGCCATCACATGCTGTGTTCAAAAAGTTACCCAAATGACTCCAAACTCATCGGAAACATTGAATGTAATGCTTTAAAGCACCTTCAGTGTATCTGCACTGAATCTGCTTGACATTTCCAGTATTTTTTGTGGGGTCAACTGCAGCTGGAATTCGACGTGAAAAAAGCATGATTTGTGGCATATTGGCGTCAGCATCACAATTTCCACTAAAGTTTGGCTAAAAGTATCACTTTATTTGGATTCCAATACAAAAACCGAAAGAGTTCAGCATGTAAAAAGTGTATTTGAAAATTTTGGCATTTTTTACCATTTTAGAGCGACAGCCGCGCGGCTTAGCAAAAATCGCAAATGTGGGCCAAAAGTTGTCGTCAAGGAAACAACAAAACAACACTTTTCCTGCATTTCGACTGCCTCCAAAAGCACAGCAAAGGCATCAGAAAATGTCTACTTCTCATTCAAGCCCTAACCCTAACCCTAGCTCGGGCACTTTCATTAAACCAATCAAAAACCTTGCCTTCACATGCTGTGTTCAAAAAGTTACCCAAATGACTCCAAACTCATCGGAAACATTGAATGTAATGCTTTAAAGTACCTTCAGTGTATCTGCACTGAATCTGCTTGACATTTCCAGTATTTTTTGTGGGGTCAACTGCAGCTGGAATTCGACGTGAAAAAAGCATGATTTGTGGCATATTGGCGTCAGCATCACAATTTCCACTAAAGTTTGGCTAAAAGTATCACTTTATTTGGATTCCAATACAAAAACCGAAAGAGTTCAGCATGTAAAAAGTGTATTTGAAAATTTTGGCATTTTTTACCATTTTTGAGCGACAGCCGCGCGGCTTAGCAAAAATCGCAAATGTGGGCCAAACGTTGTCGTCAAGGAAACAACAAAACAACACTTTTCCTGCATTTCGACTGTCTCCAAAAGCACAGCAAAGGCATCAGAAAATGTCTACTTCTCATTCAAGCCCTAACCCTAACCCTAGCTCGGGCACTTTCATTAAACCAATCAAAAACCTTGCCATCACATGCTGTGTTCAAAAAGTTACCCAAATGACTCCAAACTCATCAGAAACATTGAATGTAATGCTTTAAAGCACCTTCAGTGTATCTGCACTGAATCTGCTTGACATTTCCAGTATTTCTTGTTGGGTCAACGGCAGCTGGAATTTAGCGTGAAAAAAGCATGATTTGTGGCATATTGGGGTCAGCATCACAATTTCCACTAAAGTTTGGCTAAAAGTATCACTTTATTTGGATTCCAATACAAAAACCGAAAGAGTTCAGCATGTAAAAAGTGTATTTGAAAATTTTGGCATTTTTTACCATTTTAGAGCGACAGCCGCGCGGCTTAGCAAAAATCGCAAATGTGGGCCAAAAGTTGTCGTCAAGGAAACAACAAAACAACACTTTTCCTGCATTTCGACTGCCTCCAAAAGCACAGCAAAGGCATCAGAAAATGTCTACTTCTCATTCAAGCCCTAACCCTAACCCTAGCTCGGGCACTTTCATTAAACCAATCAAAAACCTTGCCTTCACATGCTGTGTTCAAAAAGTTACCCAAATGACTCCAAACTCATCGGAAACATTGAATGTAATGCTTTAAAGTACCTTCAGTGTATCTGCACTGAATCTGCTTGACATTTCCAGTATTTTTTGTGGGGTCAACTGCAGCTGGAATTCGACGTGAAAAAAGCATGATTTGTGGCATATTGGCGTCAGCATCACAATTTCCACTAAAGTTTGGCTAAAAGTATCACTTTATTTGGATTCCAATACAAAAACCGAAAGAGTTCAGCATGTAAAAAGTGTATTTGAAAATTTTGGCATTTTTTACCATTTTTGAGCGACAGCCGCGCGGCTTAGCAAAAATCGCAAATGTGGGCCAAACGTTGTCGTCAAGGAAACAACAAAACAACACTTTTCCTGCATTTCGACTGTCTCCAAAAGCACAGCAAAGGCATCAGAAAATGTCTACTTCTCATTCAAGCCCTAACCCTAACCCTAGCTCGGGCACTTTCATTAAACCAATCAAAAACCTTGCCATCACATGCTGTGTTCAAAAAGTTACCCAAATGACTCCAAACTCATCAGAAACATTGAATGTAATGCTTTAAAGCACCTTCAGTGTATCTGCACTGAATCTGCTTGACATTTCCAGTATTTCTTGTTGGGTCAACGGCAGCTGGAATTTAGCGTGAAAAAAGCATGATTTGTGGCATATTGGGGTCAGCATCACAATTTCCACTAAAGTTTGGCTAAAAGTATCACTTTATTTGGATTCCAATACAAAAACCGAAAGAGTTCAGCATGTAAAAAGTGTATTTGAAAATTTTGGCATTTTTTACCATTTTTGAGCGACAGCCGCGCGGCTTAGCAAAAATCGCAAATGTGGGCCAAAAGTTGTCGTCAAGGAAACAACAAAACAACACTTTTCCTGCATTTCTACTGTCTCCAAAAGCACAGCAAAGGCATCAGAAAACGTCTACTTCTCATTCAAGCCCTAACCCTAACCCTAGCTCGGGCACTTTCATTAAACCAATCAAAAACCTTGCCTTCACATGCTGTGTTCAAAAAGTTACCCAAATGACTCCAAACTCATCGGAAACATTGAATGTAATGCTTTAAAGCACCTTCAGTGTATCTGCACTGAATCTGCTTGACATTTCCAGTATTTTTTGTGGGGTCAACTGCAGCTGGAATTCGACGTGAAAAAAGCATGATTTGTGGCATATTGGCGTCAGCATCACAATTTCCACTAAAGTTTGGCTAAAAGTATCACTTTATTTGGATTCCAATACAAAAACCGAAAGAGTTCAGCATGTAAAAAGTGTATTTGAAAATTTTGGCATTTTTTACCATTTTTGAGCGACAGCCGCGCGGCTTAGCAAAAATCGCAAATGTGGGCCAAAAGTTGTCGTCAAGGAAACAACAAAACAACACTTTTCCTGCATTTCTACTGTCTCCAAAAGCACAGCAAAGGCATCAGAAAATGTCTACTTCTCATTCAAGCCCTAACCCTAACCCTAGCTCGGGCACTTTCATTAAACCAATCAAAAACCTTGCCATCAAATGCTGTGTTCAAAAAGTTACCCAAATGACTCCAAACTCATCAGAAACATTGAATGTAATGCTTTAAAGCACCTTCAGTGTATCTGCACTGAATCTGCTTGACATTTCCAGTATTTCTTGTTGGGTCAACGGCAGCTGGAATTTAGCGTGAAAAAAGCATGATTTGTGGCATATTGGGGTCAGCATCACAATTTCCACTAAAGTTTGGCTAAAAGTATCACTTTATTTGGATTCCAATACAAAAACCGAAAGAGTTCAGCTTGTAAAAAGTGTATTTGAAAATTTTGGCATTTTTTACCATTTTAGAGCGACAGCCGCGCGGCTTAGCAAAAATCGCAAATGTGGGCCAAAAGTTGTCGTCAAGGAAACAACAAAACAACACTTTTCCTGCATTTCTACTGTCTCCAAAAGCACAGCAAAGGCATCAGAAAATGTCTACTTCTCATTCAAGCCCTAACCCTAACCCTAGCTCGGGCACTTTCATTAAACCAATCAAAAACCTTGCCATCACATGCTGTGTTCAAAAAGTTACCCAAATGACTCCAAACTCATCGGAAACATTGAATGTAATGCTTTAAAGCACCTTCAGTGTATCTGCACTGAATCTGCTTGACATTTCCAGTATTTCTTGTTGGGTCAACTGCAGCTGGAATTCGGCGTGAAAAAAGCATGATTTGTGGCATATTGGGGTCAGCATCACAATTTCCACTAAAGTTTGGCTAAAAGTATCACTTTATTTGGATTCCAATACAAAAACCGAAAGAGTTCAGCATGTAAAAAGTGTATTTGAAAATTTTGGCATTTTTTACCATTTTAGAGCGACAGCCGCGCGGCTTAGCAAAAATCGCAAATGTGGGCCAAAAGTTGTCGTCAAGGAAACAACAAAACAACACTTTTCCTGCATTTCGACTGCCTCCAAAAGCACAGCAAAGGCATCAGAAAATGTCTACTTCTCATTCAAGCCCTAACCCTAACCCTAGCTCGGGCACTTTCATTAAACCAATCAAAAACCTTGCCTTCACATGCTGTGTTCAAAAAGTTACCCAAATGACTCCAAACTCATCGGAAACATTGAATGTAATGCTTTAAAGTACCTTCAGTGTATCTGCACTGAATCTGCTTGACATTTCCAGTATTTTTTGTGGGGTCAACTGCAGCTGGAATTCGACGTGAAAAAAGCATGATTTGTGGCATATTGGCGTCAGCATCACAATTTCCACTAAAGTTTGGCTAAAAGTATCACTTTATTTGGATTCCAATACAAAAACCGAAAGAGTTCAGCATGTAAAAAGTGTATTTGAAAATTTTGGCATTTTTTACCATTTTTGAGCGACAGCCGCGCGGCTTAGCAAAAATCGCAAATGTGGGCCAAACGTTGTCGTCAAGGAAACAACAAAACAACACTTTTCCTGCATTTCGACTGTCTCCAAAAGCACAGCAAAGGCATCAGAAAATGTCTACTTCTCATTCAAGCCCTAACCCTAACCCTAGCTCGGGCACTTTCATTAAACCAATCAAAAACCTTGCCATCACATGCTGTGTTCAAAAAGTTACCCAAATGACTCCAAACTCATCAGAAACATTGAATGTAATGCTTTAAAGCACCTTCAGTGTATCTGCACTGAATCTGCTTGACATTTCCAGTATTTCTTTTTGGGTCAACGGCAGCTGGAATTTAGCGTGAAAAAAGCATGATTTGTGGCATATTGGGGTCAGCATCACAATTTCCACTAAAGTTTGGCTAAAAGTATCACTTTATTTGGATTCCAATACAAAAACCGAAAGAGTTCAGCATGTAAAAAGTGTATTTGAAAATTTTGGCATTTTTTACCATTTTTGAGCGACAGCCGCGCGGCTTAGCAAAAATCGCAAATGTGGGCCAAAAGTTGTCGTCAAGGAAACAACAAAACAACACTTTTCCTGCATTTCTACTGTCTCCAAAAGCACAGCAAAGGCATCAGAAAACGCCTACTTCTCATTCAAGCCCTAACCCTAACCCTAGCTCGGGCACTTTCATTAAACCAATCAAAAACCTTGCCTTCACATGCTGTGTTCAAAAAGTTACCCAAATGACTCCAAACTCATCGGAAACATTGAATGTAATGCTTTAAAGCACCTTCAGTGTATCTGCACTGAATCTGCTTGACATTTCCAGTATTTTTTGTGGGGTCAACTGCAGCTGGAATTCGACGTGAAAAAAGCATGATTTGTGGCATATTGGCGTCAGCATCACAATTTCCACTAAAGTTTGGCTAAAAGTATCACTTTATTTGGATTCCAATACAAAAACCGAAAGAGTTCAGCATGTAAAAAGTGTATTTGAAAATTTTGGCATTTTTTACCATTTTTGAGCGACAGCCGCGCGGCTTAGCAAAAATCGCAAATGTGGGCCAAAAGTTGTCGTCAAGGAAACAACAAAACAACACTTTTCCTGCATTTCTACTGTCTCCAAAAGCACAGCAAAGGCATCAGAAAATGTCTACTTCTCATTCAAGCCCTAACCCTAACCCTAGCTCGGGCACTTTCATTAAACCAATCAAAAACCTTGCCATCAAATGCTGTGTTCAAAAAGTTACCCAAATGACTCCAAACTCATCAGAAACATTGAATGTAATGCTTTAAAGCACCTTCAGTGTATCTGCACTGAATCTGCTTGACATTTCCAGTATTTCTTGTTGGGTCAACGGCAGCTGGAATTTAGCGTGAAAAAAGCATGATTTGTGGCATATTGGGGTCAGCATCACAATTTCCACTAAAGTTTGGCTAAAAGTATCACTTTATTTGGATTCCAATACAAAAACCGAAAGAGTTCAGCTTGTAAAAAGTGTATTTGAAAATTTTGGCATTTTTTACCATTTTAGAGCGACAGCCGCGCGGCTTAGCAAAAATCGCAAATGTGGGCCAAAAGTTGTCGTCAAGGAAACAACAAAACAACACTTTTCCTGCATTTCTACTGTCTCCAAAAGCACAGCAAAGGCATCAGAAAATGTCTACTTCTCATTCAAGCCCTAACCCTAACCCTAGCTCGGGCACTTTCATTAAACCAATCAAAAACCTTGCCATCACATGCTGTGTTCAAAAAGTTACCCAAATGACTCCAAACTCATCAGAAACATTGAATGTAATGCTTTAAAGCACCTTCAGTGTATCTGCACTGAATCTGCTTGACATTTCCAGTATTTCTTGTTGGGTCAACGGCAGCTGGAATTTAGCGTGAAAAAAGCATGATTTGTGGCATATTGGGGTCAGCATCACAATTTCCACTAAAGTTTGGCTAATAGTATCACTTTATTTGGATTCCAATACAAAAACCGAAAGAGTTCAGCATGTAAAAAGTGTATTTGAAAATTTTGGCATTTTTTACCATTTTTGAACGAAAGCCGCGCGGTTTAGCAAAAATCGCAAATGTGGGCCAAAAGTTGTCGTCAAGGAAACAACAAAACAACACTTTTCCTGCATTTCGACTGCCTCCAAATGCACAGCAAAGGCATCAGAAAATGTCTACTTCTCATTCAAGCCCTAACCCTAACCCTAGCTCGGGCACTTTCATTAAACCAATCAAAAACCTTGCCATCACATGCTGTGTTCAAAAAGTTACCCAAATGACTCCAAACTCATCAGAAACATTGAATGTAATGCTTTAAAGCACCTTCAGTGTATCTGCACTGAATCTGCTTGACATTTCCAGTATTTCTTGTTGGGTCAACGGCAGCTGGAATTTAGCAGGAAAAAAGCATGATTTGTGGCATATTGGGGTCAGCATCACAATTTCCACTAAAGTTTGGCTAAAAGTATCACTTTATTTGGATTCCAATACAAAAACAGAAAGAGTTCAGCATGTTAAAAGTGTATTTGAAAATTTTGGCATTTTTTACCATTTTTGAGCGACAGCCGCGCGGCTTAGCAAAAATCGCAAATGTGGGCCAAACGTTGTCGTCAAGGAAACAACAAAACAACACTTTTCCTGCATTTCTACTGTCTCCAAAAGCACAGCAAAGGCATCAGAAAATGTCTACTTCTCATTCAAGCCCTAACCCTAACCCTAGCTCGGGCACTTTCATTAAACCAATCAAAAACCTTGCCATCACATGCTGTGTTCAAAAAGTTACCCAAATGACTCCAAACTCATCAGAAACATTGAATGTAATGCTTTAAAGCACCTTCAGTGTATCTGCACTGAATCTGCTTGACATTTCCAGTATTTCTTGTTGGGTCAACGGCAGCTGGAATTTAGCGTGAAAAAAGCATGATTTGTGGCATATTGGGGTCAGCATCACAATTTCCACTAAAGTTTGGCTAAAAGTATCACTTTATTTGGATTCCAATACAAAAACAGAAAGAGTTCAGCATGTTAAAAGTGTATTTGAAAATTTTGGCATTTTTTACCATTTTTGAGCGACAGCCGCGCGGCTTAGCAAAAATCGCAAATGTGGGCCAAACGTTGTCGTCAAGGAAACAACAAAACAACACTTTTCCTGCATTTCGACTGCCTCCAAAAGCACAGCAAAGGCATCAGAAAATGTCTACTTCTCATTCAAGCCCTAACCCTAACCCTAGCTCGGGCACTTTCATTAAACCAATCAAAAACCTTGCCATCACATGCTGTGTTCAAAAAGTTACCCAAATGACTCCAAACTCATCAGAAACATTGAATGTAATGCTTTAAAGCACCTTCAGTGTATCTGCACTGAATCTGCTTGACATTTCCAGTATTTCTTGTTGGGTCAACGGCAGCTGGAATTTAGCGTGAAAAAAGCATGATTTGTGGCATATTGGGGTCAGCATCACAATTTCCACTAAAGTTTGGCTAAAAGTATCACTTTATTTGGATTCCAATACAAAAACCGAAAGAGCTCAGCATGCAAAAAGTGTTTTTGAAAATTTTGGCATTTTTTACCATTTTTGAACGAAAGCCGCGCGGTTTAGCAAAAATCGCAAATGTGGGCCAAAAGTTGTCGTCAAGGAAACAACAAAACAACACTTTTCCTGCATTTCGACTGCCTCCAAAAGCACAGCAAAGGCATCAGAAAGTGTCTACTTCTCATTCAAGCCCTAACCCTAACCCTAGCTCGGGCTCTTTCATTAAACCAATCAAAAACCTTGCCTTCACATGCTGTGTTCAAAAAGTTACCTAAATGACTCCAAACTCATCGGAAACATTGAATGTAATGCTTTAAAGCACCTTCAGTGTATCTGCACTGAATCTGCTTGACATTTCCAGTATTTTTTGTGGGGTCAACTGCAGCTGGAATTCGACGTGAAAAAAGCATGATTTGTGGCATATTGGCGTCAGCATCACAATTTCCACTAAAGTTTGGCTAAAAGTATCACTTTATTTGGATTCCAATACAAAAACCGAAAGAGTTCAGCATGTAAAAAGTGTATTTGAAAATTTTGGCATTTTTTACCATTTTTGAGCGACAGCCGCGCGGCTTAGCAAAAATCGCAAATGTGGGCCAAAAGTTGTCGTCAAGGAAACAACAAAACAACACTTTTCCTGCATTTCTACTGTCTCCAAAAGCACAGCAAAGGCATCAGAAAATGTCTACTTCTCATTCAAGCCCTAACCCTAACCCTAGCTCGGGCACTTTCATTAAACCAATCAAAAACCTTGCCATCACATGCTGTGTTCAAAAAGTTACCCAAATGACTCCAAACTCATCGGAAACATTGAATGTAATGCTTTAAAGCACCTTCAGTGTATCTGCACTGAATCTGCTTGACATTTCCAGTATTTTTTGTGGGGTCAACTGCAGCTGGAATTCGACGTGAAAAAAGCATGATTTGTGGCATATTGGCGTCAGCATCACAATTTCCACTAAAGTTTGGCTAATAGTATCACTTTATTTGGATTCCAATACAAAAACCGAAAGAGTTCAGCATGTAAAAAGTGTATTTGAAAATTTTGGCATTTTTTACCATTTTAGAGCGACAGCCGCGCGGCTTAGCAAAAATCGCAAATGTGGGCCAAAAGTTGTCGTCAAGGAAACAACAAAACAACACTTTTCCTGCATTTCGACTGTCTCCAAAAGCACAGCAAAGGCATCAGAAAATGTCTACTTCTCATTCAAGCCCTAACCCTAACCCTAGCTCGGGCACTTTCATTAAACCAATCAAAAACCTTGCCATCACATGCTGTGTTCAAAAAGTTACCCAAATGACTCCAAACTCATCAGAAACATTGAATGTAATGCTTTAAAGCACCTTCAGTGTATCTGCACTGAATCTGCTTGACATTTCCAGTATTTCTTGTTGGGTCAACGGCAGCTGGAATTTAGCGTGAAAAAAGCATGATTTGTGGCATATTGGGGTCAGCATCACAATTTCCACTAAAGTTTGGCTAAAAGTATCACTTTATTTGGATTCCAATACAAAAACCGAAAGAGTTCAGCATGTAAAAAGTGTATTTGAAAATTTTGGCATTTTTTACCATTTTTGAGCGACAGCCGCGCGGCTTAGCAAAAATCGCAAATGTGGGCCAAAAGTTGTCGTCAAGGAAACAACAAAACAACACTTTTCCTGCATTTCTACTGTCTCCAAAAGCACAGCAAAGGCATCAGAAAACGTCTACTTCTCATTCAAGCCCTAACCCTAACCCTAGCTCGGGCACTTTCATTAAACCAATCAAAAACCTTGCCTTCACATGCTGTGTTCAAAAAGTTACCCAAATGACTCCAAACTCATCAGAAACATTGAATGTAATGCTTTAAAGCACCTTCAGTGTATCTGCACTGAATCTGCTTGACATTTCCAGTATTTCTTGTTGGGTCAACGGCAGCTGGAATTTAGCGTGAAAAAAGCATGATTTGTGGCATATTGGGGTCAGCATCACAATTTCCACTAAAGTTTGGCTAAAAGTATCACTTTATTTGGATTCCAATACAAAAACAGAAAGAGTTCAGCATGTTAAAAGTGTATTTGAAAATTTTGGCATTTTTTACCATTTTTGAGCGACAGCCGCGCGGCTTAGCAAAAATCGCAAATGTGGGCCAAACGTTGTCGTCAAGGAAACAACAAAACAACACTTTTCCTGCATTTCGACTGCCTCCAAAAGCACAGCAAAGGCATCAGAAAATGTCTACTTCTCATTCAAGCCCTAACCCTAACCCTAGCTCGGGCACTTTCATTAAACCAATCAAAAACCTTGCCATCACATGCTGTGTTCAAAAAGTTACCCAAATGACTCCAAACTCATCAGAAACATTGAATGTAATGCTTTAAAGCACCTTCAGTGTATCTGCACTGAATCTGCTTGACATTTCCAGTATTTCTTGTTGGGTCAACGGCAGCTGGAATTTAGCGTGAAAAAAGCATGATTTGTGGCATATTGGGGTCAGCATCACAATTTCCACTAAAGTTTGGCTAAAAGTATCACTTTATTTGGATTCCAATACAAAAACCGAAAGAGCTCAGCATGCAAAAAGTGTTTTTGAAAATTTTGGCATTTTTTACCATTTTTGAACGAAAGCCGCGCGGTTTAGCAAAAATCGCAAATGTGGGCCAAAAGTTGTCGTCAAGGAAACAACAAAACAACACTTTTCCTGCATTTCGACTGCCTCCAAAAGCACAGCAAAGGCATCAGAAAGTGTCTACTTCTCATTCAAGCCCTAACCCTAACCCTAGCTCGGGCTCATTCATTAAACCAATCAAAAACCTTGCCTTCACATGCTGTGTTCAAAAAGTTACCTAAATGACTCCAAACTCATCGGAAACATTGAATGTAATGCTTTAAAGCACCTTCAGTGTATCTGCACTGAATCTGCTTGACATTTCCAGTATTTTTTGTGGGGTCAACTGCAGCTGGAATTCGACGTGAAAAAAGCATGATTTGTGGCATATTGGCGTCAGCATCACAATTTCCACTAAAGTTTGGCTAAAAGTATCACTTTATTTGGATTCCAATACAAAAACCGAAAGAGTTCAGCATGTAAAAAGTGTATTTGAAAATTTTGGCATTTTTTACCATTTTTGAGCGACAGCCGCGCGGCTTAGCAAAAATCGCAAATGTGGGCCAAAAGTTGTCGTCAAGGAAACAACAAAACAACACTTTTCCTGCATTTCTACTGTCTCCAAAAGCACAGCAAAGGCATCAGAAAATGTCTACTTCTCATTCAAGCCCTAACCCTAACCCTAGCTCGGGCACTTTCATTAAACCAATCAAAAACCTTGCCATCACATGCTGTGTTCAAAAAGTTACCCAAATGACTCCAAACTCATCGGAAACATTGAATGTAATGCTTTAAAGCACCTTCAGTGTATCTGCACTGAATCTGCTTGACATTTCCAGTATTTTTTGTGGGGTCAACTGCAGCTGGAATTCGACGTGAAAAAAGCATGATTTGTGGCATATTGGCGTCAGCATCACAATTTCCACTAAAGTTTGGCTAATAGTATCACTTTATTTGGATTCCAATACAAAAACCGAAAGAGTTCAGCATGTAAAAAGTGTATTTGAAAATTTTGGCATTTTTTACCATTTTAGAGCGACAGCCGCGCGGCTTAGCAAAAATCGCAAATGTGGGCCAAAAGTTGTCGTCAAGGAAACAACAAAACAACACTTTTCCTGCATTTCTACTGTCTCCAAAAGCACAGCAAAGGCATCAGAAAACGTCTACTTCTCATTCAAGCCCTAACCCTAACCCTAGCTCGGGCACTTTCATTAAACCAATCAAAAACCTTGCCTTCACATGCTGTGTTCAAAAAGTTACCCAAATGACTCCAAACTCATCGGAAACATTGAATGTAATGCTTTAAAGCACCTTCAGTGTATCTGCACTGAATCTGCTTGACATTTCCAGTATTTTTTGTGGGGTCAACTGCAGCTGGAATTCGACGTGAAAAAAGCATGATTTGTGGCATATTGGCGTCAGCATCACAATTTCCACTAAAGTTTGGCTAAAAGTATCACTTTATTTGGATTCCAATACAAAAACCGAAAGAGTTCAGCATGTAAAAAGTGTATTTGAAAATTTTGGCATTTTTTACCATTTTTGAGCGACAGCCGCGCGGCTTAGCAAAAATCGCAAATGTGGGCCAAAAGTTGTCGTCAAGGAAACAACAAAACAACACTTTTCCTGCATTTCTACTGTCTCCAAAAGCACAGCAAAGGCATCAGAAAATGTCTACTTCTCATTCAAGCCCTAACCCTAACCCTAGCTCGGGCACTTTCATTAAACCAATCAAAAACCTTGCCATCACATGCTGTGTTCAAAAAGTTACCCAAATGACTCCAAACTCATCGGAAACATTGAATGTAATGCTTTAAAGCACCTTCAGTGTATCTGCACTGAATCTGCTTGACATTTCCAGTATTTCTTGTTGGGTCAACTGCAGCTGGAATTCGGCGTGAAAAAAGCATGATTTGTGGCATATTGGCGTCAGCATCACAATTTCCACTAAAGTTTGGCTAAAAGTATCACTTTATTTGGATTCCAATACAAAAACCGAAAGAGTTCAGCATGTAAAAAGTGTATTTGAAAATTTTGGCATTTTTTACCATTTTAGAGCGACAGCCGCGCGGCTTAGCAAAAATCGCAAATGTGGGCCAAAAGTTGTCGTCAAGGAAACAACAAAACAACACTTTTCCTGCATTTCGACTGCCTCCAAAAGCACAGCAAAGGCATCAGAAAATGTCTACTTCTCATTCAAGCCCTAACCCTAACCCTAGCTCGGGCACTTTCATTAAACCAATCAAAAACCTTGCCTTCACATGCTGTGTTCAAAAAGTTACCCAAATGACTCCAAACTCATCGGAAACATTGAATGTAATGCTTTAAAGTACCTTCAGTGTATCTGCACTGAATCTGCTTGACATTTCCAGTATTTTTTGTGGGGTCAACTGCAGCTGGAATTCGACGTGAAAAAAGCATGATTTGTGGCATATTGGCGTCAGCATCACAATTTCCACTAAAGTTTGGCTAAAAGTATCACTTTATTTGGATTCCAATACAAAAACCGAAAGAGTTCAGCATGTAAAAAGTGTATTTGAAAATTTTGGCATTTTTTACCATTTTTGAGCGACAGCCGCGCGGCTTAGCAAAAATCGCAAATGTGGGCCAAACGTTGTCGTCAAGGAAACAACAAAACAACACTTTTCCTGCATTTCGACTGTCTCCAAAAGCACAGCAAAGGCATCAGAAAATGTCTACTTCTCATTCAAGCCCTAACCCTAACCCTAGCTCGGGCACTTTCATTAAACCAATCAAAAACCTTGCCATCACATGCTGTGTTCAAAAAGTTACCCAAATGACTCCAAACTCATCAGAAACATTGAATGTAATGCTTTAAAGCACCTTCAGTGTATCTGCACTGAATCTGCTTGACATTTCCAGTATTTCTTTTTGGGTCAACGGCAGCTGGAATTTAGCGTGAAAAAAGCATGATTTGTGGCATATTGGGGTCAGCATCACAATTTCCACTAAAGTTTGGCTAAAAGTATCACTTTATTTGGATTCCAATACAAAAACCGAAAGAGTTCAGCATGTAAAAAGTGTATTTGAAAATTTTGGCATTTTTTACCATTTTTGAGCGACAGCCGGGCGGCTTAGCAAAAATCGCAAATGTGGGCCAAAAGTTGTCGTCAAGGAAACAACAAAACAACACTTTTCCTGCATTTCTACTGTCTCCAAAAGCACAGCAAAGGCATCAGAAAACGCCTACTTCTCATTCAAGCCCTAACCCTAACCCTAGCTCGGGCACTTTCATTAAACCAATCAAAAACCTTGCCTTCACATGCTGTGTTCAAAAAGTTACCCAAATGACTCCAAACTCATCGGAAACATTGAATGTAATGCTTTAAAGCACCTTCAGTGTATCTGCACTGAATCTGCTTGACATTTCCAGTATTTTTTGTGGGGTCAACTGCAGCTGGAATTCGACGTGAAAAAAGCATGATTTGTGGCATATTGGCGTCAGCATCACAATTTCCACTAAAGTTTGGCTAAAAGTATCACTTTATTTGGATTCCAATACAAAAACCGAAAGAGTTCAGCATGTAAAAAGTGTATTTGAAAATTTTGGCATTTTTTACCATTTTTGAGCGACAGCCGCGCGGCTTAGCAAAAATCGCAAATGTGGGCCAAAAGTTGTCGTCAAGGAAACAACAAAACAACACTTTTCCTGCATTTCTACTGTCTCCAAAAGCACAGCAAAGGCATCAGAAAATGTCTACTTCTCATTCAAGCCCTAACCCTAACCCTAGCTCGGGCACTTTCATTAAACCAATCAAAAACCTTGCCATCAAATGCTGTGTTCAAAAAGTTACCCAAATGACTCCAAACTCATCAGAAACATTGAATGTAATGCTTTAAAGCACCTTCAGTGTATCTGCACTGAATCTGCTTGACATTTCCAGTATTTCTTGTTGGGTCAACGGCAGCTGGAATTTAGCGTGAAAAAAGCATGATTTGTGGCATATTGGGGTCAGCATCACAATTTCCACTAAAGTTTGGCTAAAAGTATCACTTTATTTGGATTCCAATACAAAAACCGAAAGAGTTCAGCTTGTAAAAAGTGTATTTGAAAATTTTGGCATTTTTTACCATTTTAGAGCGACAGCCGCGCGGCTTAGCAAAAATCGCAAATGTGGGCCAAAAGTTGTCGTCAAGGAAACAACAAAACAACACTTTTCCTGCATTTCTACTGTCTCCAAAAGCACAGCAAAGGCATCAGAAAATGTCTACTTCTCATTCAAGCCCTAACCCTAACCCTAGCTCGGGCACTTTCATTAAACCAATCAAAAACCTTGCCATCACATGCTGTGTTCAAAAAGTTACCCAAATGACTCCAAACTCATCAGAAACATTGAATGTAATGCTTTAAAGCACCTTCAGTGTATCTGCACTGAATCTGCTTGACATTTCCAGTATTTCTTGTTGGGTCAACGGCAGCTGGAATTTAGCGTGAAAAAAGCATGATTTGTGGCATATTGGGGTCAGCATCACAATTTCCACTAAAGTTTGGCTAATAGTATCACTTTATTTGGATTCCAATACAAAAACCGAAAGAGTTCAGCATGTAAAAAGTGTATTTGAAAATTTTGGCATTTTTTACCATTTTTGAACGAAAGCCGCGCGGTTTAGCAAAAATCGCAAATGTGGGCCAAAAGTTGTCGTCAAGGAAACAACAAAACAACACTTTTCCTGCATTTCGACTGCCTCCAAATGCACAGCAAAGGCATCAGAAAATGTCTACTTCTCATTCAAGCCCTAACCCTAACCCTAGCTCGGGCACTTTCATTAAACCAATCAAAAACCTTGCCATCACATGCTGTGTTCAAAAAGTTACCCAAATGACTCCAAACTCATCAGAAACATTGAATGTAATGCTTTAAAGCACCTTCAGTGTATCTGCACTGAATCTGCTTGACATTTCCAGTATTTCTTGTTGGGTCAACGGCAGCTGGAATTTAGCAGGAAAAAAGCATGATTTGTGGCATATTGGGGTCAGCATCACAATTTCCACTAAAGTTTGGCTAAAAGTATCACTTTATTTGGATTCCAATACAAAAACAGAAAGAGTTCAGCATGTTAAAAGTGTATTTGAAAATTTTGGCATTTTTTACCATTTTTGAGCGACAGCCGCGCGGCTTAGCAAAAATCGCAAATGTGGGCCAAACGTTGTCGTCAAGGAAACAACAAAACAACACTTTTCCTGCATTTCTACTGTCTCCAAAAGCACAGCAAAGGCATCAGAAAATGTCTACTTCTCATTCAAGCCCTAACCCTAACCCTAGCTCGGGCACTTTCATTAAACCAATCAAAAACCTTGCCATCACATGCTGTGTTCAAAAAGTTACCCAAATGACTCCAAACTCATCAGAAACATTGAATGTAATGCTTTAAAGCACCTTCAGTGTATCTGCACTGAATCTGCTTGACATTTCCAGTATTTCTTGTTGGGTCAACGGCAGCTGGAATTTAGCGTGAAAAAAGCATGATTTGTGGCATATTGGGGTCAGCATCACAATTTCCACTAAAGTTTGGCTAAAAGTATCACTTTATTTGGATTCCAATACAAAAACAGAAAGAGTTCAGCATGTTAAAAGTGTATTTGAAAATTTTGGCATTTTTTACCATTTTTGAGCGACAGCCGCGCGGCTTAGCAAAAATCGCAAATGTGGGCCAAACGTTGTCGTCAAGGAAACAACAAAACAACACTTTTCCTGCATTTCGACTGCCTCCAAAAGCACAGCAAAGGCATCAGAAAATGTCTACTTCTCATTCAAGCCCTAACCCTAACCCTAGCTCGGGCACTTTCATTAAACCAATCAAACACCTTGCCTTCACATGCTGTGTTCACAAAGTTACCCAAATGACTCCAAATTCATCAGAAACATTGAATGTAATGCTTTAAAGCACCTTCAGTGTATCTGCACTGAATCTGCTTGACATTTCCAGTATTTTTTGTGGGGTCAACTGCAGCTGGAATTCGACGTGAAAAAAGCATGATTTGTGGCATATTGGCGTCAGCATCACAATTTCCACTAAAGTTTGGCTAAAAGTATCACTTTATTTGGATTCCAATACAAAAACCGAAAGAGTTCAGCATGTAAAAAGTGTATTTGAAAATTTTGGCATTTTTTACCATTTTTGAGCGACAGCCGCGCGGCTTAGCAAAAATCGCAAATGTGGGCCAAACGTTGTCGTCAAGGAAACAACAAAACAACACTTTTCCTGCATTTCGACTGTCTCCAAAAGCACAGCAAAGGCATCAGAAAATGTCTACTTCTCATTCAAGCCCTAACCCTAACCCTAGCTCGGGCACTTTCATTAAACCAATCAAAAACCTTGCCATCACATGCTGTGTTCAAAAAGTTACCCAAATGACTCCAAACTCATCAGAAACATTGAATGTAATGCTTTAAAGCACCTTCAGTGTATCTGCACTGAATCTGCTTGACATTTCCAGTATTTCTTTTTGGGTCAACGGCAGCTGGAATTTAGCGTGAAAAAAGCATGATTTGTGGCATATTGGGGTCAGCATCACAATTTCCACTAAAGTTTGGCTAAAAGTATCACTTTATTTGGATTCCAATACAAAAACCGAAAGAGTTCAGCATGTAAAAAGTGTATTTGAAAATTTTGGCATTTTTTACCATTTTTGAGCGACAGCCGCGCGGCTTAGCAAAAATCGCAAATGTGGGCCAAAAGTTGTCGTCAAGGAAACAACAAAACAACACTTTTCCTGCATTTCTACTGTCTCCAAAAGCACAGCAAAGGCATCAGAAAACGCCTACTTCTCATTCAAGCCCTAACCCTAACCCTAGCTCGGGCACTTTCATTAAACCAATCAAAAACCTTGCCTTCACATGCTGTGTTCAAAAAGTTACCCAAATGACTCCAAACTCATCGGAAACATTGAATGTAATGCTTTAAAGCACCTTCAGTGTATCTGCACTGAATCTGCTTGACATTTCCAGTATTTTTTGTGGGGTCAACTGCAGCTGGAATTCGACGTGAAAAAAGCATGATTTGTGGCATATTGGCGTCAGCATCACAATTTCCACTAAAGTTTGGCTAAAAGTATCACTTTATTTGGATTCCAATACAAAAACCGAAAGAGTTCAGCATGTAAAAAGTGTATTTGAAAATTTTGGCATTTTTTACCATTTTTGAGCGACAGCCGCGCGGCTTAGCAAAAATCGCAAATGTGGGCCAAAAGTTGTCGTCAAGGAAACAACAAAACAACACTTTTCCTGCATTTCTACTGTCTCCAAAAGCACAGCAAAGGCATCAGAAAATGTCTACTTCTCATTCAAGCCCTAACCCTAACCCTAGCTCGGGCACTTTCATTAAACCAATCAAAAACCTTGCCATCAAATGCTGTGTTCAAAAAGTTACCCAAATGACTCCAAACTCATCAGAAACATTGAATGTAATGCTTTAAAGCACCTTCAGTGTATCTGCACTGAATCTGCTTGACATTTCCAGTATTTCTTGTTGGGTCAACGGCAGCTGGAATTTAGCGTGAAAAAAGCATGATTTGTGGCATATTGGGGTCAGCATCACAATTTCCACTAAAGTTTGGCTAAAAGTATCACTTTATTTGGATTCCAATACAAAAACCGAAAGAGTTCAGCTTGTAAAAAGTGTATTTGAAAATTTTGGCATTTTTTACCATTTTAGAGCGACAGCCGCGCGGCTTAGCAAAAATCGCAAATGTGGGCCAAAAGTTGTCGTCAAGGAAACAACAAAACAACACTTTTCCTGCATTTCTACTGTCTCCAAAAGCACAGCAAAGGCATCAGAAAATGTCTACTTCTCATTCAAGCCCTAACCCTAACCCTAGCTCGGGCACTTTCATTAAACCAATCAAAAACCTTGCCATCACATGCTGTGTTCAAAAAGTTACCCAAATGACTCCAAACTCATCAGAAACATTGAATGTAATGCTTTAAAGCACCTTCAGTGTATCTGCACTGAATCTGCTTGACATTTCCAGTATTTCTTGTTGGGTCAACGGCAGCTGGAATTTAGCGTGAAAAAAGCATGATTTGTGGCATATTGGGGTCAGCATCACAATTTCCACTAAAGTTTGGCTAATAGTATCACTTTATTTGGATTCCAATACAAAAACCGAAAGAGTTCAGCATGTAAAAAGTGTATTTGAAAATTTTGGCATTTTTTACCATTTTTGAACGAAAGCCGCGCGGTTTAGCAAAAATCGCAAATGTGGGCCAAAAGTTGTCGTCAAGGAAACAACAAAACAACACTTTTCCTGCATTTCGACTGCCTCCAAATGCACAGCAAAGGCATCAGAAAATGTCTACTTCTCATTCAAGCCCTAACCCTAACCCTAGCTCGGGCACTTTCATTAAACCAATCAAAAACCTTGCCATCACATGCTGTGTTCAAAAAGTTACCCAAATGACTCCAAACTCATCAGAAACATTGAATGTAATGCTTTAAAGCACCTTCAGTGTATCTGCACTGAATCTGCTTGACATTTCCAGTATTTCTTGTTGGGTCAACGGCAGCTGGAATTTAGCAGGAAAAAAGCATGATTTGTGGCATATTGGGGTCAGCATCACAATTTCCACTAAAGTTTGGCTAAAAGTATCACTTTATTTGGATTCCAATACAAAAACAGAAAGAGTTCAGCATGTTAAAAGTGTATTTGAAAATTTTGGCATTTTTTACCATTTTTGAGCGACAGCCGCGCGGCTTAGCAAAAATCGCAAATGTGGGCCAAACGTTGTCGTCAAGGAAACAACAAAACAACACTTTTCCTGCATTTCTACTGTCTCCAAAAGCACAGCAAAGGCATCAGAAAATGTCTACTTCTCATTCAAGCCCTAACCCTAACCCTAGCTCGGGCACTTTCATTAAACCAATCAAAAACCTTGCCATCACATGCTGTGTTCAAAAAGTTACCCAAATGACTCCAAACTCATCAGAAACATTGAATGTAATGCTTTAAAGCACCTTCAGTGTATCTGCACTGAATCTGCTTGACATTTCCAGTATTTCTTGTTGGGTCAACGGCAGCTGGAATTTAGCGTGAAAAAAGCATGATTTGTGGCATATTGGGGTCAGCATCACAATTTCCACTAAAGTTTGGCTAAAAGTATCACTTTATTTGGATTCCAATACAAAAACAGAAAGAGTTCAGCATGTTAAAAGTGTATTTGAAAATTTTGGCATTTTTTACCATTTTTGAGCGACAGCCGCGCGGCTTAGCAAAAATCGCAAATGTGGGCCAAACGTTGTCGTCAAGGAAACAACAAAACAACACTTTTCCTGCATTTCTACTGTCTCCAAAAGCACAGCAAAGGCATCAGAAAATGTCTACTTCTCATTCAAGCCCTAACCCTAACCCTAGCTCGGGCACTTTCATTAAACCAATCAAAAACCTTGCCATCACATGCTGTGTTCAAAAAGTTACCCAAATGACTCCAAACTCATCAGAAACATTGAATGTAATGCTTTAAAGCACCTTCAGTGTATAAATGTCTACTTCTCATTCAAGCCCTAACCCTAACCCTAGCTCGGGCACTTTCATTAAACCAATCAAAAACCTTGCCATCACATGCTGTGTTCAAAAAGTTACCCAAATGACTCCAAACTCATCAGAAACATTGAATGTAATGCTTTAAAGCACCTTCAGTGTATCTGCACTGAATCTGCTTGACATTTCCAGTATTTCTTGTTGGGTCAACGGCAGCTGGAATTTAGCGTGAAAAAAGCATGATTTGTGGCATATTGGGGTCAGCATCACAATTTCCACTAAAGTTTGGCTAATAGTATCACTTTATTTGGATTCCAATACAAAAACCGAAAGAGTTCAGCATGTAAAAAGTGTATTTGAAAATTTTGGCATTTTTTACCATTTTTGAACGAAAGCCGCGCGGTTTAGCAAAAATCGCAAATGTGGGCCAAAAGTTGTCGTCAAGGAAACAACAAAACAACACTTTTCCTGCATTTCGACTGCCTCCAAATGCACAGCAAAGGCATCAGAAAATGTCTACTTCTCATTCAAGCCCTAACCCTAACCCTAGCTCGGGCACTTTCATTAAACCAATCAAAAACCTTGCCATCACATGCTGTGTTCAAAAAGTTACCCAAATGACTCCAAACTCATCAGAAACATTGAATGTAATGCTTTAAAGCACCTTCAGTGTATCTGCACTGAATCTGCTTGACATTTCCAGTATTTCTTGTTGGGTCAACGGCAGCTGGAATTTAGCAGGAAAAAAGCATGATTTGTGGCATATTGGGGTCAGCATCACAATTTCCACTAAAGTTTGGCTAAAAGTATCACTTTATTTGGATTCCAATACAAAAACAGAAAGAGTTCAGCATGTTAAAAGTGTATTTGAAAATTTTGGCATTTTTTACCATTTTTGAGCGACAGCCGCGCGGCTTAGCAAAAATCGCAAATGTGGGCCAAACGTTGTCGTCAAGGAAACAACAAAACAACACTTTTCCTGCATTTCTACTGTCTCCAAAAGCACAGCAAAGGCATCAGAAAATGTCTACTTCTCATTCAAGCCCTAACCCTAACCCTAGCTCGGGCACTTTCATTAAACCAATCAAAAACCTTGCCATCACATGCTGTGTTCAAAAAGTTACCCAAATGACTCCAAACTCATCAGAAACATTGAATGTAATGCTTTAAAGCACCTTCAGTGTATCTGCACTGAATCTGCTTGACATTTCCAGTATTTCTTGTTGGGTCAACGGCAGCTGGAATTTAGCGTGAAAAAAGCATGATTTGTGGCATATTGGGGTCAGCATCACAATTTCCACTAAAGTTTGAATAAAAGTATCACTTTATTTGGATTCCAATACAAAAACAGAAAGAGTTCAGCATGTTAAAAGTGTATTTGAAAATTTTGGCATTTTTTACCATTTTTGAGCGACAGCCGCGCGGCTTAGCAAAAATCGCAAATGTGGGCCAAACGTTGTCGTCAAGGAAACAACAAAACAACACTTTTCCTGCATTTCTACTGTCTCCAAAAGCACAGCAAAGGCATCAGAAAATGTCTACTTCTCATTCAAGCCCTAACCCTAACCCTAGCTCGGGCACTTTCATTAAACCAATCAAAAACCTTGCCATCACATGCTGTGTTCAAAAAGTTACCCAAATGACTCCAAACTCATCAGAAACATTGAATGTAATGCTTTAAAGCACCTTCAGTGTATCTGCACTGAATCTGCTTGACATTTCCAGTATTTCTTGTTGGGTCAACGGCAGCTGGAATTTAGCGTGAAAAAAGCATGATTTGTGGCATATTGGGGTCAGCATCACAATTTCCACTAAAGTTTGGCTAAAAGTATCACTTTATTTGGATTCCAATACAAAAACCGAAAGAGTTCAGCATGTAAAAAGTGTATTTGAAAATTTTGGCATTTTTTACCATTTTTGAGCGACAGCCGCGCGGCTTAGCAAAAATCGCAAATGTGGGCCAAAAGTTGTCGTCAAGGAAACAACAAAACAACACTTTTCCTGCATTTCGACTGCCTCCAAAAGCACAGCAAAGGCATCAGAAAATGTCTACTTCTCATTCAAGCCCTAACCCTAACCCTAGCTCGGGCACTTTCATTAAACCAATCAAACACCTTGCCTTCACATGCTGTGTTCACAAAGTTACCCAAATGACTCCAAATTCATCAGAAACATTGAATGTAATGCTTTAAAGCACCTTCAGTGTATCTGCACTGAATCTGCTTGACATTTCCAGTATTTCTTGTTGGGTCAACTGCAGCTGGAATTTAGCGTGAAAAAAGCATGATTTGTGGCATATTGGGGTCAGCATCACAATTTCCACTAAAGTTTGGCTAAAAGTATCACTTTATTTGGATTCCAATACAAAAACCGAAAGAGCTCAGCATGCAAAAAGTGTTTTTGAAAATTTTGGCATTTTTTACCATTTTTGAACGAAAGCCGCGCGGTTTAGCAAAAATCGCAAATGTGGGCCAAAAGTTGTCGTCAAGGAAACAACAAAACAACACTTTTCCTGCATTTCGACTGCCTCCAAAAGCACAGCAAAGGCATCAGAAAGTGTCTACTTCTCATTCAAGCCCTAACCCTAACCCTAGCTCGGGCTCTTTCATTAAACCAATCAAAAACCTTGCCTTCACATGCTGTGTTCAAAAAGTTACCTAAATGACTCCAAACTCATCGGAAACATTGAATGTAATGCTTTAAAGCACCTTCAGTGTATCTGCACTGAATCTGCTTGACATTTCCAGTATTTTTTGTGGGGTCAACTGCAGCTGGAATTCGACGTGAAAAAAGCATGATTTGTGGCATATTGGCGTCAGCATCACAATTTCCACTAAAGTTTGGCTAAAAGTATCACTTTATTTGGATTCCAATACAAAAACCGAAAGAGTTCAGCATGTAAAAAGTGTATTTGAAAATTTTGGCATTTTTTACCATTTTTGAGCGACAGCCGCGCGGCTTAGCAAAAATCGCAAATGTGGGCCAAAAGTTGTCGTCAAGGAAACAACAAAACAACACTTTTCCTGCATTTCTACTGTCTCCAAAAGCACAGCAAAGGCATCAGAAAATGTCTACTTCTCATTCAAGCCCTAACCCTAACCCTAGCTCGGGCACTTTCATTAAACCAATCAAAAACCTTGCCTTCACATGCTGTGTTCACAAAGTTACCCAAATGACTCCAAATTCATCAGAAACATTGAATGTAATGCTTTAAAGCACCTTCAGTGTATCTGCACTGAATCTGCTTGACATTTCCAGTATTTCTTGTTGGGTCAACTGCAGCTGGAATTCGGCGTGAAAAAAGCATGATTTGTGGCATATTGGGGTCAGCATCACAATTTCCACTAAAGTTTGGCTAAAAGTATCACTTTATTTGGAT
This sequence comes from Lepisosteus platostomus, assembly GCF_059453375.1. Lineage (NCBI taxonomy): Eukaryota > Metazoa > Chordata > Actinopteri > Semionotiformes > Lepisosteidae > Lepisosteus > Lepisosteus platostomus. The sequence goes on from NC_142613.1 coordinate 52,616,163, forward strand.
TCCAATACAAAAACCGAAAGAGCTAAGCATGCAAAAAGTGTTTTTGAAAATTTTGGCATTTTTTACCATTTTTGAGCGACAGCCGCGCGGCTTAGCAAAAATCGCAAATGTGGGCCAAAAGTTGTCGTCAAGGAAACAACAAAACAACACTTTTCCTGCATTTCTACTGTCTCCAAAAGCACTGCAAAGGCATCAGAAAATGTCTACTTCTCATTCAAGCCCTAACCCTAACCCTAGCTCGGGCACTTTCATTAAACCAATCAAACACCTTGCCATCACATGCTGTGTTCAAAAAGTTACCCAAATGACTCCAAATTCATCAGAAACATTGAATGTAATGCTTTAAAGCACCTTCAGTGTATCTGCACTGAATCTGCTTGACATTTCCAGTATTTCTTGTTGGGTCAACGGCAGCTGGAATTTAGCGTGAAAAAAGCATGATTTGTGGCATATTGGGGTCAGCATCACAATTTCCACTAAAGTTTGGCTAAAAGTATCACTTTATTTGGATTCCAATACAAAAACCGAAAGAGTTCAGCATGTAAAAAGTGTATTTGAAAATTTTGGCATTTTTTACCATTTTTGAGCGACAGCCGCGCGGCTTAGCAAAAATCGCAAATGTGGGCCAAAAGTTGTCGTCAAGGAAACAACAAAACAACACTTTTCCTGCATTTCGACTGCCTCCAAAAGCACAGCAAAGGCATCAGAAAATGTCTACTTCTCATTCAAGCCCTAACCCTAACCCTAGCTCGGGCACTTTCATTAAACCAATCAAACACCTTGCCTTCACATGCTGTGTTCACAAAGTTACCCAAATGACTCCAAATTCATCAGAAACATTGAATGTAATGCTTTAAAGCACCTTCAGTGTATCTGCACTGAATCTGCTTGACATTTCCAGTATTTCTTGTTGGGTCAACTGCAGCTGGAATTCGGCGTGAAAAAAGCATGATTTGTGGCATATTGGGGTCAGCATCATAATTTCCACTAAAGTTTGGCTAAAAGTATCACTTTATTTGGATTCCAATACAAAAACCGAAAGAGCTCAGCATGCAAAAAGTGTTTTTGAAAATTTTGGCATTTTTTACCATTTTTGAGCGACAGCCGCGCGGCTTAGCAAAAATCGCAAATGTGGGCCAAAAGTTGTCGTCAAGGAAACAACAAAACAACACTTTTCCTGCATTTCTACTGTCTCCAAAAGCACAGCAAAGGCATCAGAAAATGTCTACTTCTCATTCAAGCCCTAACCCTAACCCTAGCTCGGGCACTTTCATTAAACCAATCAAAAACCTTGCCATCACATGCTGTGTTCAAAAAGTTACCCAAATGACTCCAAACTCATCGGAAACATTGAATGTAATGCTTTAAAGCACCTTCAGTGTATCTGCACTGAATCTGCTTGACATTTCCAGTATTTTTTGTGGGGTCAACTGCAGCTGGAATTCGACGTGAAAAAAGCATGATTTGTGGCATATTGGGGTCAGCATCACAATTTCCACTAAAGTTTGGCTAAAAGTATCACTTTATTTGGATTCCAATACAAAAACCGAAAGAGTTCAGCATGTAAAAAGTGTATTTGAAAATTTTGGCATTTTTTACCATTTTTGAGCGACAGCCGCGCGGCTTAGCAAAAATCGCAAATGTGGGCCAAAAGTTGTCGTCAAGGAAACAACAAAACAACACTTTTCCTGCATTTCGACTGCCTCCAAAAGCACAGCAAAGGCATCAGAAAATGTCTACTTCTCATTCAAGCCCTAACCCTAACCCTAGCTCGGGCACTTTCATTAAACCAATCAAAAACCTTGCCTTCACATGCTTTGTTCAAAAAGTTACCCAAATGACTCCAAACTCATCGGAAACATTGAATGTAATGCTTTAAAGCACCTTCAGTGTATCTGCACTGAATCTGCTTGACATTTCCAGTATTTTTTGTGGGGTCAACTGCAGCTGGAATTCGACGTGAAAAAAGCATGATTTGTGGCATATTGGCGTCAGCATCACAATTTCCACTAAAGTTTGGCTAAAAGTATCACTTTATTTGGATTCCAATACAAAAACCGAAAGAGCTCAGCATGCAAAAAGTGTTTTTGAAAATTTTGGCATTTTTTACCATTTTTGAACGAAAGCCGCGCGGTTTAGCAAAAATCGCAAATGTGGGCCAAAAGTTGTCATCAAGGAAACAACAAAACAACACTTTTCCTGCATTTCGACTGCCTCCAAAAGCACAGCAAAGGCATCAGAAAGTGTCAACTTCTCATTCAAGCCCTAACCCTAACCCTAGCTCGGGCTCTTTCATTAAACCAATCAAAAACCTTGCCTTCACATGCTGTGTTCAAAAAGTTACCTAAATGACTCCAAACTCATCGGAAACATTGAATGTAATGCTTTAAAGCACCTTCAGTGTATCTGCACTGAATCTGCTTGACATTTCCAGTATTTTTTGTGGGGTCAACTGCAGCTGGAATTCGACGTGAAAAAAGCATGATTTGTGGCATATTGGCGTCAGCATCACAATTTCCACTAAAGTTTGGCTAAAAGTATCACTTTATTTGGATTCCAATACAAAAACCGAAAGAGTTCAGCATGTAAAAAGTGTATTTGAAAATTTTGGCATTTTTTACCATTTTTGAGCGACAGCCGCGCGGCTTAGCAAAAATCGCAAATGTGGGCCAAAAGTTGTCGTCAAGGAAACAACAAAACAACACTTTTCCTGCATTTCTACTGTCTCCAAAAGCACAGCAAAGGCATCAGAAAATGTCTACTTCTCATTCAAGCCCTAACCCTAACCCTAGCTCGGGCACTTTCATTAAACCAATCAAAAACCTTGCCATCACATGCTGTGTTCAAAAAGTTACCCAAATGACTCCAAACTCATCGGAAACATTGAATGTAATGCTTTAAAGCACCTTCAGTGTATCTGCACTGAATCTGCTTGACATTTCCAGTATTTCTTGTTGGGTCTACGGCAGCTGGAATTTAGCGTGAAAAAAGCATGATTTGTGGCATATTGGGGTCAGCATCACAATTTCCACTAAAGTTTGGCTAAAAGTATCACTTTATTTGGATTCCAATACAAAAACCGAAAGAGTTCAGCATGTAAAAAGTGTATTTGAAAATTTTGGCATTTTTTACCATTTTTGAGCGACAGCCGCGCGGCTTAGCAAAAATCGCAAATGTGGGCCAAAAGTTGTCGTCAAGGAAACAACAAAACAACACTTTTCCTGCATTTCTACTGTCTCCAAAAGCACAGCAAAGGCATCAGAAAATGTCTACTTCTCATTCAAGCCCTAACCCTAACCCTAGCTCGGGCACTTTCATTAAACCAATCAAAAACCTTGCCTTCACATGCTGTGTTCAAAAAGTTACCCAAATGACTCCAAACTCATCGGAAACATTGAATGTAATGCTTTAAAGCACCTTCAGTGTATCTGCACTGAATCTGCTTGACATTTCCAGTATTTTTTGTGGGGTCAACTGCAGCTGGAATTCGACGTGAAAAAAGCATGATTTGTGGCATATTGGCGTCAGCATCACAATTTCCACTAAAGTTTGGCTAAAAGTATCACTTTATTTGGATTCCAATACAAAAACCGAAAGAGTTCAGCATGTAAAAAGTGTATTTGAAAATTTTGGCATTTTTTACCATTTTTGAGCGACAGCCGCGCGGCTTAGCAAAAATCGCAAATGTGGGCCAAAAGTTATCGTCAAGGAAACAACAAAACAACACTTTTCCTGCATTTCGACTGCCTCCAAAACCACAGCAAAGGCATCAGAAAATGTCTACTTCTCATTCAAGCCCTAACCCTAACCCTAGCTCGGGCACTTTCATTAAACCAATCAAACACCTTGCCATCACATGCTGTGTTCAAAAAGTTACCCAAATGACTCCAAACTCATCAGAAACATTGAATGTAATGCTTTAAAGCACCTTCAGTGTATCTGCACTGATTCTGCTTGACATTTCCAGTATTTTTTGTGGGGTCAACTGCAGCTGGAATTCGACGTGAAAAAAGCATGATTTGTGGCATATTGGCGTCAGCATCACAATTTCCACTAAAGTTTGGCTAAAAGTATCACTTTATTTGGATTCCAATACAAAAACCGAAAGAGTTCAGCATGTAAAAAGTGTATTTGAAAATTTTGGCGTTTTTTACCATTTTTGAGCGACAGCCGCGCGGCTTAGCAAAAATCGCAAATGTGGGCCAAAAGTTGTCGTCAAGGAAACAACAAAACAACACTTTTCCTGCATTTCTACTGTCTCCAAAAGCACAGCAAAGGCATCAGAAAATGTCTACTTCTCATTCAAGCCCTAACCCTAACCCTAGCTCGGGCACTTTCATTAAACCAATCAAAAACCTTGCCATCACATGCTGTGTTCAAAAAGTTACCCAAATGACTCCAAACTCATCAGAAACATTGAATGTAATGCTTTAAAGCACCTTCAGTGTATCTGCACTGAATCTGCTTGACATTTCCAGTATTTCTTGTTGGGTCAACGGCAGCTGGAATTTAGCGTGAAAAAAGCATGATTTGTGGCATATTGGGGTCAGCATCACAATTTCCACTAAAGTTTGGCTAAAAGTATCACTTTATTTGGATTCCAATACAAAAACCGAAAGAGTTCAGCATGTAAAAAGTGTATTTGAAAATTTTGGCATTTTTTACCATTTTTGAGCGACAGCCGCGCGGCTTAGCAAAAATCGCAAATGTGGGCCAAAAGTTGTCGTCAAGGAAACAACAAAACAACACTTTTCCTGCATTTCGACTGCCTCCAAAAGCACAGCAAAGGCATCAGAAAATGTCTACTTCTCATTCAAGCCCTAACCCTAACCCTAGCTCGGGCACTTTCATTAAACCAATCAAACACCTTGCCTTCACATGCTGTGTTCACAAAGTTACCCAAATGACTCCAAATTCATCAGAAACATTGAATGTAATGCTTTAAAGCACCTTCAGTGTATCTGCACTGAATCTGCTTGACATTTCCAGTATTTCTTGTTGGGTCAACTGCAGCTGGAATTTAGCGTGAAAAAAGCATGATTTGTGGCATATTGGGGTCAGCATCACAATTTCCACTAAAGTTTGGCTAAAAGTATCACTTTATTTGGATTCCAATACAAAAACCGAAAGAGCTCAGCATGCAAAAAGTGTTTTTGAAAATTTTGGCATTTTTTACCATTTTTGAACGAAAGCCGCGCGGTTTAGCAAAAATCGCAAATGTGGGCCAAAAGTTGTCGTCAAGGAAACAACAAAACAACACTTTTCCTGCATTTCGACTGCCTCCAAAAGCACAGCAAAGGCATCAGAAAGTGTCTACTTCTCATTCAAGCCCTAACCCTAACCCTAGCTCGGGCTCTTTCATTAAACCAATCAAAAACCTTGCCTTCACATGCTGTGTTCAAAAAGTTACCTAAATGACTCCAAACTCATCGGAAACATTGAATGTAATGCTTTAAAGCACCTTCAGTGTATCTGCACTGAATCTGCTTGACATTTCCAGTATTTTTTGTGGGGTCAACTGCAGCTGGAATTCGACGTGAAAAAAGCATGATTTGTGGCATATTGGCGTCAGCATCACAATTTCCACTAAAGTTTGGCTAAAAGTATCACTTTATTTGGATTCCAATACAAAAACCGAAAGAGTTCAGCATGTAAAAAGTGTATTTGAAAATTTTGGCATTTTTTACCATTTTTGAGCGACAGCCGCGCGGCTTAGCAAAAATCGCAAATGTGGGCCAAAAGTTGTCGTCAAGGAAACAACAAAACAACACTTTTCCTGCATTTCTACTGTCTCCAAAAGCACAGCAAAGGCATCAGAAAATGTCTACTTCTCATTCAAGCCCTAACCCTAACCCTAGCTCGGGCACTTTCATTAAACCAATCAAAAACCTTGCCTTCACATGCTGTGTTCACAAAGTTACCCAAATGACTCCAAATTCATCAGAAACATTGAATGTAATGCTTTAAAGCACCTTCAGTGTATCTGCACTGAATCTGCTTGACATTTCCAGTATTTCTTGTTGGGTCAACTGCAGCTGGAATTCGGCGTGAAAAAAGCATGATTTGTGGCATATTGGGGTCAGCATCACAATTTCCACTAAAGTTTGGCTAAAAGTATCACTTTATTTGGATTCCAATACAAAAACCGAAAGAGCTAAGCATGCAAAAAGTGTTTTTGAAAATTTTGGCATTTTTTACCATTTTTGAGCGACAGCCGCGCGGCTTAGCAAAAATCGCAAATGTGGGCCAAAAGTTGTCGTCAAGGAAACAACAAAACAACACTTTTCCTGCATTTCTACTGTCTCCAAAAGCACTGCAAAGGCATCAGAAAATGTCTACTTCTCATTCAAGCCCTAACCCTAACCCTAGCTCGGGCACTTTCATTAAACCAATCAAACACCTTGCCATCACATGCTGTGTTCAAAAAGTTACCCAAATGACTCCAAATTCATCAGAAACATTGAATGTAATGCTTTAAAGCACCTTCAGTGTATCTGCACTGAATCTGCTTGACATTTCCAGTATTTCTTGTTGGGTCAACGGCAGCTGGAATTTAGCGTGAAAAAAGCATGATTTGTGGCATATTGGGGTCAGCATCACAATTTCCACTAAAGTTTGGCTAAAAGTATCACTTTATTTGGATTCCAATACAAAAACCGAAAGAGTTCAGCATGTAAAAAGTGTATTTGAAAATTTTGGCATTTTTTACCATTTTTGAGCGACAGCCGCGCGGCTTAGCAAAAATCGCAAATGTGGGCCAAAAGTTGTCGTCAAGGAAACAACAAAACAACACTTTTCCTGCATTTCGACTGCCTCCAAAAGCACAGCAAAGGCATCAGAAAATGTCTACTTCTCATTCAAGCCCTAACCCTAACCCTAGCTCGGGCACTTTCATTAAACCAATCAAACACCTTGCCTTCACATGCTGTGTTCACAAAGTTACCCAAATGACTCCAAATTCATCAGAAACATTGAATGTAATGCTTTAAAGCACCTTCAGTGTATCTGCACTGAATCTGCTTGACATTTCCAGTATTTCTTGTTGGGTCAACTGCAGCTGGAATTCGGCGTGAAAAAAGCATGATTTGTGGCATATTGGGGTCAGCATCATAATTTCCACTAAAGTTTGGCTAAAAGTATCACTTTATTTGGATTCCAATACAAAAACCGAAAGAGCTCAGCATGCAAAAAGTGTTTTTGAAAATTTTGGCATTTTTTACCATTTTTGAGCGACAGCCGCGCGGCTTAGCAAAAATCGCAAATGTGGGCCAAAAGTTGTCGTCAAGGAAACAACAAAACAACACTTTTCCTGCATTTCTACTGTCTCCAAAAGCACAGCAAAGGCATCAGAAAATGTCTACTTCTCATTCAAGCCCTAACCCTAACCCTAGCTCGGGCACTTTCATTAAACCAATCAAAAACCTTGCCATCACATGCTGTGTTCAAAAAGTTACCCAAATGACTCCAAACTCATCAGAAACATTGAATGTAATGCTTTAAAGCACCTTCAGTGTATCTGCACTGAATCTGCTTGACATTTCCAGTATTTCTTGTTGGGTCAACGGCAGCTGGAATTTAGCGTGAAAAAAGCATGATTTGTGGCATATTGGGGTCAGCATCACAATTTCCACTAAAGTTTAGCTAAAAGTAACACTTTATTTGGATTCCAATACAAAAACCGAAACAGTTCAGCATGTAAAAAGTGTATTTGAAAATTTTGGCATTTTTTACCATTTTTGAGCGACAGCCGCGCGGCTTAGCAAAAATCGCAAATGTGGGCCAAAAGTTGTCGTCAAGGAAACAACAAAACAACACTTTTCCTGCATTTCGACTGCCTCCAAAAGCACAGCAAAGGCATCAGAAAATGTCTACTTCTCATTCAAGCCCTAACCCTAACCCTAGCTCGGGCACTTTCATTAAACCAATCAAAAACCTTGCCTTCACATGCTTTGTTCAAAAAGTTACCCAAATGACTCCAAACTCATCGGAAACATTGAATGTAATGCTTTAAAGCACCTTCAGTGTATCTGCACTGAATCTGCTTGACATTTCCAGTATTTTTTGTGGGGTCAACTGCAGCTGGAATTCGACGTGAAAAAAGCATGATTTGTGGCATATTGGCGTCAGCATCACAATTTCCACTAAAGTTTGGCTAAAAGTATCACTTTATTTGGATTCCAATACAAAAACCGAAAGAGCTCAGCATGCAAAAAGTGTTTTTGAAAATTTTGGCATTTTTTACCATTTTTGAACGAAAGCCGCGCGGTTTAGCAAAAATCGCAAATGTGGGCCAAAAGTTGTCATCAAGGAAACAACAAAACAACACTTTTCCTGCATTTCGACTGCCTCCAAAAGCACAGCAAAGGCATCAGAAAGTGTCTACTTCTCATTCAAGCCCTAACCCTAACCCTAGCTCGGGCTCTTTCATTAAACCAATCAAAAACCTTGCCTTCACATGCTGTGTTCAAAAAGTTACCTAAATGACTCCAAACTCATCGGAAACATTGAATGTAATGCTTTAAAGCACCTTCAGTGTATCTGCACTGAATCTGCTTGACATTTCCAGTATTTTTTGTGGGGTCAACTGCAGCTGGAATTCGACGTGAAAAAAGCATGATTTGTGGCATATTGGCGTCAGCATCACAATTTCCACTAAAGTTTGGCTAAAAGTATCACTTTATTTGGATTCCAATACAAAAACCGAAAGAGTTCAGCATGTAAAAAGTGTATTTGAAAATTTTGGCATTTTTTACCATTTTTGAGCGACAGCCGCGCGGCTTAGCAAAAATCGCAAATGTGGGCCAAAAGTTGTCGTCAAGGAAACAACAAAACAACACTTTTCCTGCATTTCTACTGTCTCCAAAAGCACAGCAAAGGCATCAGAAAATGTCTACTTCTCATTCAAGCCCTAACCCTAACCCTAGCTCGGGCACTTTCATTAAACCAATCAAAAACCTTGCCATCACATGCTGTGTTCAAAAAGTTACCCAAATGACTCCAAACTCATCGGAAACATTGAATGTAATGCTTTAAAGCACCTTCAGTGTATCTGCACTGAATCTGCTTGACATTTCCAGTATTTCTTGTTGGGTCTACGGCAGCTGGAATTTAGCGTGAAAAAAGCATGATTTGTGGCATATTGGGGTCAGCATCACAATTTCCACTAAAGTTTGGCTAAAAGTATCACTTTATTTGGATTCCAATACAAAAACCGAAAGAGTTCAGCATGTAAAAAGTGTATTTGAAAATTTTGGCATTTTTTACCATTTTTGAGCGACAGCCGCGCGGCTTAGCAAAAATCGCAAATGTGGGCCAAAAGTTGTCGTCAAGGAAACAACAAAACAACACTTTTCCTGCATTTCTACTGTCTCCAAAAGCACAGCAAAGGCATCAGAAAATGTCTACTTCTCATTCAAGCCCTAACCCTAACCCTAGCTCGGGCACTTTCATTAAACCAATCAAAAACCTTGCCTTCACATGCTGTGTTCAAAAAGTTACCCAAATGACTCCAAACTCATCGGAAACATTGAATGTAATGCTTTAAAGCACCTTCAGTGTATCTGCACTGAATCTGCTTGACATTTCCAGTATTTTTTGTGGGGTCAACTGCAGCTGGAATTCGACGTGAAAAAAGCATGATTTGTGGCATATTGGCGTCAGCATCACAATTTCCACTAAAGTTTGGCTAAAAGTATCACTTTATTTGGATTCCAATACAAAAACCGAAAGAGTTCAGCATGTAAAAAGTGTATTTGAAAATTTTGGCATTTTTTACCATTTTTGAGCGACAGCCGCGCGGCTTAGCAAAAATCGCAAATGTGGGCCAAAAGTTATCGTCAAGGAAACAACAAAACAACACTTTTCCTGCATTTCGACTGCCTCCAAAACCACAGCAAAGGCATCAGAAAATGTCTACTTCTCATTCAAGCCCTAACCCTAACCCTAGCTCGGGCACTTTCATTAAACCAATCAAACACCTTGCCATCACATGCTGTGTTCAAAAAGTTACCCAAATGACTCCAAACTCATCAGAAACATTGAATGTAATGCTTTAAAGCACCTTCAGTGTATCTGCACTGAATCTGCTTGACATTTCCAGTATTTTTTGTGGGGTCAACTGCAGCTGGAATTCGACGTGAAAAAAGCATGATTTGTGGCATATTGGCGTCAGCATCACAATTTCCACTAAAGTTTGGCTAAAAGTATCACTTTATTTGGATTCCAATACAAAAACCGAAAGAGTTCAGCATGTAAAAAGTGTATTTGAAAATTTTGGCGTTTTTTACCATTTTTGAGCGACAGCCGCGCGGCTTAGCAAAAATCGCAAATGTGGGCCAAAAGTTGTCGTCAAGGAAACAACAAAACAACACTTTTCCTGCATTTCTACTGTCTCCAAAAGCACAGCAAAGGCATCAGAAAATGTCTACTTCTCATTCAAGCCCTAACCCTAACCCTAGCTCGGGCACTTTCATTAAACCAATCAAAAACCTTGCCATCACATGCTGTGTTCAAAAAGTTACCCAAATGACTCCAAACTCATCAGAAACATTGAATGTAATGCTTTAAAGCACCTTCAGTGTATCTGCACTGAATCTGCTTGACATTTCCAGTATTTCTTGTTGGGTCAACGGCAGCTGGAATTTAGCGTGAAAAAAGCATGATTTGTGGCATATTGGGGTCAGCATCACAATTTCCACTAAAGTTTGGCTAAAAGTATCACTTTATTTGGATTCCAATACAAAAACCGAAAGAGTTCAGCATGTAAAAAGTGTATTTGAAAATTTTGGCATTTTTTACCATTTTTGAGCGACAGCCGCGCGGCTTAGCAAAAATCGCAAATGTGGGCCAAAAGTTGTCGTCAAGGAAACAACAAAACAAGACTTTTCCTGCATTTCGACTGCCTCCAAAAGCACAGCAAAGGCATCAGAAAATGTCTACTTCTCATTCAAGCCCTAACCCTAACCCTAGCTCGGGCACTTTCATTAAACCAATCAAACACCTTGCCTTCACATGCTGTGTTCACAAAGTTACCCAAATGACTCCAAATTCATCAGAAACATTGAATGTAATGCTTTAAAGCACCTTCAGTGTATCTGCACTGAATCTGCTTGACATTTCCAGTATTTCTTGTTGGGTCAACTGCAGCTGGAATTTAGCGTGAAAAAAGCATGATTTGTGGCATATTGGGGTCAGCATCACAATTTCCACTAAAGTTTGGCTAAAAGTATCACTTTATTTGGATTCCAATACAAAAACCGAAAGAGCTCAGCATGCAAAAAGTGTTTTTGAAAATTTTGGCATTTTTTACCATTTTTGAACGAAAGCCGCGCGGTTTAGCAAAAATCGCAAATGTGGGCCAAAAGTTGTCGTCAAGGAAACAACAAAACAACACTTTTCCTGCATTTCGACTGCCTCCAAAAGCACAGCAAAGGCATCAGAAAGTGTCTACTTCTCATTCAAGCCCTAACCCTAACCCTAGCTCGGGCTCTTTCATTAAACCAATCAAAAACCTTGCCTTCACATGCTGTGTTCAAAAAGTTACCTAAATGACTCCAAACTCATCGGAAACATTGAATGTAATGCTTTAAAGCACCTTCAGTGTATCTGCACTGAATCTGCTTGACATTTCCAGTATTTTTTGTGGGGTCAACTGCAGCTGGAATTCGACGTGAAAAAAGCATGATTTGTGGCATATTGGCGTCAGCATCACAATTTCCACTAAAGTTTGGCTAAAAGTATCACTTTATTTGGATTCCAATACAAAAACCGAAAGAGTTCAGCATGTAAAAAGTGTATTTGAAAATTTTGGCATTTTTTACCATTTTTGAGCGACAGCCGCGCGGCTTAGCAAAAATCGCAAATGTGGGCCAAAAGTTGTCGTCAAGGAAACAACAAAACAACACTTTTCCTGCATTTCTACTGTCTCCAAAAGCACAGCAAAGGCATCAGAAAATGTCTACTTCTCATTCAAGCCCTAACCCTAACCCTAGCTCGGGCACTTTCATTAAACCAATCAAAAACCTTGCCTTCACATGCTGTGTTCACAAAGTTACCCAAATGACTCCAAATTCATCAGAAACATTGAATGTAATGCTTTAAAGCACCTTCAGTATATCTGCACTGAATCTGCTTGACATTTCCAGTATTTCTTGTTGGGTCAACTGCAGCTGGAATTCGGCGTGAAAAAAGCATGATTTGTGGCATATTGGGGTCAGCATCACAATTTCCACTAAAGTTTGGCTAAAAGTATCACTTTATTTGGATTCCAATACAAAAACCGAAAGAGCTAAGCATGCAAAAAGTGTTTTTGAAAATTTTGGCATTTTTTACCATTTTTGAGCGACAGCCGCGCGGCTTAGCAAAAATCGCAAATGTGGGCCAAAAGTTGTCGTCAAGGAAACAACAAAACAACACTTTTCCTGCATTTCTACTGTCTCCAAAAGCACTGCAAAGGCATCAGAAAATGTCTACTTCTCATTCAAGCCCTAACCCTAACCCTAGCTCGGGCACTTTCATTAAACCAATCAAACACCTTGCCATCACATGCTGTGTTCAAAAAGTTACCCAAATGACTCCAAATTCATCAGAAACATTGAATGTAATGCTTTAAAGCACCTTCAGTGTATCTGCACTGAATCTGCTTGACATTTCCAGTATTTCTTGTTGGGTCAACGGCAGCTGGAATTTAGCGTGAAAAAAGCATGATTTGTGGCATATTGGGGTCAGCATCACAATTTCCACTAAAGTTTGGCTAAAAGTATCACTTTATTTGGATTCCAATACAAAAACCGAAAGAGTTCAGCATGTAAAAAGTGTATTTGAAAATTTTGGCATTTTTTACCATTTTTGAGCGACAGCCGCGCGGCTTAGCAAAAATCGCAAATGTGGGCCAAAAGTTGTCGTCAAGGAAACAACAAAACAACACTTTTCCTGCATTTCGACTGCCTCCAAAAGCACAGCAAAGGCATCAGAAAATGTCTACTTCTCATTCAAGCCCTAACCCTAACCCTAGCTCGGGCACTTTCATTAAACCAATCAAACACCTTGCCTTCACATGCTGTGTTCACAAAGTTACCCAAATGACTCCAAATTCATCAGAAACATTGAATGTAATGCTTTAAAGCACCTTCAGTGTATCTGCACTGAATCTGCTTGACATTTCCAGTATTTCTTGTTGGGTCAACTGCAGCTGGAATTCGGCGTGAAAAAAGCATGATTTGTGGCATATTGGGGTCAGCATCATAATTTCCACTAAAGTTTGGCTAAAAGTATCACTTTATTTGGATTCCAATACAAAAACCGAAAGAGCTCAGCATGCAAAAAGTGTTTTTGAAAATTTTGGCATTTTTTACCATTTTTGAGCGACAGCCGCGCGGCTTAGCAAAAATCGCAAATGTGGGCCAAAAGTTGTCGTCAAGGAAACAACAAAACAACACTTTTCCTGCATTTCTACTGTCTCCAAAAGCACAGCAAAGGCATCAGAAAATGTCTACTTCTCATTCAAGCCCTAACCCTAACCCTAGCTCGGGCACTTTCATTAAACCAATCAAAAACCTTGCCATCACATGCTGTGTTCAAAAAGTTACCCAAATGACTCCAAACTCATCAGAAACATTGAATGTAATGCTTTAAAGCACCTTCAGTGTATCTGCACTGAATCTGCTTGACATTTCCAGTATTTCTTGTTGGGTCAACGGCAGCTGGAATTTAGCGTGAAAAAAGCATGATTTGTGGCATATTGGGGTCAGCATCACAATTTCCACTAAAGTTTAGCTAAAAGTAACACTTTATTTGGATTCCAATACAAAAACCGAAACAGTTCAGCATGTAAAAAGTGTATTTGAAAATTTTGGCATTTTTTACCATTTTTGAGCGACAGCCGCGCGGCTTAGCAAAAATCGCAAATGTGGGCCAAAAGTTGTCGTCAAGGAAACAACAAAACAACACTTTTCCTGCATTTCGACTGCCTCCAAAAGCACAGCAAAGGCATCAGAAAATGTCTACTTCTCATTCAAGCCCTAACCCTAACCCTAGCTCGGGCACTTTCATTAAACCAATCAAAAACCTTGCCTTCACATGCTTTGTTCAAAAAGTTACCCAAATGACTCCAAACTCATCGGAAACATTGAATGTAATGCTTTAAAGCACCTTCAGTGTATCTGCACTGAATCTGCTTGACATTTCCAGTATTTTTTGTGGGGTCAACTGCAGCTGGAATTCGACGTGAAAAAAGCATGATTTGTGGCATATTGGCGTCAGCATCACAATTTCCACTAAAGTTTGGCTAAAAGTATCACTTTATTTGGATTCCAATACAAAAACCGAAAGAGCTCAGCATGCAAAAAGTGTTTTTGAAAATTTTGGCATTTTTTACCATTTTTGAACGAAAGCCGCGCGGTTTAGCAAAAATCGCAAATGTGGGCCAAAAGTTGTCATCAAGGAAACAACAAAACAACACTTTTCCTGCATTTCGACTGCCTCCAAAAGCACAGCAAAGGCATCAGAAAGTGTCTACTTCTCATTCAAGCCCTAACCCTAACCCTAGCTCGGGCTCTTTCATTAAACCAATCAAAAACCTTGCCTTCACATGCTGTGTTCAAAAAGTTACCTAAATGACTCCAAACTCATCGGAAACATTGAATGTAATGCTTTAAAGCACCTTCAGTGTATCTGCACTGAATCTGCTTGACATTTCCAGTATTTTTTGTGGGGTCAACTGCAGCTGGAATTCGACGTGAAAAAAGCATGATTTGTGGCATATTGGCGTCAGCATCACAATTTCCACTAAAGTTTGGCTAAAAGTATCACTTTATTTGGATTCCAATACAAAAACCGAAAGAGTTCAGCATGTAAAAAGTGTATTTGAAAATTTTGGCATTTTTTACCATTTTTGAGCGACAGCCGCGCGGCTTAGCAAAAATCGCAAATGTGGGCCAAAAGTTGTCGTCAAGGAAACAACAAAACAACACTTTTCCTGCATTTCTACTGTCTCCAAAAGCACAGCAAAGGCATCAGAAAATGTCTACTTCTCATTCAAGCCCTAACCCTAACCCTAGCTCGGGCACTTTCATTAAACCAATCAAAAACCTTGCCATCACATGCTGTGTTCAAAAAGTTACCCAAATGACTCCAAACTCATCGGAAACATTGAATGTAATGCTTTAAAGCACCTTCAGTGTATCTGCACAGAATCTGCTTGACATTTCCAGTATTTTTTGTGGGGTCAACTGCAGCTGGAATTCGACGTGAAAAAAGCATGATTTGTGGCATATTGGCGTCAGCATCACAATTTCCACTAAAGTTTGGCTAAAAGTATCACTTTATTTGGATTCCAATACAAAAACCGAAAGAGTTCAGCATGTAAAAAGTGTATTTGAAAATTTTGGCATTTTTTACCATTTTAGAGCGACAGCCGCGCGGCTTAGCAAAAATCGCAAATGTGGGCCAAAAGTTGTCGTCAAGGAAACAACAAAACAACACTTTTCCTGCATTTCTACTGTCTCCAAAAGCACAGCAAAGGCATCAGAAAATGTCTACTTCTCATTCAAGCCCTAACCCTAACCCTAGCTCGGGCACTTTCATTAAACCAATCAAAAACCTTGCCATCACATGCTGTGTTCAAAAAGTTACCCAAATGACTCCAAACTCATCAGAAACATTGAATGTAATGCTTTAAAGCACCTTCAGTGTATCTGCACTGAATCTGCTTGACATTTCCAGTATTTCTTGTTGGGTCAACTGCAGCTGGAATTCGGCGTGAAAAAAGCATGATTTGTGGCATATTGGGGTCAGCATCACAATTTCCACTAAAGTTTGGGTAAAAGTATCACTTTATTTGGATTCCAATACAAAAACCGAAAGAGCTCAGCATGCAAAAAGTGTTTTTGAAAATTTTGGCATTTTTTACCATTTTTGAGCGACAGCCGCGCAGCTTAGCAAAAATCGCAAATGTGGGCCAAAAGTTGTCGTCAAGGAAACAACAAAACAACACTTTTCCTGCATTTCTACTGTCTCCAAAAGCACAGCAAAGGCATCAGAAAATGTCTACTTCTCATTCAAGCCCTAAACCTAACCCTAGCTCGGGCACTTTCATTAAACCAATCAAAAACCTTGCCATCACATGCTGTGTTCAAAAAGTTACCCAAATGACTCCAAACTCATCAGAAACATTGAATGTAATGCTTTAAAGCACCTTCAGTGTATCTGCACTGAATCTGCTTGACATTTCCAGTATTTCTTGTTGGGTCAACGGCAGCTGGAATTTAGCGTGAAAAAAGCATGATTTGTGGCATATTGGGGTCAGCATCACAATTTCCACTAAAGTTTGGCTAAAAGTATCACTTTATTTGGATTCCAATACAAAAACCGAAAGAGCTCAGCATGCAAAAAGTGTTTTTGAAAATTTTGGCATTTTTTACCATTTTTGAACGAAAGCCGCGCGGTTTAGCAAAAATCGCAAATGTGGGCCAAAAGTTGTCATCAAGGAAACAACAAAACAACACTTTTCCTGCATTTCGACTGCCTCCAAAAGCACAGCAAAGGCATCAGAAAGTGTCTACTTCTCATTCAAGCCCTAACCCTAACCCTAGCTCGGGCTCTTTCATTAAACCAATCAAAAACCTTGCCTTCACATGCTGTGTTCAAAAAGTTACCTAAATGACTCCAAACTCATCGGAAACATTGAATGTAATGCTTTAAAGCACCTTCAGTGTATCTGCACTGAATCTGCTTGACATTTCCAGTATTTTTTGTGGGGTCAACTGCAGCTGGAATTCGACGTGAAAAAAGCATGATTTGTGGCATATTGGCGTCAGCATCACAATTTCCACTAAAGTTTGGCTAAAAGTATCACTTTATTTGGATTCCAATACAAAAACCGAAAGAGTTCAGCATGTAAAAAGTGTATTTGAAAATTTTGGCATTTTTTACCATTTTTGAGCGACAGCCGCGCGGCTTAGCAAAAATCGCAAATGTGGGCCAAAAGTTGTCGTCAAGGAAACAACAAAACAACACTTTTCCTGCATTTCTACTGTCTCCAAAAGCACAGCAAAGGCATCAGAAAATGTCTACTTCTCATTCAAGCCCTAACCCTAACCCTAGCTCGGGCACTTTCATTAAACCAATCAAAAACCTTGCCATCACATGCTGTGTTCAAAAAGTTACCCAAATGACTCCAAACTCATCGGAAACATTGAATGTAATGCTTTAAAGCACCTTCAGTGTATCTGCACTGAATCTGCTTGACATTTCCAGTATTTTTTGTGGGGTCAACTGCAGCTGGAATTCGACGTGAAAAAAGCATGATTTGTGGCATATTGGCGTCAGCATCACAATTTCCACTAAAGTTTGGCTAAAAGTATCACTTTATTTGGATTCCAATACAAAAACCGAAAGAGTTCAGCATGTAAAAAGTGTATTTGAAAATTTTGGCATTTTTTACCATTTTAGAGCGACAGCCGCGCGGCTTAGCAAAAATCGCAAATGTGGGCCAAAAGTTGTCGTCAAGGAAACAACAAAACAACACTTTTCCTGCATTTCGACTGCCTCCAAAAGCACAGCAAAGGCATCAGAAAATGTCTACTTCTCATTCAAGCCCTAACCCTAACCCTAGCTCGGGCACTTTCATTAAACCAATCAAAAACCTTGCCTTCACATGCTGTGTTCAAAAAGTTACCCAAATGACTCCAAACTCATCGGAAACATTGAATGTAATGCTTTAAAGCACCTTCAGTGTATCTGCACTGAATCTGCTTGACATTTCCAGTATTTTTTGTGGGGTCAACTGCAGCTGGAATTCGACGTGAAAAAAGCATGATTTGTGGCATATTGGCGTCAGCATCACAATTTCCACTAAAGTTTGGCTAAAAGTATCACTTTATTTGGATTCCAATACAAAAACCGAAAGAGTTCAGCATGTAAAAAGTGTATTTGAAAATTTTGGCATTTTTTACCATTTTTGAGCGACAGCCGCGCGGCTTAGCAAAAATCGCAAATGTGGGCCAAACGTTGTCGTCAAGGAAACAACAAAACAACACTTTTCCTGCATTTCGACTGTCTCCAAAAGCACAGCAAAGGCATCAGAAAATGTCTACTTCTCATTCAAGCCCTAACCCTAACCCTAGCTCGGGCACTTTCATTAAACCAATCAAAAACCTTGCCATCACATGCTGTGTTCAAAAAGTTACCCAAATGACTCCAAACTCATCAGAAACATTGAATGTAATGCTTTAAAGCACCTTCAGTGTATCTGCACTGAATCTGCTTGACATTTCCAGTATTTCTTGTTGGGTCTACGGCAGCTGGAATTTAGCGTGAAAAAAGCATGATTTGTGGCATATTGGGGTCAGCATCACAATTTCCACTAAAGTTTGGCTAAAAGTATCACTTTATTTGGATTCCAATACAAAAACCGAAAGAGTTCAGCATGTAAAAAGTGTATTTGAAAATTTTGGCATTTTTTACCATTTTTGAGCGACAGCCGCGCGGCTTAGCAAAAATCGCAAATGTGGGCCAAAAGTTGTCGTCAAGGAAACAACAAAACAACACTTTTCCTGCATTTCTACTGTCTCCAAAAGCACAGCAAAGGCATCAGAAAATGTCTACTTCTCATTCAAGCCCTAACCCTAACCCTAGCTCGGGCACTTTCATTAAACCAATCAAAAACCTTGCCTTCACATGCTGTGTTCAAAAAGTTACCCAAATGACTCCAAACTCATCGGAAACATTGAATGTAATGCTTTAAAGCACCTTCAGTGTATCTGCACTGAATCTGCTTGACATTTCCAGTATTTTTTGTGGGGTCAACTGCAGCTGGAATTCGACGTGAAAAAAGCATGATTTGTGGCATATTGGCGTCAGCATCACAATTTCCACTAAAGTTTGGCTAAAAGTATCACTTTATTTGGATTCCAATACAAAAACCGAAAGAGTTCAGCATGTAAAAAGTGTATTTGAAAATTTTGGCATTTTTTACCATTTTTGAGCGACAGCCGCGCGGCTTAGCAAAAATCGCAAATGTGGGCCAAAAGTTGTCGTCAAGGAAACAACAAAACAACACTTTTCCTGCATTTCTACTGTCTCCAAAAGCACAGCAAAGGCATCAGAAAATGTCTACTTCTCATTCAAGCCCTAACCCTAACCCTAGCTCGGGCACTTTCATTAAACCAATCAAAAACCTTGCCATCAAATGCTGTGTTCAAAAAGTTACCCAAATGACTCCAAACTCATCAGAAACATTGAATGTAATGCTTTAAAGCACCTTCAGTGTATCTGCACTGAATCTGCTTGACATTTCCAGTATTTCTTGTTGGGTCAACGGCAGCTGGAATTTAGCGTGAAAAAAGCATGATTTGTGGCATATTGGGGTCAGCATCACAATTTCCACTAAAGTTTGGCTAAAAGTATCACTTTATTTGGATTCCAATACAAAAACCGAAAGAGTTCAGCATGTAAAAAGTGTATTTGAAAATTTTGGCATTTTTTACCATTTTAGAGCGACAGCCGCGCGATTAGCAAAAATCGCAAATGTGGGCCAAAAGTTGTCGTCAAGGAAACAACAAAACAACACTTTTCCTGCATTTCTACTGTCTCCAAAAGCACAGCAAAGGCATCAGAAAATGTCTACTTCTCATTCAAGCCCTAACCCTAACCCTAGCTCGGGCACTTTCATTAAACCAATCAAAAACCTTGCCATCACATGCTGTGTTCAAAAAGTTACCCAAATGACTCCAAACTCATCAGAAACATTGAATGTAATGCTTTAAAGCACCTTCAGTGTATCTGCACTGAATCTGCTTGACATTTCCAGTATTTCTTGTTGGGTCAACGGCAGCTGGAATTTAGCGTGAAAAAAGCATGATTTGTGGCATATTGGGGTCAGCATCACAATTTCCACTAAAGTTTGGCTAAAAGTATCACTTTATTTGGATTCCAATACAAAAACAGAAAGAGTTCAGCATGTTTAAAGTGTATTTGAAAATTTTGGCATTTTTTACCATTTTTGAGCGGCAGCCGCGCGGCTTAGCAAAAATCGCAAATGTGGGCCAAACGTTGTCGTCAAGGAAACAACAAAACAACACTTTTCCTGCATTTCTACTGTCTCCAAAAGCACAGCAAAGGCATCAGAAAATGTCTACTTCTCATTCAAGCCCTAACCCTAACCCTAGCTCGGGCACTTTCATTAAACCAATCAAAAACCTTGCCATCACATGCTGTGTTCAAAAAGTTACCCAAATGACTCCAAACTCATCAGAAACATTGAATGTAATGCTTTAAAGCACCTTCAGTGTATCTGCACTGAATCTGCTTGACATTTCCAGTATTTCTTGTTGGGTCAACGGCAGCTGGAATTTAGCGTGAAAAAAGCATGATTTGTGGCATATTGGGGTCAGCATCACAATTTCCACTAAAGTTTGGCTAAAAGTATCACTTTATTTGGATTCCAATACAAAAACCGAAAGAGTTCAGCATGTAAAAAGTGTATTTGAAAATTTTGGCATTTTTTACCATTTTTGAGCGACAGCCGCGCGGCTTAGCAAAAATCGCAAATGTGGGCCAAAAGTTGTCGTCAAGGAAACAACAAAACAACACTTTTCCTGCATTTCTACTGTCTCCAAAAGCACAGCAAAGGCATCAGAAAACGTCTACTTCTCATTCAAGCCCTAACCCTAACCCTAGCTCGGGCACTTTCATTAAACCAATCAAAAACCTTGCCTTCAAATGCTGTGTTCAAAAAGTTACCCAAATGACTCCATACTCATCGGAAACATTGAATGTAATGCTTTAAAGCACCTTCAGTGTATCTGCACTGAATCTGCTTGACATTTCCAGTATTTTTTGTGGGGTCAACTGCAGCTGGAATTCGACGTGAAAAAAGCATGATTTGTGGCATATTGGCGTCAGCATCACAATTTCCACTAAAGTTTGGCTAAAAATATCACTTTATTTGGATTCCAATACAAAAACCGAAAGAGTTCAGCATGTAAAAAGTGTATTTGAAAATTTTGGCATTTTTTACCATTTTTGAGCGACAGCCGCGCGGCTTAGCAAAAATCGCAAATGTGGGCCAAAAGTTGTCGTCAAGGAAACAACAAAACAACACTTTTCCTGCATTTCGACTGCCTCCAAAACCACAGCAAAGGCATCAGAAAATGTCTACTTCTCATTCAAGCCCTAACCCTAACCCTAGCTCGGGCACTTTCATTAAACCAATCAAACACCTTGCCATCACATGCTGTGTTCAAAAAGTAACCCAAATGACTCCAAACTCATCAGAAACATTGAATGTAATGCTTTAAAGCACCTTCAGTGTATCTGCACTGAATCTGCTTGACATTTCCAGTATTTTTTGTGGGGTCAACTGCAGCTGGAATTCGACGTGAAAAAAGCATGATTTGTGGTATATTGGCGTCAGCATCACAATTTCCACTAAAGTTTGGCTAAAAGTATCACTTTATTTGGATTCCAATACAAAAACCGAAAGAGTTCAGCATGTAAAAAGTGTATTTGAAAATTTTGGCGTTTTTTACCATTTTTGAGCGACAGCCGCGCGGCTTAGCAAAAATCGCAAATGTGGGCCAAAAGTTGTCGTCAAGGAAACAACAAAACAACACTTTTCCTGCATTTCTACTGTCTCCAAAAGCACAGCAAAGGCATCAGAAAATGTCTACTTCTCATTCAAGCCCTAACCCTAACCCTAGCTCGGGCACTTTCATTAAACCAATCAAAAACCTTGCCATCACATGCTGTGTTCAAAAAGTTACCCAAATGACTCCAAACTCATCAGAAACATTGAATGTAATGCTTTAAAGCACCTTCAGTGTATCTGCACTGAATCTGCTTGACATTTCCAGTATTTCTTGTTGGGTCAACGGCAGCTGGAATTTAGCGTGAAAAAAGCATGATTTGTGGCATATTGGGGTCAGCATCACAATTTCCACTAAAGTTTGGCTAAAAGTATCACTTTATTTGGATTCCAATACAAAAACCGAAAGAGTTCAGCATGTAAAAAGTGTATTTGAAAATTTTGGCATTTTTTACCATTTTTGAGCGACAGCCGCGCGGCTTAGCAAAAATCGCAAATGTGGGCCAAAAGTTGTCATCAAGGAAACAACAAAACAACACTTTTCCTGCATTTCGACTGCCTCCAAAAGCACAGCAAAGGCATCAGAAAATGTCTACTTCTCATTCAAGCCCTAACCCTAACCCTAGCTCGGGCACTTTCATTAAACCAATCAAACACCTTGCCTTCACATGCTGTGTTCACAAAGTTACCCAAATGACTCCAAATTCATCAGAAACATTGAATGTAATGCTTTAAAGCACCTTCAGTGTATCTGCACTGAATCTGCTTGACATTTCCAGTATTTCTTGTTGGGTCAACTGCAGCTGGAATTCGGCGTGAAAAAAGCATGATTTGTGGCATATTGGGGTCAGCATCACAATTTCCACTAAAGTTTGGCTAAAAGTATCACTTTATTTGGATTCCAATACAAAAACCGAAAGAGCTAAGCATGCAAAAAGTGTTTTTGAAAATTTTGGCATTTTTTACCATTTTTGAGCGACAGCCGCGCGGCTTAGCAAAAATCGCAAATGTGGGCCAAAAGTTGTCGTCAAGGAAACAACAAAACAACACTTTTCCTGCATTTCTACTGTCTCCAAAAGCACAGCAAAGGCATCAGAAAATGTCTACTTCTCATTCAAGCCCTAACCCTAACCCTAGCTCGGGCACTTTCATTAAACCAATCAAAAACCTTGCCATCACATGCTGTGTTCAAAAAGTTACCCAAATGACTCCAAACTCATCAGAAACATTGAATGTAATGCTTTAAAGCACCTTCAGTGTATCTGCACTGAATCTGCTTGACATTTCCAGTATTTCTTGTTGGGTCAACGGCAGCTGGAATTTAGCGTGAAAAAAGCATGATTTGTGGCATATTGGGGTCAGCATCACAATTTCCACTAAAGTTTGGCTAAAAGTCACTTTATTTGGATTCCAATACAAAAACCGAAAGAGTTCAGCATGTAAAAAGTGTATTTGAAAATTTTTGCATTTTTTACCATTTTTGAGCGACAGCCGCGCGGCTTAGCAAAAATCGCAAATGTGGGCCAAAAGTTGTCGTCAAGGAAACAACAAAACAACACTTTTCCTGCATTTCGACTGCCTCCAAAAGCACAGCAAAGGCATCAGAAAATGTCTACTTCTCATTCAAGCCCTAACCCTAACCCTAGCTCGGGCACTTTCATTAAACCAATCAAAAACCTTGCCATCACATGCTGTGTTCAAAAAGTTACCCAAATGACACCAAACTCATCAGAAACATTGAATGTAATGCTTTAAAGCACCTTCAGTGTATCTGCACTGAATCTGCTTGACATTTCCAGTATTTTTTGTGGGGTCAACTGCAGCTGGAATTCGACGTGAAAAAAGCATGATTTGTGGCATATTGGCGTCAGCATCACAATTTCCACTAAAGTTTGGCGAAAAGTATCACTTTATTTGGATTCCAATACAAAAACCGAAAGAGTTCAGCATGTAAAAAGTGTATTTGAAAATTTTGGCATTTTTTACCATTTTTGAGCGACAGCCGCGCGGCTTAGCAAAAATCGCAAATGTGGGCCAAAAGTTGTCGTCAAGGAAACAACAAAACAACACTTTTCCTGCATTTCGACTGCCTCCAAAAGCACAGCAAAGGCATCAGAAAATGTCTACTTCTCATTCAAGCCCTAACCCTAACCCTAGCTCGGGCACTTTCATTAAACCAATCAAACACCTTGCCTTCACATGCTGTGTTCACAAAGTTACCCAAATGACTCCAAATTCATCAGAAACATTGAATGTAATGCTTTAAAGCACCTTCAGTGTATCTGCACTGAATCTGCTTGACATTTCCAGTATTTCTTGTTGGGTCAACTGCAGCTGGAATTCGGCGTGAAAAAAGCATGATTTGTGGCATATTGGGGTCAGCATCACAATTTCCACTAAAGTTTGGCTAAAAGTATCACTTTATTTGGATTCCAATACAAAAACCGAAAGAGCTAAGCATGCAAAAAGTGTTTTTGAAAATTTTGGCATTTTTTACCATTTTTGAGCGACAGCCGCGCGGCTTAGCAAAAATCGCAAATGTGGGCCAAAAGTTGTCGTCAAGGAAACAACAAAACAACACTTTTCCTGCATTTCTACTGTCTCCAAAAGCACAGCAAAGGCATCAGAAAATGTCTACTTCTCATTCAAGCCCTAACCCTAACCCTAGCTCGGGCACTTTCATTAAACCAATCAAAAACCTTGCCATCACATGCTGTGTTCAAAAAGTTACCCAAATGACTCCAAACTCATCAGAAACATTGAATGTAATGCTTTAAAGCACCTTCAGTGTATCTGCACTGAATCTGCTTGACATTTCAGTATTTCTTGTTGGGTCAACGGCAGCTGGAATTTAGCGTGAAAAAAGCATGATTTGTGGCATATTGGGGTCAGCATCACAATTTCCACTAAAGTTTGGCTAAAAGTATCACTTTATTTGGATTCCAATACAAAAACCGAAAGAGTTCAGCATGTAAAAAGTGTATTTGAAAATGTTGGCATTTTTTACCATTTTTGAGCGACAGCCGCGCGGCTTAGCAAAAATCGCAAATGTGGGCCAAAAGTTGTCGTCAAGGAAACAACAAAACAACACTTTTCCTGCATTTCTACTGTCTCCAAAAGCACAGCAAAGGCATCAGAAAATGTCTACTTCTCATTCAAGCCCTAACCCTAACCCTAGCTCGGGCACTTTCATTAAACCAATCAAAAACCTTGCCATCACATGCTGTGTTCAAAAAGTTACCCAAATGACTCCAAACTCATCAGAAACATTGAATGTAATGCTTTAAAGCACCTTCAGTGTATCTGCACTGAATCTGCTTGAAATTTCCAGTATTTCTTGTTGGGTCAACGGCAGCTGGAATTTAGCGTGAAAAAAGCATGATTTGTGGCATATTGGGGTCAGCATCACAATTTCCACTAAAGTTTGGCTAAAAGTAACACTTTATTTGGATTCCAATACAAAAACCGAAAGAGTTCAGCATGTAAAAAGTGTATTTGAAAATTTTGGCATTTTTTACCATTTGTGAGCGACAGCCGCGCGGCTTAGCAAAAATCGCAAATGTGGGCCAAAAGTTGTCGTCAAGAAAACAACAAAACAACACTTTTCCTGCATTTCTACTGTCTCCAAAAGCACAGCAAAGGCATCAGAAAATGTCTACTTCTCATTCAAGCCCTAACCCTAACCCTAGCTCGGGCACTTTCATTAAACCAATCAAAAACCTTGCCTTCACATGCTGTGTTCAAAAAGTTACCCAAATGACTCCAAACTCATCGGAAACATTGAATGTAATGCTTTAAAGCACCTTCAGTGTATCTGCACTGAATCTGCTTGACATTTCCAGTATTTTTTGTGGTGTCAACTGCAGCTGGAATTCGACGTGAAAAAAGCATGATTTGTGGCATATTGGCGTCAGCATCACAATTTCCACTAAAGTTTGGCTAAAAGTATCACTTTATTTGGATTCCAATACAAAAACCGAAAGAGTTCAGCATGTAAAAAGTGTATTTGAAAATGTTGGCATTTTTTACCATTTTTGAGCGACAGCCGCGCGGCTTAGCAAAAATCGCAAATGTGGGCCAAAAGTTGTCGTCAAGGAAACAACAAAACAACACTTTTCCAGCATTTCGACTGCCTCCAAAAGCACAGCAAAGGCATCAGAAAATGTCTACTTCTCATTCAAGCCCTAACCCTAACCCTAGCTCGGGCACTTTCATTAAACCAATCAAACACCTTGCCTTCACATGCTGTGTTCACAAAGTTACCCAAATGACTCCAAATTCATCAGAAACATTGAATGTAATGCTTTAAAGCACCTTCAGTGTATCTGCACTGAATCTGCTTGACATTTCCAGTATTTCTTGTTGGGTCAACTGCAGCTGGAATTCGGCGTGAAAAAAGCATGATTTGTGGCATATTGGGGTCAGCATCACAATTTCCACTAAAGTTTGGCTAAAAGTATCACTTTATTTGGATTCCAATACAAAAACCGAAAGAGCTCAGCATGCAAAAAGTGTTTTTAAAAATTTTGGCATTTTTTACCATTTTTGAGCGACAGCCGCGCGGCTTAGCAAAAATCGCAAATGTGGGCCAAAAGTTGTCGTCAAGGAAACAACAAAACAACACTTTTCCTGCATTTCGACTGCCTCCAAAAGCACAGCAAAGGCATCAGAAAATGTCTACTTCTCATTCAAGCCCTAACCCTAACCCTAGCTCGGGCACTTTCATTAAACCAATCAAACACCTTGCCATCACATGCTGTGTTCAAAAAGTTACCCAAATGACTCCAAATTCATCAGAAACATTGAATGTAATGCTTTAAAGCACCTTCAGTGTATCTGCACTGAATCTGCTTGACATTTCCAGTATTTCTTGTTGGGTCAACTGCAGCTGGAATTCGGCGTGAAAAAAGCATGATTTGTGGCATATTGGGGTCAGCATCACAATTTCCACTAAAGTTTGGCTAAAAGTATCACTTTACTTGGATTCAAATACAAAAACCGAAAGAGCTCAGCATGCAAAAAGTGTTTTTGAAAATTTTGGCATTTTTTACCATTTTTGAACGAAAGCCGCGCGGTTTAGCAAAAATCGCAAATGTGGGCCAAAAGTTGTCGTCAAGGAAACAACAAAACAACACTTTTCCTGCATTTCGACTGCCTCCAAAAGCACAGCAAAGGCATCAGAAAATGTCTACTTCTCATTCAAGCCCTAACCCTAACCCTAGCTCGGGCACTTCCATTAAACCAATAAAAAACCTTGCCTTCACATGCTGTGTTCAAAAAGTTACCCAAATGACTCCAAACTCATCGGAAACATTGAATGTGATGCTTTAAAGCACCTTCAGTGTATCTGCACTGAATCTGCTTGACATTTCCAGTATTTCTTGTTGGGTCAACTGCAGCTGGAATTCGACGTGAAAAAAGCATGATTTGTGGCATATTGGCGTCAGCATCACAATTTCCACTAAAGTTTGGCTAAAAGTATCACTTTATTTGGATTCCAATGCAAAAACAGAAAGAGTTCAGCATGTAAAAAGTGTATTTGAAAATTTTGGCATTTTTTACCATTTTTGAGCGACAGCCGCGCGGCTTAGCAAAAATCGCAAATGTGGGCCAAAAGTTGTCGTCAAGGAAACAACAAAACAACACTTTTCCTGCTTTCGACTGCCTCCAAAAGCACAGCAAAGGCATCAGAAAATGTCTACTTCTCATTCAAGCCCTAACCCTAACCCTAGCTCGGGCACTTTCATTAAACCAATCAAAAACCTTGCCTTCACATGCTGTGTTCAAAAAGTTACCTAAATGACTCCAAACTCATCGGAAACATTGAATGTAATGCTTTAAAGCACCTTCAGTGTATCTGCACTGAATCTGCTTGACATTTCCAGTATTTTTTGTGGGGTCAACTGCAGCTGGAATTCGACGTGAAAAAAGCATGATTTGTGGCATATTGGCGTCAGCATCACAATTTCCCCTAAAGTTTGGCTAAAAGTATCACTTTATTTGGATTCCAATACAAAAATCGAAAGAGTTCAGCATGTAAAAAGTGTATTTGAAAATTTTGGCATTTTTTACCATTTCTGAGCGACAGCCGCGCGGCTTAGCAAAAATCGCAAATGTGGGCCAAAAGTTGTCGTCAAGGAAACAACAAAACAACACTTTTCCTGCATTTCGACTGCCTCCAAAAGCACAGCAAAGGCATCAGAAAATGTCTACTTCTCATTCAAGCCCTAACCCTAACCCTAGCTCAGGCACTTTCATTAAACCAATCAAAAACCTTGCCATCACATGCTGTGTTCAAAAAGTTACCCAAATGACTCCAAACTCATCAGAAACATTGAATGTAATGCTTTGAAGCACCTTCAGTGTATCTGCACTGAATCTGCTTGACATTTCCAGTATTTTTTGTGGGGTCAACTGCAGCTGGAATTCGACGTGAAAAAAGCATGATTTGTGGCATATTGGCGTCAGCATCACAATTTCCACTAAAGTTTGGCTAAAAGTATCACTTTATTTGGATTCCAATACAAAAACCGAAAGAGTTCAGCATGTAAAAAGTGTATTTGAAAATTTTGGCATTTTTTACCATTTTTGAGCGACAGCCGCGCGGCTTAGCAAAAATCGCAAATGTGGGCCAAAAGTTGTCGTCAAGGAAACAACAAAACAACACTTTTCCTGCATTTCGACTGCCTCCAAAAGCACAGCAAAGGCATCAGAAAATGTCTACTTCTCATTCAAGCCCTAACCCTAACCCTAGCTCGGGCTCTTTCATTAAACCAATCAAAAACCTTGCCATCACATGCTGTGTTCAAAAAGTTACCCAAATGACTCCAAATTCATCAGAAACATTGAATGTAATGCTTTAAAGCACCTTCAGTGTATCTGCACTGAATCTGCTTGACATTTCCAGTATTTCTTGTTGGGTCAACTGCAGCTGGAATTCGGCGTGAAAAAAGCATGATTTGTGGCATATTGGGGTCAGCATCACAATTTCCACTAAAGTTTGGCTAAAAGTATCACTTTATTTGGATTCCAATACAAAAACCGAAAGAGCTAAGCATGCAAAAAGTGTTTTTGAAAATTTTGGCATTTTTTACCATTTTTGAACGAAAGCCGTGCGGTTTAGCAAAAATCGCAAATGTGGGCCAAAAGTTGTCGTCAAGGAAACAACAAAACAACACTTTTCCTGCATTTCGACTGCCTCCAAAAGCACAGCAAAGGCATCAGAAAATGTCTACTTCTCATTCAAGCCCTAACCCTAACCCTAGCTCGGGCTCTTTCATTAAACCAATCAAAAACCTTGCCTTCACATGCTGTGTTCAAAAAGTTACCTAAATGACTCCAAACTCATCGGAAACATTGAATGTAATGCTTTAAAGCACCTTCAGTGTATCTGCACTGAATCTGCTTGACATTTCCAGTATTTTTTGTGGGGTCAACTGCAGCTGGAATTCGACGTGAAAAAAGCATGATTTGTGGCATATTGGCGTCAGCATCACAATTTCCACTAAAGTTTGGCTAAAAGTATCACTTTATTTGGATTCCAATACAAAAACCGAAAGAGTTCAGCATGTAAAAAGTGTATTTGAAAATTTTGGCATTTTTTACCATTTTTGAGCGACAGCCGCGCGGCTTAGCAAAAATCGCAAATGTGGGCCAAAAGTTGTCGTCAAGGAAACAACAAAACAACACTTTTCCTGCATTTCGACTGCCTCCAAAAGCACAGCAAAGGCATCAGAAAATGTCTACTTCTCATTCAAGCCCTAACCCTAACCCTAGCTCGGGCACTTTCATTAATCCAATCAAACACCTTGCCATCACATGCTGTGTTCAAAAAGTTACCCAAATGACTCCAAACTCATCAGAAACATTGAATGTAATGCTTTAAAGCACCTTCAGTGTATCTGCACTGAATCTGCTTGACATTTCCAGTATTTCTTGTTGGGTCAACGGCAGCTGGAATTTAGCGTGAAAAAAGCATGATTTGTGGCATATTGGGGTTAGCATCACAATTTCCACTAAAGTTTGGCTAAAAGTATCACTTTATTTGGATTCCAATACAAAAACCGAAAGAGTTCAGCATGTAAAAAGTGTATTTGAAAATGTTGGCATTTTTTACCATTTTTGAGCGACAGCCGCGCGGCTTAGCAAAAATTGCAAAAGTGGGCCAAAAGTTGTCGTCAAGGAAACAACAAAACAACACTTTTCCTGCATTTTGACTGCCTCCAAAAGCACAGCAAAGGCATCAGAAAATGTCTACTTCTCATTCAAGCCCTAACCCTAACCCTAGCTCGGGCACTTTCATTAAACCGATCAAAAACCTTGCCTTCACATGCTGTGTTCAAAAAGTTACCCAAATGACTCCAAACTCATCGGAAACATTGAATGTAATGCTTTAAAGCACCTTCAGTGTATCTGCACTGAATCTGCTTGACATTTCCAGTTTTTTTTTGTGGGGTCAACTGCAGCTGGAATTCGACGTGAAAAAAGCATGATTTGTGGCATATTGGCGTCAGCATCACAATTTCCACTAAAGTTTGGCTAAAAGTATCACTTTATTTGGATTCCAATACAAAAACCGAAAGAGTTCAGCATGTAAAAAGTGTATTTGAAAATTTTGGCATTTTTTACCATTTTTGAGCGACAGCCGCGCGGCTTAGCAAAAATCGCAAATGTGGGCCAAAAGTTGTCGTCAAGGAAACAACAAAACAACACTTTTCCTGCATTTCGACTGCCTCCAAAAGCACAGCAAAGGCATCAGAAAATGTCTACTTCTCATTCAAGCCCTAACCCTAACCCTAGCTCGGGCACTTTCATTAAACCAATCAAACACCTTGCCATCACATGCTGTGTTCAAAAAGTTACCCAAATGACTCCAAACTCATCAGAAACATTGAATGTAATGCTTTAAAGCACCTTCAGTGTATCTGCACTGAATCTGCTTGACATTTCCAGTATTTCTTGTTGGGTCAACTGCAGCTGGAATTTAGCGTGAAAAAAGCATGATTTGTGGCATATTGGGGTTAGCATCACAATTTCCACTAAAGTTTGGCTAAAAGTATCACTTTATTTGGATTCCAATACAAAAACAGAAAGAGTTCAGCATGTAAAAAGTGTATTTGAATATTTTGGCATTTTTACCATTTTTGAGCGACAGCCGCGCGGCTTAGCAAAAATCGCAAATGTGGGCCAAAAGTTGTCGTCAAGGAAACAACAAAACAACACTTTTCCTGCATTTCGACTGCCTCCAAAAGCACAGCAAAGGCATCAGAAAATGTCTACTTCTCATTCAAGCCCTAACCCTAACCCTAGCTCGGGCACTTTCATTAAACCAATCAAAAACCTTGCCATCACATGCTGTGTTCAAAAAGTTACCCAAATGACTCCAAACTCATCAGAAACATTGAATGTAATGCTTTAAAGCACCTTCAGTGTATCTGCACTGAATCTGCTTGACATTTCCAGTATTTCTTGTTGGGTCAACTGCAGCTGGAATTCGACGTGAAAAAAGCATGATTTGTGGCATATTGGCGTCAGCATCACAATTTCCACTAAAGTTTGGCTAAAAGTATCACTTTATTTGGATTCCAATACAAAAACCGAAAGAGTTCAGCATGTAAAAAGTGTATTTGAAAATTTTGGCATTTTTTACCATTTTTGAGCGACAGCCGCGCGGCTTAGCAAAAATCGCAAATGTGGGCCAAAAGTTGTCGTCAAGGAAACAACAAAACAACACTTTTCCTGCATTTCTACTGTCTCCAAAAGCACAGCAAAGGCATCAGAAAATGTCTACTTCTCGATCAAGCCCTAACCCTAACCCTAGCTCGGGCACTTTCATTAAACCAATCAAAAACCTTGCCTTCACATGCTGTGTTCAAAAAGTTACCCAAATGACTCCAAACTCATCGGAAACATTGAATGTAATGCTTTAAAGCACCTTCAGTCTATCTGCACTGAATCTGCTTGACATTTCCAGTATTTTTTGTGGGGTCAACTGCAGCTGGAATTCGACGTGAAAAAAGCATGATTTGTGGCATATTGGCGTCAGCATCACAATTTCCACTAAAGTTTGGCTAAAAGTATCACTTTATTTGGATTCCAATACAAAAACCGAAAGAGTTCAGCATGTAAAAAGTGTATTTGAAAATTTTGGCATTTTTTACCATTTTTGAGCGACAGCCGCGCGGCTTAGCAAAAATCGCAAATGTGGGCCAAAAGTTGTCGTCAAGGAAACAACAAAACAACACTTTTCCTGCATTTCGACTGCCTCCAAAAGCACAGCAAAGGCATCAGAAAATGTCTACTTCTCATTCAAGCCCTAACCCTAACCCTAGCTCGGGCTCTTTCATTAAACCAATCAAAAACCTTGCCATCACATGCTGTGTTCAAAAAGTTACCCAAATGACTCCAAATTCATCAGAAACATTGAATGTAATGCTTTAAAGCACCTTCAGTGTATCTGCACTGAATCTGCTTGACATTTCCAGTATTTCTTGTTGGGTCAACTGCAGCTGGAATTCGGCGTGAAAAAAGCATGATTTGTGGCATATTGGGGTCAGCATCACAATTTCCACTAAAGTTTGGCTAAAAGTATCACTTTATTTGGATTCCAATACAAAAACCGAAAGAGCTAAGCATGCAAAAAGTGTTTTTGAAAATTTTGGCATTTTTTACCATTTTTGAACGAAAGCCGTGCGGTTTAGCAAAAATCGCAAATGTGGGCCAAAAGTTGTCGTCAAGGAAACAACAAAACAACACTTTTCCTGCATTTCGACTGCCTCCAAAAGCACAGCAAAGGCATCAGAAAATGTCTACTTCTCATTCAAGCCCTAACCCTAACCCTAGCTCGGGCTCTTTCATTAAACCAATCAAAAACCTTGCCTTCACATGCTGTGTTCAAAAAGTTACCTAAATGACTCCAAACTCATCGGAAACATTGAATGTAATGCTTTAAAGCACCTTCAGTGTATCTGCACTGAATCTGCTTGACATTTCCAGTATTTTTTGTGGGGTCAACTGCAGCTGGAATTCGACGTGAAAAAAGCATGATTTGTGGCATATTGGCGTCAGCATCACAATTTCCACTA
The DNA here is from genome assembly GCF_059453375.1 of Lepisosteus platostomus. Classification (NCBI taxonomy): domain Eukaryota; kingdom Metazoa; phylum Chordata; class Actinopteri; order Semionotiformes; family Lepisosteidae; genus Lepisosteus; species Lepisosteus platostomus. The sequence continues at coordinate 52,648,830 of NC_142613.1, forward strand.
AAGTTTGGCTAAAAGTATCACTTTATTTGGATTCCAATACAAAAACCGAAAGAGTTCAGCATGTAAAAAGTGTATTTGAAAATTTTGGCATTTTTTACCATTTTTGAGCGACAGCCGCGCGGCTTAGCAAAAATCGCAAATGTGGGCCAAAAGTTGTCGTCAAGGAAACAACAAAACAACACTTTTCCTGCATTTCGACTGCCTCCAAAAGCACAGCAAAGGCATCAGAAAATGTCTACTTCTCATTCAAGCCCTAACCCTAACCCTAGCTCGGGCACTTTCATTAATCCAATCAAACACCTTGCCATCACATGCTGTGTTCAAAAAGTTACCCAAATGACTCCAAACTCATCAGAAACATTGAATGTAATGCTTTAAAGCACCTTCAGTGTATCTGCACTGAATCTGCTTGACATTTCCAGTATTTCTTGTTGGGTCAACGGCAGCTGGAATTTAGCGTGAAAAAAGCATGATTTGTGGCATATTGGGGTTAGCATCACAATTTCCACTAAAGTTTGGCTAAAAGTATCACTTTATTTGGATTCCAATACAAAAACCGAAAGAGTTCAGCATGTAAAAAGTGTATTTGAAAATTTTGGCATTTTTTACCATTTTTGAGCGACAGCCGCGCGGCTTAGCAAAAATTGCAAAAGTGGGCCAAAAGTTGTCGTCAAGGAAACAACAAAACAACACTTTTCCTGCATTTTGACTGCCTCCAAAAGCACAGCAAAGGCATCAGAAAATGTCTACTTCTCATTCAAGCCCTAACCCTAACCCTAGCTCGGGCACTTTCATTAAACCGATCAAAAACCTTGCCTTCACATGCTGTGTTCAAAAAGTTACCCAAATGACTCCAAACTCATCGGAAACATTGAATGTAATGCTTTAAAGCACCTTCAGTGTATCTGCACTGAATCTGCTTGACATTTCCAGTTTTTTTTTGTGGGGTCAACTGCAGCTGGAATTCGACGTGAAAAAAGCATGATTTGTGGCATATTGGCGTCAGCATCACAATTTCCACTAAAGTTTGGCTAAAAGTATCACTTTATTTGGATTCCAATACAAAAACCGAAAGAGTTCAGCATGTAAAAAGTGTATTTGAAAATTTTGGCATTTTTTACCATTTTTGAGCGACAGCCGCGCGGCTTAGCAAAAATCGCAAATGTGGGCCAAAAGTTGTCGTCAAGGAAACAACAAAACAACACTTTTCCTGCATTTCGACTGCCTCCAAAAGCACAGCAAAGGCATCAGAAAATGTCTACTTCTCATTCAAGCCCTAACCCTAACCCTAGCTCGGGCACTTTCATTAAACCAATCAAACACCTTGCCATCACATGCTGTGTTCAAAAAGTTACCCAAATGACTCCAAACTCATCAGAAACATTGAATGTAATGCTTTAAAGCACCTTCAGTGTATCTGCACTGAATCTGCTTGACATTTCCAGTATTTTTTGTGGGGTCAACTGCAGCTGGAATTCGACGTGAAAAAAGCATGATTTGTGGCATATTGGCGTCAGCATCACAATTTCCACTAAAGTTTGGCTAAAAGTATCACTTTATTTGGATTCCAATACAAAAACCGAAAGAGTTCAGCATGTAAAAAGTGTATTTGAAAATTGTGGCATTTTTTACCATTTTTGAGCGACAGCCGCGCGGCTTAGCAAAAATCGCAAATGTGGGCCAAAAGTTGTCGTCAAGGAAACAACAAAACAACACTTTTCCTGCATTTCGACTGCCTCCAAAAGCACAGCAAAGGCATCAGAAAATGTCTACTTCTCATTCAAGCCCTAACCCTAACCCTAGCTCGGGCTCTTTCATTAAACCAATCAAAAACCTTGCCTTCACATGCTGTGTTCAAAAAGTTACCTAAATGACTCCAAACTCATCGGAAACATTGAATGTAATGCTTTAAAGCACCTTCAGTGTATCTGCACTGAATCTGCTTGACATTTCCAGTATTTTTTGTGGGGTCAACTGCAGCTGGAATTCGACGTGAAAAAAGCATGATTTGTGGCATATTGGCGTCAGCATCACAATTTCCACTAAAGTTTGGCTAAAAGTATCACTTTATTTGGATTCCAATACAAAAACCGAAAGAGTTCAGCATGTAAAAAGTGTATTTGAAAATTTTGGCATTTTTTACCATTTTTGAGCGACAGCCGCGCGGCTTAGCAAAAATCGCAAATGTGGGCCAAAAGTTGTCGTCAAGGAAACAACAAAACAACACTTTTCCTGCATTTCGACTGCCTCCAAAAGCACAGCAAAGGCATCAGAAAATGTCTACTTCTCATTCAAGCCCTAACCCTAACCCTAGCTCGGGCACTTTCATTAAACCAATCAAACACCTTGCCATCACATGCTGTGTTCAAAAAGTTACCCAAATGACTCCAAACTCATCAGAAACATTGAATGTAATGCTTTAAAGCACCTTCAGTGTATCTGCACTGAATCTGCTTGACATTTCCAGTATTTCTTGTTGGGTCAACGGCAGCTGGAATTTAGCGTGAAAAAAGCATGATTTGTGGCATATTGGGGTTAGCATCACAATTTCCACTAAAGTTTGGCTAAAAGTATCACTTTATTTGGATTCCAATACAAAAACAGAAAGAGTTCAGCATGTAAAAAGTGTATTTGAATATTTTGGCACTTTTACCATTTTTGAGCGACAGCCGCGCGGCTTAGCAAAAATCGCAAATGTGGGCCAAAAGTTGTCGTCAAGGAAACAACAAAACAACACTTTTCCTGCATTTCGACTGCCTCCAAAAGCACAGCAAAGGCATCAGAAAATGTCTACTTCTCATTCAAGCCCTAACCCTAACCCTAGCTCGGGCACTTTCATTAAACCAATCAAAAACCTTGCCATCACATGCTGTGTTCAAAAAGTTACCCAAATGACTCCAAACTCATCAGAAACATTGAATGTAATGCTTTAAAGCACCTTCAGTGTATCTGCACTGAATCTGCTTGACATTTCCAGTATTTCTTGTTGGGTCAACTGCAGCTGGAATTCGACGTGAAAAAAGCATGATTTGTGGCATATTGGCGTCAGCATCACAATTTCCACTAAAGTTTGGCTAAAAGTATCACTTTATTTGGATTCCAATACAAAAACCGAAAGAGTTCAGCATGTAAAAAGTGTATTTGAAAATTTTGGCATTTTTTACCATTTTTGAGCGACAGCCGCGCGGCTTAGCAAAAATCGCAAATGTGGGCCAAAAGTTGTCGTCAAGGAAACAACAAAACAACACTTTTCCTGCATTTCTACTGTCTCCAAAAGCACAGCAAAGGCATCAGAAAATGTCTACTTCTCGATCAAGCCCTAACCCTAACCCTAGCTCGGGCACTTTCATTAAACCAATCAAACACCTTGCCTTCACATGCTGTGTTCACAAAGTTACCCAAATGACTCCAAATTCATCAGAAACATTGAATGTAATGCTTTAAAGCACCTTCAGTGTATCTGCACTGAATCTGCTTGACATTTCCAGTATTTCTTGTTGGGTCAACTGCAGCTGGAATTCGGCGTGAAAAAAGCATGATTTGTGGCATATTGGGGTCAGCATCACAATTTCCACTAAAGTTTGGCTAAAAGTATCACTTTATTTGGATTCCAATACAAAAACCGAAAGAGTTCAGCATGTAAAAAGTGTATTTGAAAATTTTGGCATTTTTTACCATTTTTGAGCGACAGCCGCGCGGCTTAGCAAAAATCGCAAATGTGGGCCAAACGTTGTCGTCAAGGAAACAACAAAACAACACTTTTCCTGCATTTCTACTGTCTCCAAAAGCACAGCAAAGGCATCAGAAAATGTCTACTTCTCATTCAAGCCCTAACCCTAACCCTAGCTCGGGCACTTTCATTAAACCAATCAAACACCTTGCCATCACATGCTGTGTTCAAAAAGTTACCCAAATGACTCCAAATTCATCAGAAACATTGAATGTAATGCTTTAAAGCACCTTCAGTGTATCTGCACTGAATCTGCTTGACATTTCCAGTATTTCTTGTTGGGTCAACTGCAGCTGGAATTCGGCGTGAAAAAAGCATGATTTGTGGCATATTGGGGTCAGCATCACAATTTCCACTAAAGTTTGGCTAAAAGTATCACTTTATTTGGATTCCAATACAAAAACCGAAAGAGTTCAGCATGTAAAAAGTGTATTTGAAAATTTTGGCATTTTTTACCATTTTTGAGCGACAGCCGCGCGGCTTAGCAAAAATCGCAAATGTGGGCCAAAAGTTGTCGTCAAGGAAACAACAAAACAACACTTTTCCTGCATTTCTACTGTCTCCAAAAGCACAGCAAAGGCATCAGAAAATGTCTACTTCTCATTCAAGCCCTAACCCTAACCCTAGCTCGGGCACTTCCATTAAACCAATAAAAAACCTTGCCTTCACATGCTGTGTTCAAAAAGTTACCCAAATGACTCCAAACTCATCGGAAACATTGAATGTAATGCTTTAAAGCACCTTCAGTGTATCTGCACTGAATCTGCTTGACATTTCCAGTATTTCTTGTTGGGTCAACTGCAGCTGGAATTCGACGTGAAAAAAGCATGATTTGTGGCATATTGGCGTCAGCATCACAATTTCCACTAAAGTTTGGCTAAAAGTATCACTTTATTTGGATTCCAATGCAAAAACAGAAAGAGTTCAGCATGTAAAAAGTGTATTTGAAAATTTTGGCATTTTTTACCATTTTTGAGCGACAGCCGCGCGGCTTAGCAAAAATCGCAAATGTGGGCCAAAAGTTGTCGTCAAGGAAACAACAAAACAACACTTTTCCTGCTTTCGACTGCCTCCAAAAGCACAGCAAAGGCATCAGAAAATGTCTACTTCTCATTCAAGCCCTAACCCTAACCCTAGCTCGGGCACTTTCATTAAACCAATAAAACCTTGCCTTCACATGCTGTGTTCAAAAAGTTACCTAAATGACTCCAAACTCATCGGAAACATTGAATGTAATGCTTTAAAGCACCTTCAGTGTATCTGCACTGAATCTGCTTGACATTTCCAGTATTTTTTGTGGGGTCAACTGCAGCTGGAATTCGACGTGAAAAAAGCATGATTTGTGGCATATTGGCGTCAGCATAACAAATTTCCACTAAAGTTTGGCTAAAAGTATCACTTTATTTGGATTCCAATACAAAAATCGAAAGAGTTCAGCATGTAAAAAGTGTATTTGAAAATTTTGGCATTTTTTACCATTTTTGAGCGACAGCCGCGCGGCTTAGCAAAAATCGCAAATGTGGGCCAAAAGTTGTCGTCAAGGAAACAACAAAACAACACTTTTCCTGCATTTCTACTGTCTCCAAAAGCACAGCAAAGGCATCAGAAAATGTCTACTTCTCGATCAAGCCCTAACCCTAACCCTAGCTCGGGCACTTTCATTAAACCAATCAAAAACCTTGCCTTCACATGCTGTGTTCAAAAAGTTACCCAAATGACTCCAAACTCATCGGAAACATTGAATGTAATGCTTTAAAGCACCTTCAGTCTATCTGCACTGAATCTGCTTGACATTTCCAGTATTTTTTGTGGGGTCAACTGCAGCTGGAATTCGACGTGAAAAAAGCATGATTTGTGGCATATTGGCGTCAGCATCACAATTTCCACTAAAGTTTGGCTAAAAGTATCACTTTATTTGGATTCCAATACAAAAACCGAAAGAGTTCAGCATGTAAAAAGTGTATTTGAAAATTTTGGCATTTTTTACCATTTTTGAGCGACAGCCGCGCGGCTTAGCAAAAATCGCAAATGTGGGCCAAAAGTTGTCGTCAAGGAAACAACAAAACAACACTTTTCCTGCATTTCGACTGCCTCCAAAAGCACAGCAAAGGCATCAGAAAATGTCTACTTCTCATTCAAGCCCTAACCCTAACCCTAGCTCGGGCTCTTTCATTAAACCAATCAAAAACCTTGCCTTCACATGCTGTGTTCAAAAAGTTACCTAAATGACTCCAAACTCATCGGAAACATTGAATGTAATGCTTTAAAGCACCTTCAGTGTATCTGCACTGAATCTGCTTGACATTTCCAGTTTTTTTTTGTGGGGTCAACTGCAGCTGGAATTCGACGTGAAAAAAGCATGATTTGTGGCATATTGGCGTCAGCATCACAATTTCCACTAAAGTTTGGCTAAAAGTATCACTTTATTTGGATTCCAATACAAAAACCGAAAGAGTTCAGCATGTAAAAAGTGTATTTGAAAATTTTGGCATTTTTTACCATTTTTGAGCGACAGCCGCGCGGCTTAGCAAAAATCGCAAATGTGGGCCAAAAGTTGTCGTCAAGGAAACAACAAAACAACACTTTTCCTGCATTTCGACTGCCTCCAAAAGCACAGCAAAGGCATCAGAAAATGTCTACTTCTCATTCAAGCCCTAACCCTAACCCTAGCTCGGGCACTTTCATTAAACCAATCAAACACCTTGCCATCACATGCTGTGTTCAAAAAGTTACCCAAATGACTCCAAACTCATCAGAAACATTGAATGTAATGCTTTAAAGCACCTTCAGTGTATCTGCACTGAATCTGCTTGACATTTCCAGTATTTCTTGTTGGGTCAACTGCAGCTGGAATTTAGCGTGAAAAAAGCATGATTTGTGGCATATTGGGGTTAGCATCACAATTTCCACTAAAGTTTGGCTAAAAGTATCACTTTATTTGGATTCCAATACAAAAACAGAAAGAGTTCAGCATGTAAAAAGTGTATTTGAATATTTTGGCATTTTTACCATTTTTGAGCGACAGCCGCGCGGCTTAGCAAAAATCGCAAATGTGGGCCAAAAGTTGTCGTCAAGGAAACAACAAAACAACACTTTTCCTGCATTTCGACTGCCTCCAAAAGCACAGCAAAGGCATCAGAAAATGTCTACTTCTCATTCAAGCCCTAACCCTAACCCTAGCTCGGGCACTTTCATTAAACCAATCAAAAACCTTGCCTTCACATGCTGTGTTCAAAAAGTTACCCAAATGACTCCAAACTCATCGGAAACATTGAATGTAATGCTTTAAAGCACCTTCAGTCTATCTGCACTGAATCTGCTTGACATTTCCAGTATTTTTTGTGGGGTCAACTGCAGCTGGAATTCGACGTGAAAAAAGCATGATTTGTGGCATATTGGCGTCAGCATCACAATTTCCACTAAAGTTTGGCTAAAAGTATCACTTTATTTGGATTCCAATACAAAAACCGAAAGAGTTCAGCATGTAAAAAGTGTATTTGAAAATTTTGGCATTTTTTACCATTTTTGAGCGACAGCCGCGCGGCTTAGCAAAAATCGCAAATGTGGGCCAAAAGTTGTCGTCAAGGAAACAACAAAACAACACTTTTCCTGCATTTCGACTGCCTCCAAAAGCACAGCAAAGGCATCAGAAAATGTCTACTTCTCATTCAAGCCCTAACCCTAACCCTAGCTCGGGCTCTTTCATTAAACCAATCAAAAACCTTGCCTTCACATGCTGTGTTCAAAAAGTTACCTAAATGACTCCAAACTCATCGGAAACATTGAATGTAATGCTTTAAAGCACCTTCAGTGTATCTGCACTGAATCTGCTTGACATTTCCAGTATTTTTTGTGGGGTCAACTGCAGCTGGAATTCGACGTGAAAAAAGCATGATTTGTGGCATATTGGCGTCAGCATCACAATTTCCACTAAAGTTTGGCTAAAAGTATCACTTTATTTGGATTCCAATACAAAAACCGAAAGAGTTCAGCATGTAAAAAGTGTATTTGAAAATTTTGGCATTTTTTACCATTTTTGAGCGACAGCCGCGCGGCTTAGCAAAAATCGCAAATGTGGGCCAAAAGTTGTCGTCAAGGAAACAACAAAACAACACTTTTCCTGCATTTCGACTGCCTCCAAAAGCACAGCAAAGGCATCAGAAAATGTCTACTTCTCATTCAAGCCCTAACCCTAACCCTAGCTCGGGCACTTTCATTAAACCAATCAAACACCTTGCCATCACATGCTGTGTTCAAAAAGTTACCCAAATGACTCCAAACTCATCAGAAACATTGAATGTAATGCTTTAAAGCACCTTCAGTGTATCTGCACTGAATCTGCTTGACATTTCCAGTATTTCTTGTTGGGTCAACGGCAGCTGGAATTTAGCGTGAAAAAAGCATGATTTGTGGCATATTGGGGTTAGCATCACAATTTCCACTAAAGTTTGGCTAAAAGTATCACTTTATTTGGATTCCAATACAAAAACAGAAAGAGTTCAGCATGTAAAAAGTGTATTTGAATATTTTGGCACTTTTACCATTTTTGAGCGACAGCCGCGCGGCTTAGCAAAAATCGCAAATGTGGGCCAAAAGTTGTCGTCAAGGAAACAACAAAACAACACTTTTCCTGCATTTCGACTGCCTCCAAAAGCACAGCAAAGGCATCAGAAAATGTCTACTTCTCATTCAAGCCCTAACCCTAACCCTAGCTCGGGCACTTTCATTAAACCAATCAAAAACCTTGCCATCACATGCTGTGTTCAAAAAGTTACCCAAATGACTCCAAACTCATCAGAAACATTGAATGTAATGCTTTAAAGCACCTTCAGTGTATCTGCACTGAATCTGCTTGACATTTCCAGTATTTCTTGTTGGGTCAACTGCAGCTGGAATTCGACGTGAAAAAAGCATGATTTGTGGCATATTGGCGTCAGCATCACAATTTCCACTAAAGTTTGGCTAAAAGTATCACTTTATTTGGATTCCAATACAAAAACCGAAAGAGTTCAGCATGTAAAAAGTGTATTTGAAAATTTTGGCATTTTTTACCATTTTTGAGCGACAGCCGCGCGGCTTAGCAAAAATCGCAAATGTGGGCCAAAAGTTGTCGTCAAGGAAACAACAAAACAACACTTTTCCTGCATTTCTACTGTCTCCAAAAGCACAGCAAAGGCATCAGAAAATGTCTACTTCTCGATCAAGCCCTAACCCTAACCCTAGCTCGGGCACTTTCATTAAACCAATCAAACACCTTGCCTTCACATGCTGTGTTCACAAAGTTACCCAAATGACTCCAAATTCATCAGAAACATTGAATGTAATGCTTTAAAGCACCTTCAGTGTATCTGCACTGAATCTGCTTGACATTTCCAGTATTTCTTGTTGGGTCAACTGCAGCTGGAATTCGGCGTGAAAAAAGCATGATTTGTGGCATATTGGGGTCAGCATCACAATTTCCACTAAAGTTTGGCTAAAAGTATCACTTTATTTGGATTCCAATACAAAAACCGAAAGAGTTCAGCATGTAAAAAGTGTATTTGAAAATTTTGGCATTTTTTACCATTTTTGAGCGACAGCCGCGCGGCTTAGCAAAAATCGCAAATGTGGGCCAAACGTTGTCGTCAAGGAAACAACAAAACAACACTTTTCCTGCATTTCTACTGTCTCCAAAAGCACAGCAAAGGCATCAGAAAATGTCTACTTCTCATTCAAGCCCTAACCCTAACCCTAGCTCGGGCACTTTCATTAAACCAATCAAACACCTTGCCATCACATGCTGTGTTCAAAAAGTTACCCAAATGACTCCAAATTCATCAGAAACATTGAATGTAATGCTTTAAAGCACCTTCAGTGTATCTGCACTGAATCTGCTTGACATTTCCAGTATTTCTTGTTGGGTCAACTGCAGCTGGAATTCGGCGTGAAAAAAGCATGATTTGTGGCATATTGGGGTCAGCATCACAATTTCCACTAAAGTTTGGCTAAAAGTATCACTTTATTTGGATTCCAATACAAAAACCGAAAGAGTTCAGCATGTAAAAAGTGTATTTGAAAATTTTGGCATTTTTTACCATTTTTGAGCGACAGCCGCGCGGCTTAGCAAAAATCGCAAATGTGGGCCAAAAGTTGTCGTCAAGGAAACAACAAAACAACACTTTTCCTGCATTTCTACTGTCTCCAAAAGCACAGCAAAGGCATCAGAAAATGTCTACTTCTCATTCAAGCCCTAACCCTAACCCTAGCTCGGGCACTTCCATTAAACCAATAAAAAACCTTGCCTTCACATGCTGTGTTCAAAAAGTTACCCAAATGACTCCAAACTCATCGGAAACATTGAATGTAATGCTTTAAAGCACCTTCAGTGTATCTGCACTGAATCTGCTTGACATTTCCAGTATTTCTTGTTGGGTCAACTGCAGCTGGAATTCGACGTGAAAAAAGCATGATTTGTGGCATATTGGCGTCAGCATCACAATTTCCACTAAAGTTTGGCTAAAAGTATCACTTTATTTGGATTCCAATGCAAAAACAGAAAGAGTTCAGCATGTAAAAAGTGTATTTGAAAATTTTGGCATTTTTTACCATTTTTGAGCGACAGCCGCGCGGCTTAGCAAAAATCGCAAATGTGGGCCAAAAGTTGTCGTCAAGGAAACAACAAAACAACACTTTTCCTGCTTTCGACTGCCTCCAAAAGCACAGCAAAGGCATCAGAAAATGTCTACTTCTCATTCAAGCCCTAACCCTAACCCTAGCTCGGGCACTTTCATTAAACCAATCAAAAACCTTGCCTTCACATGCTGTGTTCAAAAAGTTACCTAAATGACTCCAAACTCATCGGAAACATTGAATGTAATGCTTTAAAGCACCTTCAGTGTATCTGCACTGAATCTGCTTGACATTTCCAGTATTTTTTGTGGGGTCAACTGCAGCTGGAATTCGACGTGAAAAAAGCATGATTTGTGGCATATTGGCGTCAGCATAACAAATTTCCACTAAAGTTTGGCTAAAAGTATCACTTTATTTGGATTCCAATACAAAAATCGAAAGAGTTCAGCATGTAAAAAGTGTATTTGAAAATTTTGGCATTTTTTACCATTTTTGAGCGACAGCCGCGCGGCTTAGCAAAAATCGCAAATGTGGGCCAAAAGTTGTCGTCAAGGAAACAACAAAACAACACTTTTCCTGCATTTCTACTGTCTCCAAAAGCACAGCAAAGGCATCAGAAAATGTCTACTTCTCGATCAAGCCCTAACCCTAACCCTAGCTCGGGCACTTTCATTAAACCAATCAAAAACCTTGCCTTCACATGCTGTGTTCAAAAAGATACCCAAATGACTCCAAACTCATCGGAAACATTGAATGTAATGCTTTAAAGCACCTTCAGTCTATCTGCACTGAATCTGCTTGACATTTCCAGTATTTTTTGTGGGGTCAACTGCAGCTGGAATTCGACGTGAAAAAAGCATGATTTGTGGCATATTGGCGTCAGCATCACAATTTCCACTAAAGTTTGGCTAAAAGTATCACTTTATTTGGATTCCAATACAAAAACCGAAAGAGTTCAGCATGTAAAAAGTGTATTTGAAAATTTTGGCATTTTTTACCATTTTTGAGCGACAGCCGCGCGGCTTAGCAAAAATCGCAAATGTGGGCCAAAAGTTGTCGTCAAGGAAACAACAAAACAACACTTTTCCTGCATTTCGACTGCCTCCAAAAGCACAGCAAAGGCATCAGAAAATGTCTACTTCTCATTCAAGCCCTAACCCTAACCCTAGCTCGGGCTCTTTCATTAAACCAATCAAAAACCTTGCCTTCACATGCTGTGTTCAAAAAGTTACCTAAATGACTCCAAACTCATCGGAAACATTGAATGTAATGCTTTAAAGCACCTTCAGTGTATCTGCACTGAATCTGCTTGACATTTCCAGTATTTTTTGTGGGGTCAACTGCAGCTGGAATTCGACGTGAAAAAAGCATGATTTGTGGCATATTGGCGTCAGCATCACAATTTCCACTAAAGTTTGGCTAAAAGTATCACTTTATTTGGATTCCAATACAAAAACCGAAAGAGTTCAGCATGTAAAAAGTGTATTTGAAAATTTTGGCATTTTTTACCATTTTTGAGCGACAGCCGCGCGGCTTAGCAAAAATCGCAAATGTGGGCCAAAAGTTGTCGTCAAGGAAACAACAAAACAACACTTTTCCTGCATTTCGACTGCCTCCAAAAGCACAGCAAAGGCATCAGAAAATGTCTACTTCTCATTCAAGCCCTAACCCTAACCCTAGCTCGGGCACTTTCATTAAACCAATCAAACACCTTGCCATCACATGCTGTGTTCAAAAAGTTACCCAAATGACTCCAAACTCATCAGAAACATTGAATGTAATGCTTTAAAGCACCTTCAGTGTATCTGCACTGAATCTGCTTGACATTTCCAGTATTTCTTGTTGGGTCAACGGCAGCTGGAATTTAGCGTGAAAAAAGCATGATTTGTGGCATATTGGGGTTAGCATCACAATTTCCACTAAAGTTTGGCTAAAAGTATCACTTTATTTGGATTCCAATACAAAAACAGAAAGAGTTCAGCATGTAAAAAGTGTATTTGAATATTTTGGCATTTTTACCATTTTTGAGCGACAGCCGCGCGGCTTAGCAAAAATCGCAAATGTGGGCCAAAAGTTGTCGTCAAGGAAACAACAAAACAACACTTTTCCTGCATTTCGACTGCCTCCAAAAGCACAGCAAAGGCATCAGAAAATGTCTACTTCTCATTCAAGCCCTAACCCTAACCCTAGCTCGGGCACTTTCATTAAACCAATCAAAAACCTTGCCATCACATGCTGTGTTCAAAAAGTTACCCAAATGACTCCAAACTCATCAGAAACATTGAATGTAATGCTTTAAAGCACCTTCAGTGTATCTGCACTGAATCTGCTTGACATTTCCAGTATTTCTTGTTGGGTCAACTGCAGCTGGAATTCGACGTGAAAAAAGCATGATTTGTGGCATATTGGCGTCAGCATCACAATTTCCACTAAAGTTTGGCTAAAAGTATCACTTTATTTGGATTCCAATACAAAAACCGAAAGAGTTCAGCATGTAAAAAGTGTATTTGAAAATTTTGGCATTTTTTACCATTTTTGAGCGACAGCCGCGCGGCTTAGCAAAAATCGCAAATGTGGGCCAAAAGTTGTCGTCAAGGAAACAACAAAACAACACTTTTCCTGCATTTCTACTGTCTCCAAAAGCACAGCAAAGGCATCAGAAAATGTCTACTTCTCGATCAAGCCCTAACCCTAACCCTAGCTCGGGCACTTTCATTAAACCAATCAAACACCTTGCCTTCACATGCTGTGTTCACAAAGTTACCCAAATGACTCCAAATTCATCAGAAACATTGAATGTAATGCTTTAAAGCACCTTCAGTGTATCTGCACTGAATCTGCTTGACATTTCCAGTATTTCTTGTTGGGTCAACTGCAGCTGGAATTCGGCGTGAAAAAAGCATGATTTGTGGCATATTGGGGTCAGCATCACAATTTCCACTAAAGTTTGGCTAAAAGTATCACTTTATTTGGATTCCAATACAAAAACCGAAAGAGTTCAGCATGTAAAAAGTGTATTTGAAAATTTTGGCATTTTTTACCATTTTTGAGCGACAGCCGCGCGGCTTAGCAAAAATCGCAAATGTGGGCCAAAAGTTGTCGTCAAGGAAACAACAAAACAACACTTTTCCTGCATTTCTACTGTCTCCAAAAGCACAGCAAAGGCATCAGAAAATGTCTACTTCTCGATCAAGCCCTAACCCTAACCCTAGCTCGGGCACTTTCATTAAACCAATCAAAAACCTTGCCTTCACATGCTGTGTTCAAAAAGATACCCAAATGACTCCAAACTCATCGGAAACATTGAATGTAATGCTTTAAAGCACCTTCAGTCTATCTGCACTGAATCTGCTTGACATTTCCAGTATTTTTTGTGGGGTCAACTGCAGCTGGAATTCGACGTGAAAAAAGCATGATTTGTGGCATATTGGCGTCAGCATCACAATTTCCACTAAAGTTTGGCTAAAAGTATCACTTTATTTGGATTCCAATACAAAAACCGAAAGAGTTCAGCATGTAAAAAGTGTATTTGAAAATTTTGGCATTTTTTACCATTTTTGAGCGACAGCCGCGCGGCTTAGCAAAAATCGCAAATGTGGGCCAAAAGTTGTCGTCAAGGAAACAACAAAACAACACTTTTCCTGCATTTCGACTGCCTCCAAAAGCACAGCAAAGGCATCAGAAAATGTCTACTTCTCATTCAAGCCCTAACCCTAACCCTAGCTCGGGCTCTTTCATTAAACCAATCAAAAACCTTGCCTTCACATGCTGTGTTCAAAAAGTTACCTAAATGACTCCAAACTCATCGGAAACATTGAATGTAATGCTTTAAAGCACCTTCAGTGTATCTGCACTGAATCTGCTTGACATTTCCAGTATTTTTTGTGGGGTCAACTGCAGCTGGAATTCGACGTGAAAAAAGCATGATTTGTGGCATATTGGCGTCAGCATCACAATTTCCACTAAAGTTTGGCTAAAAGTATCACTTTATTTGGATTCCAATACAAAAACCGAAAGAGTTCAGCATGTAAAAAGTGTATTTGAAAATTTTGGCATTTTTTACCATTTTTGAGCGACAGCCGCGCGGCTTAGCAAAAATCGCAAATTTGGGCCAAAAGTTGTCGTCAAGGAAACAACAAAACAACACTTTTCCTGCATTTCGACTGCCTCCAAAAGCACAGCAAAGGCATCAGAAAATGTCTACTTCTCATTCAAGCCCTAACCCTAACCCTAGCTCGGGCACTTTCATTAAACCAATCAAACACCTTGCCATCACATGCTGTGTTCAAAAAGTTACCCAAATGACTCCAAACTCATCAGAAACATTGAATGTAATGCTTTAAAGCACCTTCAGTGTATCTGCACTGAATCTGCTTGACATTTCCAGTATTTCTTGTTGGGTCAACTGCAGCTGGAATTCGACGTGAAAAAAGCATGATTTGTGGCATATTGGCGTCAGCATCACAATTTCCACTAAAGTTTGGCTAAAAGTATCACTTTATTTGGATTCCAATACAAAAACCGAAAGAGTTCAGCATGTAAAAAGTGTATTTGAAAATTTTGGCATTTTTTACCATTTTTGAGCGACAGCCGCGCGGCTTAGCAAAAATCGCAAATGTGGGCCAAAAGTTGTCGTCAAGGAAACAACAAAACAACACTTTTCCTGCATTTCTACTGTCTCCAAAAGCACAGCAAAGGCATCAGAAAATGTCTACTTCTCGATCAAGCCCTAACCCTAACCCTAGCTCGGGCACTTTCATTAAACCAATCAAACACCTTGCCTTCACATGCTGTGTTCACAAAGTTACCCAAATGACTCCAAATTCATCAGAAACATTGAATGTAATGCTTTAAAGCACCTTCAGTGTATCTGCACTGAATCTGCTTGACATTTCCAGTATTTCTTGTTGGGTCAACTGCAGCTGGAATTCGGCGTGAAAAAAGCATGATTTGTGGCATATTGGGGTCAGCATCACAATTTCCACTAAAGTTTGGCTAAAAGTATCACTTTATTTGGATTCCAATACAAAAACCGAAAGAGTTCAGCATGTAAAAAGTGTATTTGAAAATTTTGGCATTTTTTACCATTTTTGAGCGACAGCCGCGCGGCTTAGCAAAAATCGCAAATGTGGGCCAAACGTTGTCGTCAAGGAAACAACAAAACAACACTTTTCCTGCATTTCTACTGTCTCCAAAAGCACAGCAAAGGCATCAGAAAATGTCTACTTCTCATTCAAGCCCTAACCCTAACCCTAGCTCGGGCACTTTCATTAAACCAATCAAACACCTTGCCATCACATGCTGTGTTCAAAAAGTTACCCAAATGACTCCAAATTCATCAGAAACATTGAATGTAATGCTTTAAAGCACCTTCAGTGTATCTGCACTGAATCTGCTTGACATTTCCAGTATTTCTTGTTGGGTCAACTGCAGCTGGAATTCGGCGTGAAAAAAGCATGATTTGTGGCATATTGGGGTCAGCATCACAATTTCCACTAAAGTTTGGCTAAAAGTATCACTTTACTTGGATTCAAATACAAAAACCGAAAGAGCTCAGCATGCAAAAAGTGTTTTTGAAAATTTTGGCATTTTTTACCATTTTTGAACGAAAGCCGCGCGGTTTAGCAAAAATCGCAAATGTGGGCCAAAAGTTGTCGTCAAGGAAACAACAAAACAACACTTTTCCTGCATTTCGACTGCCTCCAAAAGCACAGCAAAGGCATCAGAAAATGTCTACTTCTCATTCAAGCCCTAACCCTAACCCTAGCTCGGGCACTTCCATTAAACCAATAAAAAACCTTGCCTTCACATGCTGTGTTCAAAAAGTTACCCAAATGACTCCAAACTCATCGGAAACATTGAATGTAATGCTTTAAAGCACCTTCAGTGTATCTGCACTGAATCTGCTTGACATTTCCAGTATTTCTTGTTGGGTCAACTGCAGCTGGAATTCGACGTGAAAAAAGCATGATTTGTGGCATATTGGCGTCAGCATCACAATTTCCACTAAAGTTTGGCTAAAAGTATCACTTTATTTGGATTCCAATGCAAAAACAGAAAGAGTTCAGCATGTAAAAAGTGTATTTGAAAATTTTGGCATTTTTTACCATTTTTGAGCGACAGCCGCGCGGCTTAGCAAAAATCGCAAATGTGGGCCAAAAGTTGTCGTCAAGGAAACAACAAAACAACACTTTTCCTGCTTTCGACTGCCTCCAAAAGCACAGCAAAGGCATCAGAAAATGTCTACTTCTCATTCAAGCCCTAACCCTAACCCTAGCTCGGGCACTTTCATTAAACCAATCAAAAACCTTGCCTTCACATGCTGTGTTCAAAAAGTTACCTAAATGACTCCAAACTCATCGGAAACATTGAATGTAATGCTTTAAAGCACCTTCAGTGTATCTGCACTGAATCTGCTTGACATTTCCAGTATTTTTTGTGGGGTCAACTGCAGCTGGAATTCGACGTGAAAAAAGCATGATTTGTGGCATATTGGCGTCAGCATAACAAATTTCCACTAAAGTTTGGCTAAAAGTATCACTTTATTTGGATTCCAATACAAAAATCGAAAGAGTTCAGCATGTAAAAAGTGTATTTGAAAATTTTGGCATTTTTTACCATTTTTGAGCGACAGCCGCGCGGCTTAGCAAAAATCGCAAATGTGGGCCAAAAGTTGTCGTCAAGGAAACAACAAAACAACACTTTTCCTGCATTTCGACTGCCTCCAAAAGCACAGCAAAGGCATCAGAAAATGTCTACTTCTCATTCAAGCCCTAACCCTAACCCTAGCTCAGGCACTTTCATTAAACCAATCAAAAACCTTGCCATCACATGCTGTGTTCAAAAAGTTACCCAAATGACTCCAAACTCATCAGAAACATTGAATGTAATGCTTTAAAGCACCTTCAGTGTATCTGCACTGAATCTGCTTGACATTTCCAGTATTTTTTGTGGGGTCAACTGCAGCTGGAATTCGACGTGAAAAAAGCATGATTTGTGGCATATTGGCGTCAGCATCACAATTTCCACTAAAGTTTGGCTAAAAGTATCACTTTATTTGGATTCCAATACAAAAACCGAAAGAGTTCAGCATGTAAAAAGTGTATTTGAAAATTTTGGCATTTTTTACCATTTTTGAGCGACAGCCGCGCGGCTTAGCAAAAATCGCAAATGTGGGCCAAAAGTTGTCGTCAAGGAAACAACAAAACAACACTTTTCCTGCATTTCGACTGCCTCCAAAAGCACAGCAAAGGCATCAGAAAATGTCTACTTCTCATTCAAGCCCTAACCCTAACCCTAGCTCGGGCTCTTTCATTAAACCAATCAAAAACCTTGCCATCACATGCTGTGTTCAAAAAGTTACCCAAATGACTCCAAATTCATCAGAAACATTGAATGTAATGCTTT
This sequence comes from Lepisosteus platostomus, assembly GCF_059453375.1. Classification (NCBI taxonomy): domain Eukaryota; kingdom Metazoa; phylum Chordata; class Actinopteri; order Semionotiformes; family Lepisosteidae; genus Lepisosteus; species Lepisosteus platostomus. The sequence continues at coordinate 52,666,576 of NC_142613.1, forward strand.
AAAGCACCTTCAGTGTATCTGCACTGAATCTGCTTGACATTTCCAGTATTTCTTGTTGGGTCAACTGCAGCTGGAATTCGGCGTGAAAAAAGCATGATTTGTGGCATATTGGGGTCAGCATCACAATTTCCACTAAAGTTTGGCTAAAAGTATCACTTTATTTGGATTCCAATACAAAAACCGAAAGAGCTAAGCATGCAAAAAGTGTTTTTGAAAATTTTGCCATTTTTTACCATTTTTGAACGAAAGCCGTGCGGTTTAGCAAAAATCGCAAATGTGGGCCAAAAGTTGTCGTCAAGGAAACAACAAAACAACACTTTTCCTGCATTTCGACTGCCTCCAAAAGCACAGCAAAGGCATCAGAAAATGTCTACTTCTCATTCAAGCCCTAACCCTAACCCTAGCTCGGGCTCTTTCATTAAACCAATCAAAAACCTTGCCTTCACATGCTGTGTTCAAAAAGTTACCTAAATGACTCCAAACTCATCGGAAACATTGAATGTAATGCTTTAAAGCACCTTCAGTGTATCTGCACTGAATCTGCTTGACATTTCCAGTATTTTTTGTGGGGTCAACTGCAGCTGGAATTCGACGTGAAAAAAGCATGATTTGTGGCATATTGGCGTCAGCATCACAATTTCCACTAAAGTTTGGCTAAAAGTATCACTTTATTTGGATTCCAATACAAAAACCGAAAGAGTTCAGCATGTAAAAAGTGTATTTGAAAATTTTGGCATTTTTTACCATTTTTGAGCGACAGCCGCGCGGCTTAGCAAAAATCGCAAATGTGGGCCAAAAGTTGTCGTCAAGGAAACAACAAAACAACACTTTTCCTGCATTTCGACTTCCTCCAAAAGCACAGCAAAGGCATCAGAAAATGTCTACTTCTCATTCAAGCCCTAACCCTAACCCTAGCTCGGGCACTTTCATTAAACCAATCAAACACCTTGCCATCACATGCTGTGTTCAAAAAGTTACCCAAATGACTCCAAACTCATCAGAAACATTGAATGTAATGCTTTAAAGCACCTTCAGTGTATCTGCACTGAATCTGCTTGACATTTCCAGTATTTCTTGTTGGGTCAACGGCAGCTGGAATTTAGCGTGAAAAAAGCATGATTTGTGGCATATTGGGGTTAGCATCACAATTTCCACTAAAGTTTGGCTAAAAGTATCACTTTATTTGGATTCCAATACAAAAACAGAAAGAGTTCAGCATGTAAAAAGTGTATTTGAATATTTTGGCATTTTTACCATTTTTGAGCGACAGCCGCGCGGCTTAGCAAAAATCGCAAATGTGGGCCAAACGTTGTCGTCAAGGAAACAACAAAACAACACTTTTCCTGCATTTCTACTGTCTCCAAAAGCACAGCAAAGGCATCAGAAAATGTCTACTTCTCATTCAAGCCCTAACCCTAACCCTAGCTCGGGCACTTTCATTAAACCAATCAAAAACCTTGCCATCACATGCTGTGTTCAAAAAGTTACCCAAATGACTCCAAACTCATCAGAAACATTGAATGTAATGCTTTAAAGCACCTTCAGTGTATCTGCACTGAATCTGCTTGACATTTCCAGTATTTCTTGCTGGGTCAACGGCAGCTGGAATTTAGCGTGAAAAAAGCATGATTTGTGGCATATTGGGGTCAGCATCACAATTTCCACTAAAGTTTGGCTAAAAGTATCACTTTATTTGGATTCCAATACAAAAACCGAAAGAGTTCAGCATGTAAAAAGTGTATTTGAAAATTTTGGCATTTTTTACCATTTTTGAGCGACAGCCGCGCGGCTTAGCAAAAATCGCAAATGTGGGCCAAAAGTTGTCGTCAAGGAAACAACAAAACAACACTTTTCCTGCATTTCGACTGCCTCCAAAAGCACAGCAAAGGCATCAGAAAATGTCTACTTCTCATTCAAGCCCTAACCCTAACCCTAGCTCGGGCTCTTTCATTAAACCAATCAAAAACCTTGCCTTCACATGCTGTGTTCAAAAAGTTACCTAAATGACTCCAAACTCATCGGAAACATTGAATGTAATGCTTTAAAGCACCTTCAGTGTATCTGCACTGAATCTGCTTGACATTTCCAGTATTTTTTGTGGGGTCAACTGCAGCTGGAATTCGACGTGAAAAAAGCATGATTTGTGGCATATTGGCGTCAGCATCACAATTTCCACTAAAGTTTGGCTAAAAGTATCACTTTATTTGGATTCCAATACAAAAACCGAAAGAGTTCAGCATGTAAAAAGTGTATTTGAAAATTTTGGCATTTTTTACCATTTTTGAGCGACAGCCGCGCGGCTTAGCAAAAATCGCAAATGTGGGCCAAAAGTTGTCGTCAAGGAAACAACAAAACAACACTTTTCCTGCATTTCGACTGCCTCCAAAAGCACAGCAAAGGCATCAGAAAATGTCTACTTCTCATTCAAGCCCTAACCCTAACCCTAGCTCGGGCACTTTCATTAAACCAATCAAACACCTTGCCATCACATGCTGTGTTCAAAAAGTTACCCAAATGACTCCAAACTCATCAGAAACATTGAATGTAATGCTTTAAAGCACCTTCAGTGTATCTGCACTGAATCTGCTTGACATTTCCAGTATTTCTTGTTGGGTCAACGGCAGCTGGAATTTAGCGTGAAAAAAGCATGATTTGTGGCATATTGGGGTTAGCATCACAATTTCCACTAAAGTTTGGCTAAAAGTATCACTTTATTTGGATTCCAATACAAAAACAGAAAGAGTTCAGCATGTAAAAAGTGTATTTGAATATTTTGGCATTTTTACCATTTTTGAGCGACAGCCGCGCGGCTTAGCAAAAATCGCAAATGTGGGCCAAAAGTTGTCGTCAAGGAAACAACAAAACAACACTTTTCCTGCATTTCGACTGCCTCCAAAAGCACAGCAAAGGCATCAGAAAATGTCTACTTCTCATTCAAGCCCTAACCCTAACCCTAGCTCGGGCACTTTCATTAAACCAATCAAAAACCTTGCCATCACATGCTGTGTTCAAAAAGTTACCCAAATGACTCCAAACTCATCAGAAACATTGAATGTAATGCTTTAAAGCACCTTCAGTGTATCTGCACTGAATCTGCTTGACATTTCCAGTATTTCTTGTGGGGTCAACTGCAGCTGGAATTCGACGTGAAAAAAGCATGATTTGTGGCATATTGGCGTCAGCATCACAATTTCCACTAAAGTTTGGCTAAAAGTATCACTTTATTTGGATTCCAATACAAAAACCGAAAGAGTTCAGCATGTAAAAAGTGTATTTGAAAATTTTGGCATTTTTTACCATTTTTGAGCGACAGCCGCGCGGCTTAGCAAAAATCGCAAATGTGGGCCAAAAGTTGTCGTCAAGGAAACAACAAAACAACACTTTTCCTGCATTTCTACTGTCTCCAAAAGCACAGCAAAGGCATCAGAAAATGTCTACTTCTCGATCAAGCCCTAACCCTAACCCTAGCTCGGGCACTTTCATTAAACCAATCAAACACCTTGCCTTCACATGCTGTGTTCACAAAGTTACCCAAATGACTCCAAATTCATCAGAAACATTGAATGTAATGCTTTAAAGCACCTTCAGTGTATCTGCACTGAATCTGCTTGACATTTCCAGTATTTCTTGTTGGGTCAACTGCAGCTGGAATTCGGCGTGAAAAAAGCATGATTTGTGGCATATTGGGGTCAGCATCACAATTTCCACTAAAGTTTGGCTAAAAGTATCACTTTATTTGGATTCCAATACAAAAACCGAAAGAGTTCAGCATGTAAAAAGTGTATTTGAAAATTTTGGCATTTTTTACCATTTTTGAGCGACAGCCGCGCGGCTTAGCAAAAATCGCAAATGTGGGCCAAACGTTGTCGTCAAGGAAACAACAAAACAACACTTTTCCTGCATTTCTACTGTCTCCAAAAGCACAGCAAAGGCATCAGAAAATGTCTACTTCTCATTCAAGCCCTAACCCTAACCCTAGCTCGGGCACTTTCATTAAACCAATCAAAAACCTTGCCATCACATGCTGTGTTCAAAAAGTTACCCAAATGACTCCAAACTCATCAGAAACATTGAATGTAATGCTTTAAAGCACCTTCAGTGTATCTGCACTGAATCTGCTTGACATTTCCAGTATTTCTTGTTGGGTCAAGGGCAGCTGGAATTTAGCGTGAAAAAAGCATGATTTGTGGCATATTGGGGTCAGCATCACAATTTCCACTAAAGTTTGGCTAAAAGTATCACTTTATTTGGATTCCAATACAAAAACCGAAAGAGTTCAGCATGTAAAAAGTGTATTTGAAAATTTTTGCATTTTTTACCATTTTTGAGCGACAGCCGCGCGGCTTAGCAAAAATCGCAAATGTGGGCCAAAAGTTGTCATCAAGGAAACAACAAAACAACACTTTTCCTGCATTTCGACTGCCTCCAAAAGCACAGCAAAGGCATCAGAAAATGTCTACTTCTCATTCAAGCCCTAACCCTAACCCTAGCTCGGGCACTTTCATTAAACCAATCAAACACCTTGCCATCACATGCTGTGTTCAAAAAGTTACCCAAATGACTCCAAACTCATCAGAAACATTGAATGTAATGCTTTAAAGCACCTTCAGTGTATCTGCACTGAATCTGCTTGACATTTCCAGTATTTTTTGTGGGGTCAACTGCAGCTGGAATTCGACGTGAAAAAAGCATGATTTGTGGCATATTGGCGTCAGCATCACAATTTCCACTAAAGTTTGGCTAAAAGTATCACTTTATTTGGATTCCAATACAAAAACCGAAAGAGTTCAGCATGTAAAAAGTGTATTTGAAAATTTTGGCATTTTTTACCATTTTTGAGCGACAGCCGCGCGGCTTAGCAAAAATTGCAAAAGTGGGCCAAAAGTTGTCGTCAAGGAAACAACAAAACAACACTTTTCCTGCATTTCTACTGTCTCCAAAAGCACAGCAAAGGCATCAGAAAATGTCTACTTCTCATTCAAGCCCTAACCCTAACCCTAGCTCGGGCACTTTCATTAAACCAATCAAAAACCTTGCCATCACATGCTGTGTTCAAAAAGTTACCCAAATGACTCCAAACTCATCAGAAACATTGAATGTAATGCTTTAAAGCACTTTCAGTGTATCTGCACTGAATCTGCTTGACATTTCTAGTATTTCTTGTTGGTTCAACGGCAGCTGGAATTTAGCGTGAAAAAAGCATGATTTGTGGCATATTGGGGTCAGCATCACAATTTCCACTAAAGTTTGGCTAAAAGGATCACTTTATTTGGATTCCAATACAAAAACCGAAAGAGTTCAGCATGTAAAAAGTGTATTTGAAAATTTTGGCATTTTTTACCATTTTTGAGCGACAGCCGCGCGGCTTAGCAAAAATCGCAAATGTGGGCCAAAAGTTGTCGTCAAGGAAACAACAAAACAACACTTTTCCTGCATTTCTACTGTCTCCAAAAGCACAGCAAAGGCATCAGAAAATGTCTACTTCTCATTCAAGCCCTAACCCTAACCCTAGCTCGGGCACTTTCATTAAACCAATCAAAAACCTTGCCTTCACATGCTGTGTTCAAAAAGTTACCCAAATGACTCCAAACTCATCAGAAACATTGAATGTAATGCTTTAAAGCACCTTCAGTGTATCTGCACTGAATCTGCTTGACATTTCCAGTATTTTTTGTGGGGTCAACTGCAGCTGGAATTCGACGTGAAAAAAGCATGATTTGTGGCATATTGGTGTCAGCATCACAATTTCCACTAAAGTTTGGCTAAAAGTATCACTTTATTTGGATTCCAATACAAAAACCGAAAGAGTTCAGCATGTAAAAAGTGTATTTGAAAATTTTGGCATTTTTTACCATTTTTGAGCGACAGCCGCGCGGCTTAGCAAAAATCGCAAATGTGGGCCAAAAGTTGTCGTCAAGGAAACAACAAAACAACACTTTTCCTGCATTTCGACTTCCTCCAAAAGCACAGCAAAGGCATCAGAAAATGTCTACTTCTCATTCAAGCCCTAACCCTAACCCTAGCTCGGGCACTTTCATTAAACCAATCAAACACCTTGCCATCACATGCTGTGTTCAAAAAGTTACCCAAATGACTCAAAACTCATCAGAAACATTGAATGTAATGCTTTAAAGCACCTTCAGTGTATCTGCACTGAATCTGCTTGACATTTCCAGTATTTCTTGTTGGGTCAACGGCAGCTGGAATTTAGCGTGAAAAAAGCATGATTTGTGGCATATTGGGGTTAGCATCACAATTTCCACTAAAGTTTGGCTAAAAGTATCACTTTATTTGGATTCCAATACAAAAACAGAAAGAGTTCAGCATGTAAAAAGTGTATTTGAATATTTTGGCATTTTTACCATTTTTGAGCGACAGCCGCGCGGCTTAGCAAAAATCGCAAATGTGGGCCAAACGTTGTCGTCAAGGAAACAACAAAACAACACTTTTCCTGCATTTCTACTGTCTCCAAAAGCACAGCAAAGGCATCAGAAAATGTCTACTTCTCATTCAAGCCCTAACCCTAACCCTAGCTCGGGCACTTTCATTAAACCAATCAAAAACCTTGCCATCACATGCTGTGTTCAAAAAGTTACCCAAATGACTCCAAACTCATCAGAAACATTGAATGTAATGCTTTAAAGCACCTTCAGTGTATCTGCACTGAATCTGCTTGACATTTCCAGTATTTCTTGCTGGGTCAACGGCAGCTGGAATTTAGCGTGAAAAAAGCATGATTTGTGGCATATTGGGGTCAGCATCACAATTTCCACTAAAGTTTGGCTAAAAGTATCACTTTATTTGGATTCCAATACAAAAACCGAAAGAGTTCAGCATGTAAAAAGTGTATTTGAAAATTTTGGCATTTTTTACCATTTTTGAGCGACAGCCGCGCGGCTTAGCAAAAATCGCAAATGTGGGCCAAAAGTTGTCGTCAAGGAAACAACAAAACAACACTTTTCCTGCATTTCGACTGCCTCCAAAAGCACAGCAAAGGCATCAGAAAATGTCTACTTCTCATTCAAGCCCTAACCCTAACCCTAGCTCGGGCTCTTTCATTAAACCAATCAAAAACCTTGCCTTCACATGCTGTGTTCAAAAAGTTACCTAAATGACTCCAAACTCATCGGAAACATTGAATGTAATGCTTTAAAGCACCTTCAGTGTATCTGCACTGAATCTGCTTGACATTTCCAGTATTTTTTGTGGGGTCAACTGCAGCTGGAATTCGACGTGAAAAAAGCATGATTTGTGGCATATTGGCGTCAGCATCACAATTTCCACTAAAGTTTGGCTAAAAGTATCACTTTATTTGGATTCCAATACAAAAACCGAAAGAGTTCAGCATGTAAAAAGTGTATTTGAAAATTTTGGCATTTTTTACCATTTTTGAGCGACAGCCGCGCGGCTTAGCAAAAATCGCAAATGTGGGCCAAAAGTTGTCGTCAAGGAAACAACAAAACAACACTTTTCCTGCATTTCGACTGCCTCCAAAAGCACAGCAAAGGCATCAGAAAATGTCTACTTCTCATTCAAGCCCTAACCCTAACCCTAGCTCGGGCACTTTCATTAAACCAATCAAACACCTTGCCATCACATGCTGTGTTCAAAAAGTTACCCAAATGACTCCAAACTCATCAGAAACATTGAATGTAATGCTTTAAAGCACCTTCAGTGTATCTGCACTGAATCTGCTTGACATTTCCAGTATTTCTTGTTGGGTCAACGGCAGCTGGAATTTAGCGTGAAAAAAGCATGATTTGTGGCATATTGGGGTTAGCATCACAATTTCCACTAAAGTTTGGCTAAAAGTATCACTTTATTTGGATTCCAATACAAAAACAGAAAGAGTTCAGCATGTAAAAAGTGTATTTGAATATTTTGGCATTTTTACCATTTTTGAGCGACAGCCGCGCGGCTTAGCAAAAATCGCAAATGTGGGCCAAAAGTTGTCGTCAAGGAAACAACAAAACAACACTTTTCCTGCATTTCGACTGCCTCCAAAAGCACAGCAAAGGCATCAGAAAATGTCTACTTCTCATTCAAGCCCTAACCCTAACCCTAGCTCGGGCACTTTCATTAAACCAATCAAAAACCTTGCCATCACATGCTGTGTTCAAAAAGTTACCCAAATGACTCCAAACTCATCAGAAACATTGAATGTAATGCTTTAAAGCACCTTCAGTGTATCTGCACTGAATCTGCTTGACATTTCCAGTATTTCTTGTTGGGTCAACTGCAGCTGGAATTCGACGTGAAAAAAGCATGATTTGTGGCATATTGGCGTCAGCATCACAATTTCCACTAAAGTTTGGCTAAAAGTATCACTTTATTTGGATTCCAATACAAAAACCGAAAGAGTTCAGCATGTAAAAAGTGTATTTGAAAATTTTGGCATTTTTTACCATTTTTGAGCGACAGCCGCGCGGCTTAGCAAAAATCGCAAATGTGGGCCAAAAGTTGTCGTCAAGGAAACAACAAAACAACACTTTTCCTGCATTTCTACTGTCTCCAAAAGCACAGCAAAGGCATCAGAAAATGTCTACTTCTCGATCAAGCCCTAACCCTAACCCTAGCTCGGGCACTTTCATTAAACCAATCAAACACCTTGCCTTCACATGCTGTGTTCACAAAGTTACCCAAATGACTCCAAATTCATCAGAAACATTGAATGTAATGCTTTAAAGCACCTTCAGTGTATCTGCACTGAATCTGCTTGACATTTCCAGTATTTCTTGTTGGGTCAACTGCAGCTGGAATTCGGCGTGAAAAAAGCATGATTTGTGGCATATTGGGGTCAGCATCACAATTTCCACTAAAGTTTGGCTAAAAGTATCACTTTATTTGGATTCCAATACAAAAACCGAAAGAGTTCAGCATGTAAAAAGTGTATTTGAAAATTTTGGCATTTTTTACCATTTTTGAGCGACAGCCGCGCGGCTTAGCAAAAATCGCAAATGTGGGCCAAACGTTGTCGTCAAGGAAACAACAAAACAACACTTTTCCTGCATTTCTACTGTCTCCAAAAGCACAGCAAAGGCATCAGAAAATGTCTACTTCTCATTCAAGCCCTAACCCTAACCCTAGCTCGGGCACTTTCATTAAACCAATCAAAAACCTTGCCATCACATGCTGTGTTCAAAAAGTTACCCAAATGACTCCAAACTCATCAGAAACATTGAATGTAATGCTTTAAAGCACCTTCAGTGTATCTGCACTGAATCTGCTTGACATTTCCAGTATTTCTTGTTGGGTCAAGGGCAGCTGGAATTTAGCGTGAAAAAAGCATGATTTGTGGCATATTGGGGTCAGCATCACAATTTCCACTAAAGTTTGGCTAAAAGTATCACTTTATTTGGATTCCAATACAAAAACCGAAAGAGTTCAGCATGTAAAAAGTGTATTTGAAAATTTTTGCATTTTTTACCATTTTTGAGCGACAGCCGCGCGGCTTAGCAAAAATCGCAAATGTGGGCCAAAAGTTGTCATCAAGGAAACAACAAAACAACACTTTTCCTGCATTTCGACTGCCTCCAAAAGCACAGCAAAGGCATCAGAAAATGTCTACTTCTCATTCAAGCCCTAACCCTAACCCTAGCTCGGGCACTTTCATTAAACCAATCAAACACCTTGCCATCACATGCTGTGTTCAAAAAGTTACCCAAATGACTCCAAACTCATCAGAAACATTGAATGTAATGCTTTAAAGCACCTTCAGTGTATCTGCACTGAATCTGCTTGACATTTCCAGTATTTTTTGTGGGGTCAACTGCAGCTGGAATTCGACGTGAAAAAAGCATGATTTGTGGCATATTGGCGTCAGCATCACAATTTCCACTAAAGTTTGGCTAAAAGTATCACTTTATTTGGATTCCAATACAAAAACCGAAAGAGTTCAGCATGTAAAAAGTGTATTTGAAAATTTTGGCATTTTTTACCATTTTTGAGCGACAGCCGCGCGGCTTAGCAAAAATTGCAAAAGTGGGCCAAAAGTTGTCGTCAAGGAAACAACAAAACAACACTTTTCCTGCATTTCTACTGTCTCCAAAAGCACAGCAAAGGCATCAGAAAATGTCTACTTCTCATTCAAGCCCTAACCCTAACCCTAGCTCGGGCACTTTCATTAAACCAATCAAAAACCTTGCCATCACATGCTGTGTTCAAAAAGTTACCCAAATGACTCCAAACTCATCAGAAACATTGAATGTAATGCTTTAAAGCACTTTCAGTGTATCTGCACTGAATCTGCTTGACATTTCTAGTATTTCTTGTTGGTTCAACGGCAGCTGGAATTTAGCGTGAAAAAAGCATGATTTGTGGCATATTGGGGTCAGCATCACAATTTCCACTAAAGTTTGGCTAAAAGGATCACTTTATTTGGATTCCAATACAAAAACCGAAAGAGTTCAGCATGTAAAAAGTGTATTTGAAAATTTTGGCATTTTTTACCATTTTTGAGCGACAGCCGCGCGGCTTAGCAAAAATCGCAAATGTGGGCCAAAAGTTGTCGTCAAGGAAACAACAAAACAACACTTTTCCTGCATTTCTACTGTCTCCAAAAGCACAGCAAAGGCATCAGAAAATGTCTACTTCTCATTCAAGCCCTAACCCTAACCCTAGCTCGGGCACTTTCATTAAACCAATCAAAAACCTTGCCTTCACATGCTGTGTTCAAAAAGTTACCCAAATGACTCCAAACTCATCAGAAACATTGAATGTAATGCTTTAAAGCACCTTCAGTGTATCTGCACTGAATCTGCTTGACATTTCCAGTATTTTTTGTGGGGTCAACTGCAGCTGGAATTCGACGTGAAAAAAGCATGATTTGTGGCATATTGGTGTCAGCATCACAATTTCCACTAAAGTTTGGCTAAAAGTATCACTTTATTTGGATTCCAATACAAAAACCGAAAGAGTTCAGCATGTAAAAAGTGTATTTGAAAATTTTGGCATTTTTTACCATTTTTGAGCGACAGCCGCGCGGCTTAGCAAAAATTGCAAAAGTGGGCCAAAAGTTGTCGTCAAGGAAACAACAAAACAACACTTTTCCTGCATTTCTACTGTCTCCAAAAGCACAGCAAAGGCATCAGAAAATGTCTACTTCTCATTCAAGCCCTAACCCTAACCCTAGCTCGGGCACTTTCATTAAACCAATCAAAAACCTTGCCATCACATGCTGTGTTCAAAAAGTTACCCAAATGACTCCAAACTCATCAGAAACATTGAATGTAATGCTTTAAAGCACCTTCAGTGTATCTGCACTGAATCTGCTTGACATTTCCAGTATTTCTTGTTGGGTCAACGGCAGCTGGAATTTAGCGTGAAAAAAGCATGATTTGTGGCATATTGGGGTCAGCATCACAATTTCCACTAAAGTTTGGCTAAAAGTATCACTTTATTTGGATTCCAATACAAAAACCGAAAGAGTTCAGCATGTAAAAAGTGTATTTGAAAATTTTGGCATTTTTTACCATTTTTGAGCGACAGCCGCGCGGCTTAGCAAAAATTGCAAAAGTGGGCCAAAAGTTGTCGTCAAGGAAACAACAAAACAACACTTTTCCTGCATTTCTACTGTCTCCAAAAGCACAGCAAAGGCATCAGAAAATGTCTACTTCTCGATCAAGCCCTAACCCTAACCCTAGCTCGGGCACTTTCATTAAACCAATCAAAAACCTTGCCATCACATGCTGTGTTCAAAAAGTTACCCAAATGACTCCAAACTCATCAGAAACATTGAATGTAATGCTTTAAAGCACCTTCAGTGTATCTGCACTGAATCTGCTTGACATTTCCAGTATTTCTTGTTGGGTCAACGGCAGCTGGAATTTAGCGTGAAAAAAGCATGATTTGTGGCATATTGGGGTCAGCATCACAATTTCCACTAAAGTTTGGCTAAAAGGATCACTTTATTTGGATTCCAATACAAAAACCGAAAGAGTTCAGCATGTAAAAAGTGTATTTGAAAATTTTGGCATTTTTTACCATTTTTGAGCGACAGCCGCGCGGCTTAGCAAAAATCGCAAATGTGGGCCAAAAGTTGTCGTCAAGGAAACAACAAAACAACACTTTTCCTGCATTTCTACTGTCTCCAAAAGCACAGCAAAGGCATCAGAAAATGTCTACTTCTCATTCAAGCCCTAACCCTAACCCTAGCTCGGGCACTTTCATTAAACCAATCAAAAACCTTGCCTTCACATGCTGTGTTCAAAAAGTTACCCAAATGACTCCAAACTCATCGGAAACATTGAATGTAATGCTTTAAAGCACCTTCAGTGTATCTGCACTGAATCTGCTTGACATTTCCAGTATTTTTTGTGGGGTCAACTGCAGCTGGAATTCGACGTGAAAAAAGCATGATTTGTGGCATATTGGCGTCAGCATCACAATTTCCACTAAAGTTTGGCTAAAAGTATCACTTTATTTGGATTCCAATACAAAAACCGAAAGAGTTCAGCATGTAAAAAGTGTATTTGAAAATTTTGGCATTTTTTACCATTTTTGAGCGACAGCCGCGCGGCTTAGCAAAAATCGCAAATGTGGGCCAAAAGTTGTCGTCAAGGAAACAACAAAACAACACTTTTCCTGCATTTCTACTGTCTCCAAAAGCACAGCAAAGGCATCAGAAAATGTCTACTTCTCATTCAAGCCCTAACCCTAACCCTAGCTCGGGCACTTTCATTAAACCAATCAAAAACCTTGCCTTCACATGCTGTGTTCAAAAAGTTACCCAAATGACTCCAAACTCATCGGAAACATTGAATGTAATGCTTTAAAGCACCTTCAGTGTATCTGCACTGAATCTGCTTGACATTTCCAGTATTTTTTGTGGGGTCAACTGCAGCTGGAATTCGACGTGAAAAAAGCATGATTTGTGGCATATTGGGGTCAGCATCACAATTTCCACTAAAGTTTGGCTAAAAGTATCACTTTATTTGGATTCCAATACAAAAACCGAAAGAGTTCAGCATGTAAAAAGTGTATTTGAAAATTTTGGCATTTTTTACCATTTTTGAGCGACAGCCGCGCGGCTTAGCAAAAATCGCAAATGTGGGCCAAAAGTTGTCGTCAAGGAAACAACAAAACAACACTTTTCCTGCATTTCGACTGCCTCCAAAAGCACAGCAAAGGCATCAGAAAATGTCTACTTCTCATTCAAGCCCTAACCCTAACCCTAGCTCGGGCACTTTCATTAAACCAATCAAACACCTTGCCATCACATGCTGTGTTCAAAAAGTTACCCAAATGACTCCAAACTCATCAGAAACATTGAATGTAATGCTTTAAAGCACCTTCAGTGTATCTGCACTGAATCTGCTTGACATTTCCAGTATTTCTTGTTGGGTCAACGGCAGCTGGAATTTAGCGTGAAAAAAGCATGATTTGTGGCATATTGGGGTTAGCATCACAATTTCCACTAAAGTTTGGCTAAAAGTATCACTTTATTTGGATTCCAATACAAAAACAGAAAGAGTTCAGCATGTAAAAAGTGTATTTGAATATTTTGGCATTTTTACCATTTTTGAGCGACAGCCGCGCGGCTTAGCAAAAATCGCAAATGTGGGCCAAAAGTTGTCGTCAAGGAAACAACAAAACAACACTTTTCCTGCATTTCGACTGCCTCCAAAAGCACAGCAAAGGCATCAGAAAATGTCTACTTCTCATTCAAGCCCTAACCCTAACCCTAGCTCGGGCACTTTCATTAAACCAATCAAAAACCTTGCCTTCACATGCTGTGTTCAAAAAGTTACCCAAATGACTCCAAACTCATCGGAAACATTGAATGTAATGCTTTAAAGCACCTTCAGTGTATCTGCACTGAATCTGCTTGACATTTCCAGTATTTTTTGTGGGGTCAACTGCAGCTGGAATTCGACGTGAAAAAAGCATGATTTGTGGCATATTGGCGTCAGCATCACAATTTCCACTAAAGTTTGGCTAAAAGTATCACTTTATTTGGATTCCAATACAAAAACCGAAAGAGTTCAGCATGTAAAAAGTGTATTTGAAAATTTTGGCATTTTTTACCATTTTTGAGCGACAGCCGCGCGGCTTAGCAAAAATCGCAAATGTGGGCCAAAAGTTGTCGTCAAGGAAACAACAAAACAACACTTTTCCTGCATTTCGACTGCCTCCAAAAGCACAGCAAAGGCATCAGAAAATGTCTACTTCTCATTCAAGCCCTAACCCTAACCCTAGCTCGGGCACTTTCATTAAACCAATCAAACACCTTGCCATCACATGCTGTGTTCAAAAAGTTACCCAAATGACTCCAAACTCATCAGAAACATTGAATGTAATGCTTTAAAGCACCTTCAGTGTATCTGCACTGAATCTGCTTGACATTTCCAGTATTTCTTGTTGGGTCAACGGCAGCTGGAATTTAGCGTGAAAAAAGCATGATTTGTGGCATATTGGGGTTAGCATCACAATTTCCACTAAAGTTTGGCTAAAAGTATCACTTTATTTGGATTCCAATACAAAAACAGAAAGAGTTCAGCATGTAAAAAGTGTATTTGAATATTTTGGCATTTTTACCATTTTTGAGCGACAGCCGCGCGGCTTAGCAAAAATCGCAAATGTGGGCCAAAAGTTGTCGTCAAGGAAACAACAAAACAACACTTTTCCTGCATTTCGACTGCCTCCAAAAGCACAGCAAAGGCATCAGAAAATGTCTACTTCTCATTCAAGCCCTAACCCTAACCCTAGCTCGGGCACTTTCATTAAACCAATCAAAAACCTTGCCTTCACATGCTGTGTTCAAAAAGTTACCCAAATGACTCCAAACTCATCGGAAACATTGAATGTAATGCTTTAAAGCACCTTCAGTGTATCTGCACTGAATCTGCTTGACATTTCCAGTATTTTTTGTGGGGTCAACTGCAGCTGGAATTCAACGTGAAAAAAGCATGATTTGTGGCATATTGGCGTCAGCATCACAATTTCCACTAAAGTTTGGCTAAAAGTATCACTTTATTTGGATTCCAATACAAAAACCGAAAGAGTTCAGCATGTAAAAAGTGTATTTGAAAATTTTGGCATTTTTTACCATTTTTGAGCGACAGCCGCGCGGCTTAGCAAAAATCGCAAATGTGGGCCAAAAGTTGTCGTCAAGGAAACAACAAAACAACACTTTTCCTGCATTTCTACTGTCTCCAAAAGCACAGCAAAGGCATCAGAAAATGTCTACTTCTCGATCAAGCCCTAACCCTAACCCTAGCTCGGGCACTTTCATTAAACCAATCAAACACCTTGCCTTCACATGCTGTGTTCACAAAGTTACCCAAATGACTCCAAATTCATCAGAAACATTGAATGTAATGCTTTAAAGCACCTTCAGTGTATCTGCACTGAATCTGCTTGACATTTCCAGTATTTCTTGTTGGGTCAACGGCAGCTGGAATTTAGCGTGAAAAAAGCATGATTTGTGGCATATTGGGGTCAGCATCACAATTTCCACTAAAGTTTGGCTAAAAGTATCACTTTATTTGGATTCCAATACAAAAACAGAAAGAGTTCAGCATGTTAAAAGTGTATTTGAAAATTTTGGCATTTTTTACCATTTTTGAACGAAAGCCGCACGGTTTAGCAAAAATCGCAAATGTGGGCCAAAAGTTGTCGTCAAGGAAACAACAAAACAACACTTTTCCTGCATTTCGACTGCCTCCAAAAGCACAGCAAAGGCATCAGAAAATGTCTACTTCTCATTCAAGCCCTAACCCTAACCCTAGCTCGGGCACTTTCATTAAACCAATCAAAAACCTTGCCTTCACATGCTGTGTTCAAAAAGTTACCCAAATGACTCCAAACTCATCGGAAACATTGAATGTAATGCTTTAAAGCACCTTCAGTGTATCTGCACTGAATCTGCTTGACATTTCCAGTATTTTTTGTGGGGTCAACTGCAGCTGGAATTCGACGTGAAAAAAGCATGATTTGTGGCATATTGGCGTCAGCATCACAATTTCCACTAAAGTTTGGCTAAAAGTATCACTTTATTTGGATTCCAATACAAAAACCGAAAGAGTTCAGCATGTAAAAAGTGTATTTGAAAATTTTGGCATTTTTTACCATTTTTGAGCGACAGCCGCGCGGCTTAGCAAAAATCGCAAATGTGGGCCAAACGTTGTCGTCAAGGAAACAACAAAACAACACTTTTCCTGCATTTCTACTGTCTCCAAAAGCACAGCAAAGGCATCAGAAAATGTCTACTTCTCATTCAAGCCCTAACCCTAACCCTAGCTCGGGCACTTTCATTAAACCAATCAAAAACCTTGCCTTCACATGCTGTGTTCAAAAAGTTACCCAAATGACTCCAAACTCATCAGAAACATTGAATGTAATGCTTTAAAGCACCTTCAGTGTATCTGCACTGAATCTGCTTGACATTTCCAGTATTTCTTGTTGGGTCAACGGCAGCTGGAATTTAGCGTGAAAAAAGCATGATTTGTGGCATATTGGGGTCAGCATCACAATTTCCACTAAAGTTTGGCTAAAAGGATCACTTTATTTGGATTCCAATACAAAAACCGAAAGAGTTCAGCATGTAAAAAGTGTATTTGAAAATTTTGGCATTTTTTACCATTTTTGAGCGACAGCCGCGCGGCTTAGCAAAAATCGCAAATGTGGGCCAAAAGTTGTCGTCAAGGAAACAACAAAACAACACTTTTCCTGCATTTCTACTGTCTCCAAAAGCACAGCGAAGGCATCAGAAAATGTCTACTTCTCATTCAAGCCCTAACCCTAACCCTAGCTCGGGCACTTTCATTAAACCAATCAAAAACCTTGCCTTCACATGCTGTGTTCAAAAAGTTACCCAAATGACTCCAAACTCATCGGAAACATTGAATGTAATGCTTTAAAGCACCTTCAGTGTATCTGCACTGAATCTGCTTGACATTTCCAGTATTTTTTGTGGGGTCAACTGCAGCTGGAATTCGACGTGAAAAAAGCATGATTTGTGGCATATTGGCGTCAGCATCACAATTTCCACTAAAGTTTGGCTAAAAGTATCACTTTATTTGGATTCCAATACAAAAACCGAAAGAGTTCAGCATGTAAAAAGTGTATTTGAAAATTTTGGCATTTTTTACCATTTTTGAGCGACAGCCGCGCGGCTTAGCAAAAATCGCAAATGTGGGCCAAAAGTTGTCGTCAAGGAAACAACAAAACAACACTTTTCCTGCATTTCTACTGTCTCCAAAAGCACAGCAAAGGCATCAGAAAATGTCTACTTCTCATTCAAGCCCTAACCCTAACCCTAGCTCGGGCACTTTCATTAAACCAATCAAAAACCTTGCCTTCACATGCTGTGTTCAAAAAGTTACCCAAATGACTCCAAACTCATCAGAAACATTGAATGTAATGCTTTAAAGCACCTTCAGTGTATCTGCACTGAATCTGCTTGACATTTCCAGTATTTCTTGTTGGGTCAACGGCAGCTGGAATTTAGCGTGAAAAAAGCATGATTTGTGGCATATTGGGGTCAGCATCACAATTTCCACTAAAGTTTGGCTAAAAGGATCACTTTATTTGGATTCCAATACAAAAACCGAAAGAGTTCAGCATGTAAAAAGTGTATTTGAAAATTTTGGCATTTTTTACCATTTTTGAGCGACAGCCGCGCGGCTTAGCAAAAATCGCAAATGTGGGCCAAAAGTTGTCGTCAAGGAAACAACAAAACAACACTTTTCCTGCATTTCTACTGTCTCCAAAAGCACAGCGAAGGCATCAGAAAATGTCTACTTCTCATTCAAGCCCTAACCCTAACCCTAGCTCGGGCACTTTCATTAAACCAATCAAAAACCTTGCCTTCACATGCTGTGTTCAAAAAGTTACCCAAATGACTCCAAACTCATCGGAAACATTGAATGTAATGCTTTAAAGCACCTTCAGTGTATCTGCACTGAATCTGCTTGACATTTCCAGTATTTTTTGTGGGGTCAACTGCAGCTGGAATTCGACGTGAAAAAAGCATGATTTGTGGCATATTGGCGTCAGCATCACAATTTCCACTAAAGTTTGGCTTAAAGTATCACTTTATTTGGATTCCAATACAAAAACCGAAAGAGTTCAGCATGTAAAAAGTGTATTTGAAAATTTTGGCATTTTTTACCATTTTTGAGCGACAGCCGCGCGGCTTAGCAAAAATCGCAAATGTGGGCCAAAAGTTGTCGTCAAGGAAACAACAAAACAACACTTTTCCTGCATTTCGACTGCCTCCAAAAGCACAGCAAAGGCATCAGAAAATGTCTACTTCTCATTCAAGCCCTAACCCTAACCCTAGCTCGGGCACTTTCATTAAACCAATCAAACACCTTGCCATCACATGCTGTGTTCAAAAAGTTACCCAAATGACTCCAAACTCATCAGAAACATTGAATGTAATGCTTTAAAGCACCTTCAGTGTATCTGCACTGAATCTGCTTGACATTTCCAGTATTTTTTGTGGGGTCAACTGCAGCTGGAATTCGACGTGAAAAAAGCATGATTTGTGGCATATTGGCGTCAGCATCACAATTTCCACTAAAGTTTGGCTAAAAGTATCACTTTATTTGGATTCCAATACAAAAACCGAAAGAGTTCAGCATGTAAAAAGTGTATTTGAAAATTTTGGCATTTTTTACCATTTTTGAGCGACAGCCGCGCGGCTTAGCAAAAATCGCAAAAGTGGGCCAAAAGTTGTCGTCAAGGAAACAACAAAACAACACTTTTCCTGCATTTCTACTGTCTCCAAAAGCACAGCAAAGGCATCAGAAAATGTCTACTTCTCATTCAAGCCCTAACCCTAACCCTAGCTCGGGCACTTTCATTAAACCAATCAAAAACCTTGCCATCACATGCTGTGTTCAAAAAGTTACCCAAATGACTCCAAACTCATCAGAAACATTGAATGTAATGCTTTAAAGCACCTTCAGTGTATCTGCACTGAATCTGCTTGACATTTCCAGTATTTCTTGTTGGGTCAACGGCAGCTGGAATTTAGCGTGAAAAAAGCATGATTTGTGGCATATTGGGGTCAGCATCACAATTTCCACTAAAGTTTGGCTAAAAGTATCACTTTATTTGGATTCCAATACAAAAACCGAAAGAGTTCAGCATGTAAAAAGTGTATTTGAAAATTTTGGCATTTTTTACCATTTTTGAGCGACAGCCGCGCGGCTTAGCAAAAATCGCAAATGTGGGCCAAAAGTTGTCGTCAAGGAAACAACAAAACAACACTTTTCCTGCATTTCTACTGTCTCCAAAAGCACAGCAAAGGCATCAGAAAATGTCTACTTCTCATTCAAGCCCTAACCCTAACCCTAGCTCGGGCACTTTCATTAAACCAATCAAAAACCTTGCCTTCACATGCTGTGTTCAAAAAGTTACCCAAATGACTCCAAACTCATCGGAAACATTGAATGTAATGCTTTAAAGCACCTTCAGTGTATCTGCACTGAATCTGCTTGACATTTCCAGTATTTTTTGTGGGGTCAACTGCAGCTGGAATTCGACGTGAAAAAAGCATGATTTGTGGCATATTGGGGTCAGCATCACAATTTCCACTAAAGTTTGGCTAAAAGTATCACTTTATTTGGATTCCAATACAAAAACCGAAAGAGTTCAGCATGTAAAAAGTGTATTTGAAAATTTTAGCATTTTCTACCATTTTTGAGCGACAGCCGCGCGGCTTAGCAAAAATCGCAAATGTGGGCCAAAAGTTGTCGTCAAGGAAACAACAAAACAACACTTTTCCTGCATTTCGACTGCCTCCAAAAGCACAGCAAAGGCATCAGAAAATGTCTACTTCTCATTCAAGCCCTAACCCTAACCCTAGCTCGGGCTCTTTCATTAAACCAATCAAAAACCTTGCCATCACATGCTGTGTTCAAAAAGTTACCCAAATGACTCCAAATTCATCAGAAACATTGAATGTAATGCTTTAAAGCACCTTCAGTGTATCTGCACTGAATCTGCTTGACATTTCCAGTATTTCTTGTTGGGTCAACTGCAGCTGGAATTCGGCGTGAAAAAAGCATGATTTGTGGCATATTGGGGTCAGCATCACAATTTCCACTAAAGTTTGGCTAAAAGTATCACTTTATTTGGATTCCAATACAAAAACCGAAAGAGCTAAGCATGCAAAAAGTGTTTTTGAAAATTTTGGCATTTTTTACCATTTTTGAACGAAAGCCGCGCGGTTTAGCAAAAATCGCAAATGTGGGCCAAAAGTTGTCGTCAAGGAAACAACAAAACAACACTTTTCCTGCATTTCGACTGCCTCCAAAAGCACAGCAAAGGCATCAGAAAATGTCTACTTCTCAATCAAGCCCTAACCCTAAACCTAGCTCGGGCACTTTCATTAAACCAATCAAACACCTTGCCATCACATGCTGTGTTCAAAAAGTTACCCAAATGACTCCAAACTCATCAGAAACATTGAATGTAATGCTTTAAAGCACCTTCAGTGTATCTGCACTGAATCTGCTTGACATTTCCAGTATTTTTTGTGGGGTCAACTGCAGCTGGAATTCGACGTGAAAAAAGCATGATTTGTGGCATATTGGCGTCAGCATCACAATTTCCACTAAAGTTTGGCTAAAAGTATCACTTTATTTGGATTCCAATACAAAAACCGAAAGAGTTCAGCATGTAAAAAGTGTATTTGAAAATTTTGGCATTTTTTACCATTTTTGAACGAAAGCCGCGCGGTTTAGCAAAAATCGCAAATGTGGGCCAAAAGTTGTCGTCAAGGAAACAACAAAACAACACTTTTCCTGCATTTCGACTGCCTCCAAAAGCACAGCAAAGGCATCAGAAAATGTCTACTTCTCATTCAAGCCCTAACCCTAACCCTAGCTCGGGCACTTTCATTAAACCAATCAAAAACCTTGCCATCACATGCTGTGTTCAAAAAGTTACCCAAATGACTCCAAACTCATCAGAAACATTGAATGTAATGCTTTAAAGCACCTTCAGTGTATCTGCACTGAATCTGCTTGACATTTCCAGTATTTCTTGTTGGGTCAACTGCAGCTGGAATTCGACGTGAAAAAAGCATGATTTGTGGCATATTGGCGTCAGCATCACAATTTCCACTAAAGTTTGGCTAAAAGTATCACTTTATTTGGATTCCAATACAAAAACCGAAAGAGTTCAGCATGTAAAAAGTGTATTTGAAAATTTTGGCATTTTTTACCATTTTTGAGCGACAGCCGCGCGGCTTAGCAAAAATCGCAAATGTGGGCCAAAAGTTGTCGTCAAGGAAACAACAAAACAACACTTTTCCTGCATTTCTACTGTCTCCAAAAGCACAGCAAAGGCATCAGAAAATGTCTACTTCTCGATCAAGCCGTAACCCTAACCCTAGCTCGGGCACTTTCATTAAACCAATCAAACACCTTGCCTTCACATGCTGTGTTCACAAAGTTACCCAAATGACTCCAAATTCATCAGAAACATTGAATGTAATGCTTTAAAGCACCTTCAGTGTATCTGCACTGAATCTGCTTGACATTTCCAGTATTTCTTGTTGGGTCAACTGCAGCTGGAATTCGGCGTGAAAAAAGCATGATTTGTGGCATATTGGGGTCAGCATCACAATTTCCACTAAAGTTTGGCTAAAAGTATCACTTTATTTGGATTCCAATACAAAAACCGAAAGAGCTCAGCATGCAAAAAGTGTTTTTGAAAATTTTGGCATTTTTTACCATTTTTGAACGAAAGCCGCGCGGTTTAGCAAAAATCGCAAATGTGGGCCAAAAGTTGTCGTCAAGGAAACAACAAAACAACACTTTTCCTGCATTTCGACTGCCTCCAAAAGCACAGCAAAGGCATCAGAAAATGTCTACTTCTCATTCAAGCCCTAACCCTAACCCTAGCTCAGGCACTTTCATTAAACCAATCAAAAACCTTGCCTTCACATGCTGTGTTCAAAAAGTTACCCAAATGACTCCAAACTCATCGGAAACATTGAATGTAATGCTTTAAAGCACCTTCAGTGTATCTGCACTGAATCTGCTTGACATTTCCAGTATTTTTTGTGGGGTCAACTGCAGCTGGAATTCGACGTGAAAAAAGCATGATTTGTGGCATATTGGCGTCAGCATCACAATTTCCACTAAAGTTTGGCTAAAAGTATCACTTTATTTGGATTCCAATACAAAAACCGAAAGAGTTCAGCATGTAAAAAGTGTATTTGAAAATTTTGGCATTTTTTACCATTTTTGAGCGACAGCCGCGCGGCTTAGCAAAAATCGCAAATGTGGGCAAAACGTTGTCGTCAAGGAAACAACAAAACAACACTTTTCCTGCATTTCTACTGTCTCCAAAAGCACAGCAAAGGCATCAGAAAATGTCTACTTCTCATTCAAGCCCTAACCCTAACCCTAGCTCGGGCACTTTCATTAAACCAATCAAAAACCTTGCCATCACATGCTGTGTTCAAAAAGTTACCCAAATGACTCCAAACTCATCAGAAACATTGAATGTAATGCTTAAAAGCACCTTCAGTGTATCTGCACTGAATCTGCTTGACATTTCCAGTATTTTTTGTGGGGTCAACTGCAGCTGGAATTCGACGTGAAAAAAGCATGATTTGTGGCATATTGGCGTCAGCATCACAATTTCCACTAAAGTTTGGCTAAAAGTATCACTTTATTTGGATTCCAATACAAAAACCGAAAGAGTTCAGCATGTAAAAAGTGTATTTGAAAATTTTGGCATTTTTTACCATTTTTGAACGAAAGCCGCGCGGTTTAGCAAAAATCGCAAATGTGGGCCAAAAGTTGTCGTCAAGGAAACAACAAAACAACACTTTTCCTGCATTTCGACTGCCTCCAAAAGCACAGCAAAGGCATCAGAAAATGTCTACTTCTCATTCAAGCCCTAACCCTAACCCTAGCTCGGGCACTTTCATTAAACCAATCAAAAACCTTGCCATCACATGCTGTGTTCAAAAAGTTACCCAAATGACTCCAAACTCATCAGAAACATTGAATGTAATGCTTTAAAGCACCTTCAGTGTATCTGCACTGAATCTGCTTGACATTTCCAGTATTTTTTGTGGGGTCAACTGCAGCTGGAATTCGACGTGAAAAAAGCATGATTTGTGGCATATTGGCGTCAGCATCACAATTTCCACTAAAGTTTGGCTAAAAGTATCACTTTATTTGGATTCCAATACAAAAACCGAAAGAGTTCAGCATGTAAAAAGTGTATTTGAAAATTTTGGCATTTTTTACCATTTTTGAACGAAAGCCGCGCGGTTTAGCAAAAATCGCAAATGTGGGCCAAAAGTTGTCGTCAAGGAAACAACAAAACAACACTTTTCCTGCATTTCGACTGCCTCCAAAAGCACAGCAAAGGCATCAGAAAATGTCTACTTCTCATTCAAGCCCTAACCCTAACCCTAGCTCGGGCACTTTCATTAAACCAATCAAAAACCTTGCCATCACATGCTGTGTTCAAAAAGTTACCCAAATGACTCCAAACTCATCAGAAACATTGAATGTAATGCTTTAAAGCACCTTCAGTGTATCTGCACTGAATCTGCTTGACATTTCCAGTATTTCTTGTTGGGTCAACTGCAGCTGGAATTCGACGTGAAAAAAGCATGATTTGTGGCATATTGGCGTCAGCATCACAATTTCCACTAAAGTTTGGCTAAAAGTATCACTTTATTTGGATTCCAATACAAAAACCGAAAGAGTTCAGCATGTAAAAAGTGTATTTGAAAATTTTGGCATTTTTTACCATTTTTGAGCGACAGCCGCGCGGCTTAGCAAAAATCGCAAATGTGGGCCAAAAGTTGTCGTCAAGGAAACAACAAAACAACACTTTTCCTGCATTTCTACTGTCTCCAAAAGCACAGCAAAGGCATCAGAAAATGTCTACTTCTCGATCAAGCCGTAACCCTAACCCTAGCTCGGGCACTTTCATTAAACCAATCAAACACCTTGCCTTCACATGCTGTGTTCACAAAGTTACCCAAATGACTCCAAATTCATCAGAAACATTGAATGTAATGCTTTAAAGCACCTTCAGTGTATCTGCACTGAATCTGCTTGACATTTCCAGTATTTCTTGTTGGGTCAACTGCAGCTGGAATTCGGCGTGAAAAAAGCATGATTTGTGGCATATTGGGGTCAGCATCACAATTTCCACTAAAGTTTGGCTAAAAGTATCACTTTATTTGGATTCCAATACAAAAACCGAAAGAGCTCAGCATGCAAAAAGTGTTTTTGAAAATTTTGGCATTTTTTACCATTTTTGAACGAAAGCCGCGCGGTTTAGCAAAAATCGCAAATGTGGGCCAAAAGTTGTCGTCAAGGAAACAACAAAACAACACTTTTCCTGCATTTCGACTGCCTCCAAAAGCACAGCAAAGGCATCAGAAAATGTCTACTTCTCATTCAAGCCCTAACCCTAACCCTAGCTCAGGCACTTTCATTAAACCAATCAAAAACCTTGCCTTCACATGCTGTGTTCAAAAAGTTACCCAAATGACTCCAAACTCATCGGAAACATTGAATGTAATGCTTTAAAGCACCTTCAGTGTATCTGCACTGAATCTGCTTGACATTTCCAGTATTTTTTGTGGGGTCAACTGCAGCTGGAATTCGACGTGAAAAAAGCATGATTTGTGGCATATTGGCGTCAGCATCACAATTTCCACTAAAGTTTGGCTAAAAGTATCACTTTATTTGGATTCCAATACAAAAACCGAAAGAGTTCAGCATGTAAAAAGTGTATTTGAAAATTTTGGCATTTTTTACCATTTTTGAGCGACAGCCGCGCGGCTTAGCAAAAATCGCAAATGTGGGCAAAACGTTGTCGTCAAGGAAACAACAAAACAACACTTTTCCTGCATTTCTACTGTCTCCAAAAGCACAGCAAAGGCATCAGAAAATGTCTACTTCTCATTCAAGCCCTAACCCTAACCCTAGCTCGGGCACTTTCATTAAACCAATCAAAAACCTTGCCATCACATGCTGTGTTCAAAAAGTTACCCAAATGACTCCAAACTCATCAGAAACATTGAATGTAATGCTTTAAAGCACCTTCAGTGTATCTGCACTGAATCTGCTTGACATTTCCAGTATTTCTTGTTGGGTCAACGGCAGCTGGAATTTAGCGTGAAAAAAGCATGATTTGTGGCATATTGGGGTCAGCATCACAATTTCCACTAAAGTTTGGCTAAAAGGATCACTTTATTTGGATTCCAATACAAAAACCGAAAGAGTTCAGCATGTAAAAAGTGTATTTGAAAATTTTGGCATTTTTTACCATTTTTGAGCGACAGCCGCGCGGCTTAGCAAAAATCGCAAATGTGGGCCAAAAGTTGTCGTCAAGGAAACAACAAAACAACACTTTTCCTGCATTTCTACTGTCTCCAAAAGCACAGCGAAGGCATCAGAAAATGTCTACTTCTCATTCAAGCCCTAACCCTAACCCTAGCTCGGGCACTTTCATTAAACCAATCAAAAACCTTGCCTTCACATGCTGTGTTCAAAAAGTTACCCAAATGACTCCAAACTCATCGGAAACATTGAATGTAATGCTTTAAAGCACCTTCAGTGTATCTGCACTGAATCTGCTTGACATTTCCAGTATTTTTTGTGGGGTCAACTGCAGCTGGAATTCGACGTGAAAAAAGCATGATTTGTGGCATATTGGCGTCAGCATCACAATTTCCACTAAAGTTTGGCTTAAAGTATCACTTTATTTGGATTCCAATACAAAAACCGAAAGAGTTCAGCATGTAAAAAGTGTATTTGAAAATTTTGGCATTTTTTACCATTTTTGAGCGACAGCCGCGCGGCTTAGCAAAAATCGCAAATGTGGGCCAAAAGTTGTCGTCAAGGAAACAACAAAACAACACTTTTCCTGCATTTCGACTGCCTCCAAAAGCACAGCAAAGGCATCAGAAAATGTCTACTTCTCATTCAAGCCCTAACCCTAACCCTAGCTCGGGCACTTTCATTAAACCAATCAAACACCTTGCCATCACATGCTGTGTTCAAAAAGTTACCCAAATGACTCCAAACTCATCAGAAACATTGAATGTAATGCTTTAAAGCACCTTCAGTGTATCTGCACTGAATCTGCTTGACATTTCCAGTATTTTTTGTGGGGTCAACTGCAGCTGGAATTCGACGTGAAAAAAGCATGATTTGTGGCATATTGGCGTCAGCATCACAATTTCCACTAAAGTTTGGCTAAAAGTATCACTTTATTTGGATTCCAATACAAAAACCGAAAGAGTTCAGCATGTAAAAAGTGTATTTGAAAATTTTGGCATTTTTTACCATTTTTGAGCGACAGCCGCGCGGCTTAGCAAAAATCGCAAAAGTGGGCCAAAAGTTGTCGTCAAGGAAACAACAAAACAACACTTTTCCTGCATTTCTACTGTCTCCAAAAGCACAGCAAAGGCATCAGAAAATGTCTACTTCTCATTCAAGCCCTAACCCTAACCCTAGCTCGGGCACTTTCATTAAACCAATCAAAAACCTTGCCATCACATGCTGTGTTCAAAAAGTTACCCAAATGACTCCAAACTCATCAGAAACATTGAATGTAATGCTTTAAAGCACCTTCAGTGTATCTGCACTGAATCTGCTTGACATTTCCAGTATTTCTTGTTGGGTCAACGGCAGCTGGAATTTAGCGTGAAAAAAGCATGATTTGTGGCATATTGGGGTCAGCATCACAATTTCCACTAAAGTTTGGCTAAAAGTATCACTTTATTTGGATTCCAATACAAAAACCGAAAGAGTTCAGCATGTAAAAAGTGTATTTGAAAATTTTGGCATTTTTTACCATTTTTGAGCGACAGCCGCGCGGCTTAGCAAAAATCGCAAATGTGGGCCAAAAGTTGTCGTCAAGGAAACAACAAAACAACACTTTTCCTGCATTTCTACTGTCTCCAAAAGCACAGCAAAGGCATCAGAAAATGTCTACTTCTCATTCAAGCCCTAACCCTAACCCTAGCTCGGGCACTTTCATTAAACCAATCAAAAACCTTGCCTTCACATGCTGTGTTCAAAAAGTTACCCAAATGACTCCAAACTCATCGGAAACATTGAATGTAATGCTTTAAAGCACCTTCAGTGTATCTGCACTGAATCTGCTTGACATTTCCAGTATTTCTTGTTGGGTCAACGGCAGCTGGAATTTAGCGTGAAAAAAGCATGATTTGTGGCATATTGGGGTCAGCATCACAATTTCCACTAAAGTTTGGCTAAAAGGATCACTTTATTTGGATTCCAATACAAAAACCGAAAGAGTTCAGCATGTAAAAAGTGTATTTGAAAATTTTGGCATTTTTTACCATTTTTGAGCGACAGCCGCGCGGCTTAGCAAAAATCGCAAATGTGGGCCAAAAGTTGTCGTCAAGGAAACAACAAAACAACACTTTTCCTGCATTTCTACTGTCTCCAAAAGCACAGCAAAGGCATCAGAAAATGTCTACTTCTCGATCAAGCCGTAACCCTAACCCTAGCTCGGGCACTTTCATTAAACCAATCAAACACCTTGCCTTCACATGCTGTGTTCACAAAGTTACCCAAATGACTCCAAATTTATCAGAAACATTGAATGTAATGCTTTAAAGCACCTTCAGTGTATCTGCACTGAATCTGCTTGACATTTCCAGTATTTCTTGTTGGGTCAACTGCAGCTGGAATTCGGCGTGAAAAAAGCATGATTTGTGGCATATTGGGGTCAGCATCACAATTTCCACTAAAGTTTGGCTAAAAGTATCACTTTATTTGGATTCCAATACAAAAACCGAAAGAGCTCAGCATGCAAAAAGTGTTTTTGAAAATTTTGGCATTTTTTACCATTTTTGAACGAAAGCCGCGCGGTTTAGCAAAAATCGCAAATGTGGGCCAAAAGTTGTCGTCAAGGAAACAACAAAACAACACTTTTCCTGCATTTCGACTGCCTCCAAAAGCACAGCAAAGGCATCAGAAAATGTCTACTTCTCATTCAAGCCCTAACCCTAACCCTAGCTCAGGCACTTTCATTAAACCAATCAAAAACCTTGCCTTCACATGCTGTGTTCAAAAAGTTACCCAAATGACTCCAAACTCATCGGAAACATTGAATGTAATGCTTTAAAGCACCTTCAGTGTATCTGCACTGAATCTGCTTGACATTTCCAGTATTTTTTGTGGGGTCAACTGCAGCTGGAATTCGACGTGAAAAAAGCATGATTTGTGGCATATTGGCGTCAGCATCACAATTTCCACTAAAGTTTGGCTAAAAGTATCACTTTATTTGGATTCCAATACAAAAACCGAAAGAGTTCAGCATGTAAAAAGTGTATTTGAAAATTTTGGCATTTTTTACCATTTTTGAGCGACAGCCGCGCGGCTTAGCAAAAATCGCAAATGTGGGCAAAACGTTGTCGTCAAGGAAACAACAAAACAACACTTTTCCTGCATTTCTACTGTCTCCAAAAGCACAGCAAAGGCATCAGAAAATGTCTACTTCTCATTCAAGCCCTAACCCTAACCCTAGCTCGGGCACTTTCATTAAACCAATCAAACACCTTGCCATCACATGCTGTGTTCAAAAAGTTACCCAAATGACTCCAAACTCATCAGAAACATTGAATGTAATGCTTTAAAGCACCTTCAGTGTATCTGCACTGAATCTGCTTGACATTTCCAGTATTTTTTGTGGGGTCAACTGCAGCTGGAATTCGACGTGAAAAAAGCATGATTTGTGGCATATTGGCGTCAGCATCACAATTTCCACTAAAGTTTGGCTAAAAGTATCACTTTATTTGGATTCCAATACAAAAACCGAAAGAGTTCAGCATGTAAAAAGTGTATTTGAAAATTTTGGCATTTTTTACCATTTTTGAGCGACAGCCGCGCGGCTTAGCAAAAATCGCAAAAGTGGGCCAAAAGTTGTCGTCAAGGAAACAACAAAACAACACTTTTCCTGCATTTCTACTGTCTCCAAAAGCACAGCAAAGGCATCAGAAAATGTCTACTTCTCATTCAAGCCCTAACCCTAACCCTAGCTCGGGCACTTTCATTAAACCAATCAAAAACCTTGCCATCACATGCTGTGTTCAAAAAGTTACCCAAATGACTCCAAACTCATCAGAAACATTGAATGTAATGCTTTAAAGCACCTTCAGTGTATCTGCACTGAATCTGCTTGACATTTCCAGTATTTCTTGTTGGGTCAACGGCAGCTGGAATTTAGCGTGAAAAAAGCATGATTTGTGGCATATTGGGGTCAGCATCACAATTTCCACTAAAGTTTGGCTAAAAGTATCACTTTATTTGGATTCCAATACAAAAACCGAAAGAGTTCAGCATGTAAAAAGTGTATTTGAAAATTTTGGCATTTTTTACCATTTTTGAGCGACAGCCGCGCGGCTTAGCAAAAATCGCAAATGTGGGCCAAAAGTTGTCGTCAAGGAAACAACAAAACAACACTTTTCCTGCATTTCTACTGTCTCCAAAAGCACAGCAAAGGCATCAGAAAATGTCTACTTCTCATTCAAGCCCTAACCCTAACCCTAGCTCGGGCACTTTCATTAAACCAATCAAAAACCTTGCCTTCACATGCTGTGTTCAAAAAGTTACCCAAATGACTCCAAACTCATCGGAAACATTGAATGTAATGCTTTAAAGCACCTTCAGTGTATCTGCACTGAATCTGCTTGACATTTCCAGTATTTCTTGTTGGGTCAACGGCAGCTGGAATTTAGCGTGAAAAAAGCATGATTTGTGGCATATTGGGGTCAGCATCACAATTTCCACTAAAGTTTGGCTAAAAGGATCACTTTATTTGGATTCCAATACAAAAACCGAAAGAGTTCAGCATGTAAAAAGTGTATTTGAAAATTTTGGCATTTTTTACCATTTTTGAGCGACAGCCGCGCGGCTTAGCAAAAATCGCAAATGTGGGCCAAAAGTTGTCGTCAAGGAAACAACAAAACAACACTTTTCCTGCATTTCTACTGTCTCCAAAAGCACAGCAAAGGCATCAGAAAATGTCTACTTCTCGATCAAGCCGTAACCCTAACCCTAGCTCGGGCACTTTCATTAAACCAATCAAACACCTTGCCTTCACATGCTGTGTTCACAAAGTTACCCAAATGACTCCAAATTTATCAGAAACATTGAATGTAATGCTTTAAAGCACCTTCAGTGTATCTGCACTGAATCTGCTTGACATTTCCAGTATTTCTTGTTGGGTCAACTGCAGCTGGAATTCGGCGTGAAAAAAGCATGATTTGTGGCATATTGGGGTCAGCATCACAATTTCCACTAAAGTTTGGCTAAAAGTATCACTTTATTTGGATTCCAATACAAAAACCGAAAGAGCTCAGCATGCAAAAAGTGTTTTTGAAAATTTTGGCATTTTTTACCATTTTTGAACGAAAGCCGCGCGGTTTAGCAAAAATCGCAAATGTGGGCCAAAAGTTGTCGTCAAGGAAACAACAAAACAACACTTTTCCTGCATTTCGACTGCCTCCAAAAGCACAGCAAAGGCATCAGAAAATGTCTACTTCTCATTCAAGCCCTAACCCTAACCCTAGCTCAGGCACTTTCATTAAACCAATCAAAAACCTTGCCTTCACATGCTGTGTTCAAAAAGTTACCCAAATGACTCCAAACTCATCGGAAACATTGAATGTAATGCTTTAAAGCACCTTCAGTGTATCTGCACTGAATCTGCTTGACATTTCCAGTATTTTTTGTGGGGTCAACTGCAGCTGGAATTCGACGTGAAAAAAGCATGATTTGTGGCATATTGGCGTCAGCATCACAATTTCCACTAAAGTTTGGCTAAAAGTATCACTTTATTTGGATTCCAATACAAAAACCGAAAGAGTTCAGCATGTAAAAAGTGTATTTGAAAATTTTGGCATTTTTTACCATTTTTGAGCGACAGCCGCGCGGCTTAGCAAAAATCGCAAATGTGGGCAAAACGTTGTCGTCAAGGAAACAACAAAACAACACTTTTCCTGCATTTCTACTGTCTCCAAAAGCACAGCAAAGGCATCAGAAAATGTCTACTTCTCATTCAAGCCCTAACCCTAACCCTAGCTCGGGCACTTTCATTAAACCAATCAAAAACCTTGCCATCACATGCTGTGTTCAAAAAGTTACCCAAATGACTCCAAACTCATCAGAAACATTGAATGTAATGCTTTAAAGCACCTTCAGTGTATCTGCACTGAATCTGCTTGACATTTCCAGTATTTCTTGTTGGGTCAACGGCAGCTGGAATTTAGCGTGAAAAAAGCATGATTTGTGGCATATTGGGGTCAGCATCACAATTTCCACTAAAGTTTGGCTAAAAGGATCACTTTATTTGGATTCCAATACAAAAACCGAAAGAGTTCAGCATGTAAAAAGTGTATTTGAAAATTTTGGCATTTTTTACCATTTTTGAGCGACAGCCGCGCGGCTTAGCAAAAATCGCAAATGTGGGCCAAAAGTTGTCGTCAAGGAAACAACAAAACAACACTTTTCCTGCATTTCTACTGTCTCCAAAAGCACAGCGAAGGCATCAGAAAATGTCTACTTCTCATTCAAGCCCTAACCCTAACCCTAGCTCGGGCACTTTCATTAAACCAATCAAAAACCTTGCCTTCACATGCTGTGTTCAAAAAGTTACCCAAATGACTCCAAACTCATCGGAAACATTGAATGTAATGCTTTAAAGCACCTTCAGTGTATCTGCACTGAATCTGCTTGACATTTCCAGTATTTTTTGTGGGGTCAACTGCAGCTGGAATTCGACGTGAAAAAAGCATGATTTGTGGCATATTGGCGTCAGCATCACAATTTCCACTAAAGTTTGGCTTAAAGTATCACTTTATTTGGATTCCAATACAAAAACCGAAAGAGTTCAGCATGTAAAAAGTGTATTTGAAAATTTTGGCATTTTTTACCATTTTTGAGCGACAGCCGCGCGGCTTAGCAAAAATCGCAAATGTGGGCCAAAAGTTGTCGTCAAGGAAACAACAAAACAACACTTTTCCTGCATTTCGACTGCCTCCAAAAGCACAGCAAAGGCATCAGAAAATGTCTACTTCTCATTCAAGCCCTAACCCTAACCCTAGCTCGGGCACTTTCATTAAACCAATCAAACACCTTGCCATCACATGCTGTGTTCAAAAAGTTACCCAAATGACTCCAAACTCATCAGAAACATTGAATGTAATGCTTTAAAGCACCTTCAGTGTATCTGCACTGAATCTGCTTGACATTTCCAGTATTTTTTGTGGGGTCAACTGCAGCTGGAATTCGACGTGAAAAAAGCATGATTTGTGGCATATTGGCGTCAGCATCACAATTTCCACTAAAGTTTGGCTAAAAGTATCACTTTATTTGGATTCCAATACAAAAACCGAAAGAGTTCAGCATGTAAAAAGTGTATTTGAAAATTTTGGCATTTTTTACCATTTTTGAGCGACAGCCGCGCGGCTTAGCAAAAATCGCAAAAGTGGGCCAAAAGTTGTCGTCAAGGAAACAACAAAACAACACTTTTCCTGCATTTCTACTGTCTCCAAAAGCACAGCAAAGGCATCAGAAAATGTCTACTTCTCATTCAAGCCCTAACCCTAACCCTAGCTCGGGCACTTTCATTAAACCAATCAAAAACCTTGCCTTCACATGCTGTGTTCAAAAAGTTACCCAAATGACTCCAAACTCATCGGAAACATTGAATGTAATGCTTTAAAGCACCTTCAGTGTATCTGCACTGAATCTGCTTGACATTTCCAGTATTTTTTGTGGGGTCAACTGCAGCTGGAATTCGACGTGAAAAAAGCATGATTTGTGGGATATTGGGGTCAGCATCACAATTTCCACTAAAGTTTGGCTAAAAGTATCACTTTATTTGGATTCCAATACAAAAACCGAAAGAGTTCAGCATGTAAAAAGTGTATTTGAAAATTTTGGCATTTTTTACCATTTTTGAGCGACAGCCGCGCGGCTTAGCAAAAATCGCAAATGTGGGCCAAAAGTTGTCGTCAAGGAAACAACAAAACAACACTTTTCCTGCATTTCGACTGCCTCCAAAAGCACAGCAAAGGCATCAGAAAATGTCTACTTCTCATTCAAGCCCTAACCCTAACCCTAGCTCGGGCTCTTTCATTAAACCAATCAAAAACCTTGCCATCACATGCTGTGTTCAAAAAGTTACCCAAATGACTCCAAATTCATCAGAAACATTGAATGTAATGCTTTAAAGCACCTTCAGTGTATCTGCACTGAATCTGCTTGACATTTCCAGTATTTCTTGTTGGGTCAACTGCAGCTGGAATTCGGCGTGAAAAAAGCATGATTTGTGGCATATTGGGGTCAGCATCACAATTTCCACTAAAGTTTGGCTAAAAGTATCACTTTATTTGGATTCCAATACAAAAACCGAAAGAGCTAAGCATGCAAAAAGTGTTTTTGAAAATTTTGGCATTTTTTACCATTTTTGAACGAAAGCCGCGCGGTTTAGCAAAAATCGCAAATGTGGGCCAAAAGTTGTCGTCAAGGAAACAACAAAACAACACTTTTCCTGCATTTCGACTGCCTCCAAAAGCACAGCAAAGGCATCAGAAAATGTCTACTTCTCATTCAAGCCCTAACCCTAACCCTAGCTCGGGCACTTTCATTAAACCAATCAAAAACCTTGCCATCACATGCTGTGTTCAAAAAGTTACCCAAATGACTCCAAACTCATCAGAAACATTGAATGTAATGCTTTAAAGCACCTTCAGTGTATCTGCACTGAATCTGCTTGACATTTCCAGTATTTCTTGTTGGGTCAACGGCAGCTGGAATTTAGCGTGAAAAAAGCATGATTTGTGGCATATTGGGGTCAGCATCACAATTTCCACTAAAGTTTGGCTAAAAGGATCACTTTATTTGGATTCCAATACAAAAACCGAAAGAGTTCAGCATGTAAAAAGTGTATTTGAAAATTTTGGCATTTTTTACCATTTTTGAGCGACAGCCGCGCGGCTTAGCAAAAATCGCAAATGTGGGCCAAAAGTTGTCGTCAAGGAAACAACAAAACAACACTTTTCCTGCATTTCTACTGTCTCCAAAAGCACAGCGAAGGCATCAGAAAATGTCTACTTCTCATTCAAGCCCTAACCCTAACCCTAGCTCGGGCACTTTCATTAAACCAATCAAAAACCTTGCCTTCACATGCTGTGTTCAAAAAGTTACCCAAATGACTCCAAACTCATCGGAAACATTGAATGTAATGCTTTAAAGCACCTTCAGTGTATCTGCACTGAATCTGCTTGACATTTCCAGTATTTTTTGTGGGGTCAACTGCAGCTGGAATTCGACGTGAAAAAAGCATGATTTGTGGCATATTGGCGTCAGCATCACAATTTCCACTAAAGTTTGGCTTAAAGTATCACTTTATTTGGATTCCAATACAAAAACCGAAAGAGTTCAGCATGTAAAAAGTGTATTTGAAAATTTTGGCATTTTTTACCATTTTTGAGCGACAGCCGCGCGGCTTAGCAAAAATCGCAAATGTGGGCCAAAAGTTGTCGTCAAGGAAACAACAAAACAACACTTTTCCTGCATTTCGACTGCCTCCAAAAGCACAGCAAAGGCATCAGAAAATGTCTACTTCTCATTCAAGCCCTAACCCTAACCCTAGCTCGGGCACTTTCATTAAACCAATCAAACACCTTGCCATCACATGCTGTGTTCAAAAAGTTACCCAAATGACTCCAAACTCATCAGAAACATTGAATGTAATGCTTTAAAGCACCTTCAGTGTATCTGCACTGAATCTGCTTGACATTTCCAGTATTTTTTGTGGGGTCAACTGCAGCTGGAATTCGACGTGAAAAAAGCATGATTTGTGGCATATTGGCGTCAGCATCACAATTTCCACTAAAGTTTGGCTAAAAGTATCACTTTATTTGGATTCCAATACAAAAACCGAAAGAGTTCAGCATGTAAAAAGTGTATTTGAAAATTTTGGCATTTTTTACCATTTTTGAGCGACAGCCGCGCGGCTTAGCAAAAATCGCAAAAGTGGGCCAAAAGTTGTCGTCAAGGAAACAACAAAACAACACTTTTCCTGCATTTCTACTGTCTCCAAAAGCACAGCAAAGGCATCAGAAAATGTCTACTTCTCATTCAAGCCCTAACCCTAACCCTAGCTCGGGCACTTTCATTAAACCAATCAAAAACCTTGCCATCACATGCTGTGTTCAAAAAGTTACCCAAATGACTCCAAACTCATCAGAAACATTGAATGTAATGCTTTAAAGCACCTTCAGTGTATCTGCACTGAATCTGCTTGACATTTCCATTATTTCTTGTTGGGTCAACGGCAGCTGGAATTTAGCGTGAAAAAAGCATGATTTGTGGCATATTGGGGTCAGCATCACAATTTCCACTAAAGTTTGGCTAAAAGTATCACTTTATTTGGATTCCAATACAAAAACCGAAAGAGTTCAGCATGTAAAAAGTGTATTTGAAAATTTTGGCATTTTTTACCATTTTTGAGCGACAGCCGCGCGGCTTAGCAAAAATCGCAAATGTGGGCCAAAAGTTGTCGTCAAGGAAACAACAAAACAACACTTTTCCTGCATTTCTACTGTCTCCAAAAGCACAGCAAAGGCATCAGAAAATGTCTACTTCTCATTCAAGCCCTAACCCTAACCCTAGCTCGGGCACTTTCATTAAACCAATCAAAAACCTTGCCTTCACATGCTGTGTTCAAAAAGTTACCCAAATGACTCCAAACTCATCGGAAACATTGAATGTAATGCTTTAAAGCACCTTCAGTGTATCTGCACTGAATCTGCTTGACATTTCCAGTATTTTTTGTGGGGTCAACTGCAGCTGGAATTCGACGTGAAAAAAGCATGATTTGTGGGATATTGGGGTCAGCATCACAATTTCCACTAAAGTTTGGCTAAAAGTATCACTTTATTTGGATTCCAATACAAAAACCGAAAGAGTTCAGCATGTAAAAAGTGTATTTGAAAATTTTGGCATTTTTTACCATTTTTGAGCGACAGCCGCGCGGCTTAGCAAAAATCGCAAATGTGGGCCAAAAGTTGTCGTCAAGGAAACAACAAAACAACACTTTTCCTGCATTTCGACTGCCTCCAAAAGCACAGCAAAGGCATCAGAAAATGTCTACTTCTCATTCAAGCCCTAACCCTAACCCTAGCTCGGGCTCTTTCATTAAACCAATCAAAAACCTTGCCATCACATGCTGTGTTCAAAAAGTTACCCAAATGACTCCAAATTCATCAGAAACATTGAATGTAATGCTTTAAAGCACCTTCAGTGTATCTGCACTGAATCTGCTTGACATTTCCAGTATTTCTTGTTGGGTCAACTGCAGCTGGAATTCGGCGTGAAAAAAGCATGATTTGTGGCATATTGGGGTCAGCATCACAATTTCCACTAAAGTTTGGCTAAAAGTATCACTTTATTTGGATTCCAATACAAAAACCGAAAGAGCTAAGCATGCAAAAAGTGTTTTTGAAAATTTTGGCATTTTTTACCATTTTTGAACGAAAGCCGCGCGGTTTAGCAAAAATCGCAAATGTGGGCCAAAAGTTGTCGTCAAGGAAACAACAAAACAACACTTTTCCTGCATTTCGACTGCCTCCAAAAGCACAGCAAAGGCATCAGAAAATGTCTACTTCTCATTCAAGCCCTAACCCTAACCCTAGCTCGGGCACTTTCATTAAACCAATCAAAAACCTTGCCATCACATGCTGTGTTCAAAAAGTTACCCAAATGACTCCAAACTCATCGGAAACATTGAATGTAATGCTTTAAAGCACCTTCAGTGTATCTGCACTGAATCTGCTTGACATTTCCAGTATTTTTTGTGGGGTCAACTGCAGCTGGAATTCGACGTGAAAAAAGCATGATTTGTGGCATATTGGCATCAGCATCACAATTTCCACTAAAGTTTGGCTAAAAGTATCACTTTATTTGGATTCCAATACAAAAACCGAAAGAGTTCAGCATGTAAAAAGTGTATTTGAAAATTTTGGCATTTTTTACCATTTTAGAGCGACAGCCGCGCGGCTTAGCAAAAATCGCAAATGTGGGCCAAAAGTTGTCGTCAAGGAAACAACAAAACAACACTTTTCCTGCATTTCTACTGTCTCCAAAAGCACAGCAAAGGCATCAGAAAATGTCTACTTCTCATTCAAGCCCTAACCCTAACCCTAGCTCGGGCACTTTCATTAAACCAATCAAAAACCTTGCCATCACATGCTGTGTTCAAAAAGTTACCCAAATGACTCCAAACTCATCAGAAACATTGAATGTAATGCTTTAAAGCACCTTCAGTGTATCTGCACTGAATCTGCTTGACATTTCCAGTATTTCTTGTTGGGTCAACGGCAGCTGGAATTTAGCGTGAAAAAAGCATGATTTGTGGCATATTGGGGTCAGCATCACAATTTCCACTAAAGTTTGGCTAAAAGTATCACTTTATTTGGATTCCAATACAAAAACCGAAAGAGTTCAGCATGTAAAAAGTGTATTTGAAAATTTTGGCATTTTTTACCATTTTTGAACGAAAGCCGCGCGGTTTAGCAAAAATCGCAAATGTGGGCCAAAAGTTGTCGTCAAGGAAACAACAAAACAACACTTTTCCTGCATTTCGACTGCCTCCAAAAGCACAGCAAAGGCATCAGAAAATGTCTACTTCTCATTCAAGCCCTAACCCTAACCCTAGCTCGGGCACTTTCATTAAACCAATCAAAAACCTTGCCATCACATGCTGTGTTCAAAAAGTTACCCAAATGACTCCAAACTCATCAGAAACATTGAATGTAATGCTTTAAAGCACCTTCAGTGTATCTGCACTGAATCTGCTTGACATTTCCAGTATTTCTTGTTGGGTCAACTGCAGCTGGAATTCGACGTGAAAAAAGCATGATTTGTGGCATATTGGCGTCAGCATCACAATTTCCACTAAAGTTTGGCTAAAAGTATCACTTTATTTGGATTCCAATACAAAAACCGAAAGAGTTCAGCATGTAAAAAGTGTATTTGAAAATTTTGGCATTTTTTACCATTTTTGAGCGACAGCCGCGCGGCTTAGCAAAAATCGCAAATGTGGGCCAAAAGTTGTCGTCAAGGAAACAACAAAACAACACTTTTCCTGCATTTCTACTGTCTCCAAAAGCACAGCAAAGGCATCAGAAAATGTCTACTTCTCGATCAAGCCCTAACCCTAACCCTAGCTCGGGCACTTTCATTAAACCAATCAAACACCTTGCCTTCACATGCTGTGTTCACAAAGTTACCCAAATGACTCCAAATTCATCAGAAACATTGAATGTAATGCTTTAAAGCACCTTCAGTGTATCTGCACTGAATCTGCTTGACATTTCCAGTATTTCTTGTTGGGTCAACTGCAGCTGGAATTCGGCGTGAAAAAAGCATGATTTGTGGCATATTGGGGTCAGCATCACAATTTCCACTAAAGTTTGGCTAAAAGTATCACTTTATTTGGATTCCAATACAAAAACCGAAAGAGCTCAGCATGCAAAAAGTGTTTTTGAAAATTTTGGCATTTTTTACCATTTTTGAACGAAAGCCGCGCGGTTTAGCAAAAATCGCAAATGTGGGCCAAAAGTTGTCGTCAAGGAAACAACAAAACAACACTTTTCCTGCATTTCGACTGCCTCCAAAAGCACAGCAAAGGCATCAGAAAATGTCTACTTCTCATTCAAGCCCTAACCCTAACCCTAGCTCAGGCACTTTCATTAAACCAATCAAAAACCTTGCCTTCACATGCTGTGTTCAAAAAGTTACCCAAATGACTCCAAACTCATTGGAAACATTGAATGTAATGCTTTAAAGCACCTTCAGTGTATCTGCACTGAATCTGCTTGACATTTCCAGTATTTTTTGTGGGGTCAACTGCAGCTGGAATTCGACGTGAAAAAAGCATGATTTGTGGCATATTGGCGTCAGCATCACAATTTCCACTAAAGTTTGGCTAAAAGTATCACTTTATTTGGATTCCAATACAAAAACCGAAAGAGTTCAGCATGTAAAAAGTGTATTTGAAAATTTTGGCATTTTTTACCATTTTTGAGCGACAGCCGCGCGGCTTAGCAAAAATCGCAAATGTGGGCCAAACGTTGTCGTCAAGGAAACAACAAAACAACACTTTTCCTGCATTTCTACTGTCTCCAAAAGCACAGCAAAGGCATCAGAAAATGTCTACTTCTCATTCAAGCCCTAACCCTAACCCTAGCTCGGGCACTTTCATTAAACCAATCAAAAACCTTGCCATCACATGCTGTGTTCAAAAAGTTACCCAAATGACTCCAAACTCATCAGAAACATTGAATGTAATGCTTTAAAGCACCTTCAGTGTATCTGCACTGAATCTGCTTGACATTTCCAGTATTTCTTGTTGGGTCAACGGCAGCTGGAATTTAGCGTGAAAAAAGCATGATTTGTGGCATATTGGGGTCAGCATCACAATTTCCACTAAAGTTTGGCTAAAAGGATCACTTTATTTGGATTCCAATACAAAAACCGAAAGAGTTCAGCATGTAAAAAGTGTATTTGAAAATTTTGGCATTTTTTACCATTTTTGAGCGACAGCCGCGCGGCTTAGCAAAAATCGCAAATGTGGGCCAAAAGTTGTCGTCAAGGAAACAACAAAACAACACTTTTCCTGCATTTCGACTGCCTCCAAAAGCACAGCAAAGGCATCAGAAAATGTCTACTTCTCAATCAAGCCCTAACCCTAACCCTAGCTCGGGCACTTTCATTAAACCAATCAAACACCTTGCCATCACATGCTGTGTTCAAAAAGTTACCCAAATGACTCCAAACTCATCAGAAACATTGAATGTAATGCTTTAAAGCACCTTCAGTGTATCTGCACTGAATCTGCTTGACATTTCCAGTATTTTTTGTGGGGTCAACTGCAGCTGGAATTCGACGTGAAAAAAGCATGATTTGTGGCATATTGGCGTCAGCATCACAATTTCCACTAAAGTTTGGCTAAAAGTATCACTTTATTTGGATTCCAATACAAAAACCGAAAGAGTTCAGCATGTAAAAAGTGTATTTGAAAATTTTGGCATTTTTTACCATTTTTGAGCGACAGCCGCGCGGCTTAGCAAAAATTGCAAAAGTGGGCCAAAAGTTGTCGTCAAGGAAACAACAAAACAACACTTTTCCTGCATTTCTACTGTCTCCAAAAGCACAGCAAAGGCATCAGAAAATGTCTACTTCTCATTCAAGCCCTAACCCTAACCCTAGCTCGGGCACTTTCATTAAACCAATCAAAAACCTTGCCATCACATGCTGTGTTCAAAAAGTTACCCAAATGACTCCAAACTCATCAGAAACATTGAATGTAATGCTTTAAAGCACCTTCAGTGTATCTGCACTGAATCTGCTTGACATTTCCAGTATTTCTTGTTGGGTCAACGGCAGCTGGAATTTAGCGTGAAAAAAGCATGATTTGTGGCATATTGGGGTCAGCATCACAATTTCCACTAAAGTTTGGCTAAAAGGATCACTTTATTTGGATTCCAATACAAAAACCGAAAGAGTTCAGCATGTAAAAAGTGTATTTGAAAATTTTGGCATTTTTTACCATTTTAGAGCGACAGCCGCGCGGCTTAGCAAAAATCGCAAATGTGGGCCAAAAGTTGTCGTCAAGGAAACAACAAAACAACACTTTTCCTGCATTTCTACTGTCTCCAAAAGCACAGCAAAGGCATCAGAAAATGTCTACTTCTCATTCAAGCCCTAACCCTAACCCTAGCTCGGGCACTTTCATTAAACCAATCAAAAACCTTGCCATCACATGCTGTGTTCAAAAAGTTACCCAAATGACTCCAAACTCATCAGAAACATTGAATGTAATGCTTTAAAGCACCTTCAGTGTATCTGCACTGAATCTGCTTGACATTTCCATTATTTCTTGTTGGGTCAACGGCAGCTGGAATTTAGCGTGAAAAAAGCATGATTTGTGGCATATTGGGGTCAGCATCACAATTTCCACTAAAGTTTGGCTAAAAGTATCACTTTATTTGGATTCCAATACAAAAACCGAAAGAGTTCAGCATGTAAAAAGTGTATTTGAAAATTTTGGCATTTTTTACCATTTTTGAACGAAAGCCGCGCGGTTTAGCAAAAATCGCAAATGTGGGCCAAAAGTTGTCGTCAAGGAAACAACAAAACAACACTTTTCCTGCATTTCGACTGCCTCCAAAAGCACAGCAAAGGCATCAGAAAATGTCTACTTCTCATTCAAGCCCTAACCCTAACCCTAGCTCGGGCACTTTCATTAAACCAATCAAAAACCTTGCCATCACATGCTGTGTTCAAAAAGTTACCCAAATGACTCCAAACTCATCAGAAACATTGAATGTAATGCTTTAAAGCACCTTCAGTGTATCTGCACTGAATCTGCTTGACATTTCCAGTATTTCTTGTTGGGTCAACTGCAGCTGGAATTCGACGTGAAAAAAGCATGATTTGTGGCATATTGGCGTCAGCATCACAATTTCCACTAAAGTTTGGCTAAAAGTATCACTTTATTTGGATTCCAATACAAAAACCGAAAGAGCTCAGCATGCAAAAAGTGTTTTTGAAAATTTTGGCATTTTTTACCATTTTTGAACGAAAGCCGCGCGGTTTAGCAAAAATCGCAAATGTGGGCCAAAAGTTGTCGTCAAGGAAACAACAAAACAACACTTTTCCTGCATTTCGACTGCCTCCAAAAGCACAGCAAAGGCATCAGAAAATGTCTACTTCTCATTCAAGCCCTAACCCTAACCCTAGCTCAGGCACTTTCATTAAACCAATCAAAAACCTTGCCTTCACATGCTGTGTTCAAAAAGTTACCCAAATGACTCCAAACTCATCGGAAACATTGAATGTAATGCTTTAAAGCACCTTCAGTGTATCTGCACTGAATCTGCTTGACATTTCCAGTATTTTTTGTGGGGTCAACTGCAGCTGGAATTCTACGTGAAAAAAGCATGATTTGTGGCATATTGGTGTCAGCATCACAATTTCCACTAAAGTTTGGCTAAAAGTATCACTTTATTTGGATTCCAATACAAAAACCGAAAGAGTTCAGCATGTAAAAAGTGTATTTGAAAATTTTGGCATTTTTTACCATTTTTGAGCGACAGCCGCGCGGCTTAGCAAAAATCGCAAATGTGGGCCAAAAGTTGTCGTCAAGGAAACAACAAAACAACACTTTTCCTGCATTTCGACTGCCTCCAAAAGCACAGCAAAGGCATCAGAAAATGTCTACTTCTCATTCAAGCCCTAACCCTAACCCTAGCTCGGGCACTTTCATTAAACCAATCAAACACCTTGCCATCACATGCTGTGTTCAAAAAGTTACCCAAATGACTCCAAACTCATCAGAAACATTGAATGTAATGCTTTAAAGCACCTTCAGTGTATCTGCACTGAATCTGCTTGACATTTCCAGTATTTTTTGTGGGGTCAACTGCAGCTGGAATTCGACGTGAAAAAAGCATGATTTGTGGCATATTGGCGTCAGCATCACAATTTCCACTAAAGTTTGGCTAAAAGTATCACTTTATTTGGATTCCAATACAAAAACCGAAAGAGTTCAGCATGTAAAAAGTGTATTTGAAAATTTTGGCATTTTTTACCATTTTTGAGCGACAGCCGCGCGGCTTAGCAAAAATTGCAAAAGTGGGCCAAAAGTTGTCGTCAAGGAAACAACAAAACAACACTTTTCCTGCATTTCTACTGTCTCCAAAAGCACAGCAAAGGCATCAGAAAATGTCTACTTCTCATTCAAGCCCTAACCCTAACCCTAGCTCGGGCACTTTCATTAAACCAATCAAAAACCTTGCCATCACATGCTGTGTTCAAAAAGTTACCCAAATGACTCCAAACTCATCAGAAACATTGAATGTAATGCTTTAAAGCACCTTCAGTGTATCTGCACTGAATCTGCTTGACATTTCCAGTATTTCTTGTTGGGTCAACGGCAGCTGGAATTTAGCGTGAAAAAAGCATGATTTGTGGCATATTGGGGTCAGCATCACAATTTCCACTAAAGTTTGGCTAAAAGTATCACTTTATTTGGATTCCAATACAAAAACCGAAAGAGTTCAGCATGTAAAAAGTGTATTTGAAAATTTTGGCATTTTTTACCATTTTTGAGCGACAGCCGCGCGGCTTAGCAAAAATCGCAAATGTGGGCCAAAAGTTGTCGTCAAGGAAACAACAAAACAACACTTTTCCTGCATTTCGACTGCCTCCAAAAGCACAGCAAAGGCATCAGAAAATGTCTACTTCTCATTCAAGCCCTAACCCTAACCCTAGCTCGGGCACTTTCATTAAACCAATCAAAAACCTTGCCTTCACATGCTGTGTTCAAAAAGTTACCCAAATGACTCCAAACTCATCGGAAACATTGAATGTAATGCTTTAAAGCACCTTCAGTGTATCTGCACTGAATCTGCTTGACATTTCCAGTATTTTTTGTGGGGTCAACTGCAGCTGGAATTCGACGTGAAAAAAGCATGATTTGTGGCATATTGGCGTCAGCATCACAATTTCCACTAAAGTTTGGCTAAAAGTATCACTTTATTTGGATTCCAATACAAAAAACGAAAGAGTTCAGCATGTAAAAAGTGTATTTGAAAATTTTGGCATTTTTTACCATTTTTGAGCGACAGCCGCACGGCTTAGCAAAAATCGCAAATGTGGGCCAAAAGTTGTCGTCAAGGAAACAACAAAACAACACTTTTCCTGCATTTCGACTGCCTCCAAAAGCACAGCAAAGGCATCAGAAAATGTCTACTTCTCATTCAAGCCCTAACCCTAACCCTAGCTCGGGCACTTTCATTAAACCAATCAAACACCTTGCCTTCACATGCTGTGTTCACAAAGTTACCCAAATGACTCCAAATTCATCAGAAACATTGAATGTAATGCTTTAAAGCACCTTCAGTGTATCTGCACTGAATCTGCTTGACATTTCCAGTATTTTTTGTGGGGTCAACTGCAGCTGGAATTCGACGTGAAAAAAGCATGATTTGTGGCATATTGGCGTCAGCATCACAATTTCCACTAAAGTTTGGCTAAAAGTATCACTTTATTTGGATTCCAATACAAAAACCGAAAGAGTTCAGCATGTAAAAAGTGTATTTGAAAATTTTGGCATTTTTTACCATTTTTGAGCGACAGCCGCGCGGCTTAGCAAAAATCGCAAATGTGGGCCAAAAGTTGTCGTCAAGGAAACAACAAAACAACACTTTTCCTGCATTTCTACTGTCTCCAAAAGCACAGCAAAGGCATCAGAAAATATCTACTTCTCATTCAAGCCCTAACCCTAACCCTAGCTCGGGCACTTTCATTAAACCAATCAAAAACCTTGCCATCACATGCTGTGTTCAAAAAGTTACCCAAATGACTCCAAACTCATCAGAAACATTGAATGTAATGCTTTAAAGCACCTTCAGTGTATCTGCACTGAATCTGCTTGACATTTCCAGTATTTCTTGTTGGGTCAACGGCAGCTGGAATTTAGCGTGAAAAA
The DNA here is from genome assembly GCF_059453375.1 of Lepisosteus platostomus. NCBI lineage: Eukaryota > Metazoa > Chordata > Actinopteri > Semionotiformes > Lepisosteidae > Lepisosteus > Lepisosteus platostomus. The sequence continues at coordinate 52,711,117 of NC_142613.1, forward strand.
AGCATGATTTGTGGCATATTGGGGTCAGCATCACAATTTCCACTAAAGTTTGGCTAAAAGTAACACTTTATTTGGATTCCAATACAAAAACCGAAAGAGTTCAGCATGTAAAAAGTGTATTTGAAAATTTTGGCATTTTTTACCATTTTTGAGCGACAGCCGCGCGGCTTAGCAAAAATCGCAAATGTGGGCCAAAAGTTGTCGTCAAGGAAACAACAAAACAACACTTTTCCTGCATTTCGACTGCCTCCAAAAGCACAGCAAAGGCATCAGAAAATGTCTACTTCTCATTCAAGCCCTAACCCTAACCCTAGCTCGGGCTCTTTCATTAAACCAATCAAAAACCTTGCCTTCACATGCTGTGTTCAAAAAGTTACCTAAATGACTCCAAACTCATCGGAAACATTGAATGTAATGCTTTAAAGCACCTTCAGTGTATCTGCACTGAATCTGCTTGACATTTCCAGTATTTTTTGTGGGGTCAACTGCAGCTGGAATTCGACGTGAAAAAAGCATGATTTGTGGCATATTGGCGTCAGCATCACAATTTCCACTAAAGTTTGGCTAAAAGTATCACTTTATTTGGATTCCAATACAAAAACCGAAAGAGTTCAGCATGTAAAAAGTGTATTTGAAAATTTTGGCATTTTTTACCGTTTTTGAGCGACAGCCGCGCGGCTTAGCAAAAATCGCAAATGTGGGCCAAAAGTTGTCGTCAAGGAAACAACAAAACAACACTTTTCCTGCATTTCTACTGTCTCCAAAAGCACAGCAAAGGCATCAGAAAATGTCTACTTCTCATTCAAGCCCTAACCCTAACCCTAGCTCGGGCACTTTCATTAAACCAATCAAAAACCTTGCCTTCACATGCTGTGTTCAAAAAGTTACCCAAATGACTCCAAACTCATCGGAAACATTGAATGTAATGCTTTAAAGCACCTTCAGTGTATCTGCACTGAATCTGCTTGACATTTCCAGTATTTTTTGTGGGGTCAACTGCAGCTGGAATTCGACGTGAAAAAAGCATGATTTGTGGCATATTGGCGTCAGCATCACAATTTCCACTAAAGTTAGGCTAAAAGTATCACTTTATTTGGATTCCAATACAAAAACCGAAAGAGTTCAGCATGTAAAAAGTGTATTTGAAAATTTTGGCATTTTTTACCATTTTTGAGCGACAGCCGCGCGGCTTAGCAAAAATCGCAAATGTGGGCCAAAAGTTGTCGTCAAGGAAACAACAAAACAACACTTTTCCTGCATTTCGACTGCCTCCAAAAGCACAGCAAAGGCATCAGAAAATGTCTACTTCTCATTCAAGCCCTAACCCTAACCCTAGCTCGGGCACTTTCATTAAACCAATCAAAAACCTTGCCATCACATGCTGTGTTCAAAAAGTTACCCAAATGACTCCAAACTCATCAGAAACATTGAATGTAATGTTTTAAAGCACCTTCAGTGTATCTGCACTGAATCTGCTTGACATTTCCAGTATTTCTTGTTGGGTCAACGGCAGCTGGAATTTAGCGTGAAAAAAGCATGATTTGTGGCATATTGGGGTCAGCATCACAATTTCCACTAAAGTTTGGCTAAAAGTAACACTTTATTTGGATTCCAATACAAAAACCGAAAGAGTTCAGCATGTAAAAAGTGTATTTGAAAATTTTGGCATTTTTTACCATTTTTGAGCGACAGCCGCGCGGCTTAGCAAAAATCGCAAATGTGGGCCAAAAGTTGTCGTCAAGGAAACAACAAAACAACACTTTTCCTGCATTTCTACTGTCTCCAAAAGCACAGCAAAGGCATCAGAAAATATCTACTTCTCATTCAAGCCCTAACCCTAACCCTAGCTCGGGCACTTTCATTAAACCAATCAAAAACCTTGCCATCACATGCTGTGTTCAAAAAGTTACCCAAATGACTCCAAACTCATCAGAAACATTGAATGTAATGCTTTAAAGCACCTTCAGTGTATCTGCACTGAATCTGCTTGACATTTCCAGTATTTCTTGTTGGGTCAACGGCAGCTGGAATTTAGCGTGAAAAAAGCATGATTTGTGGCATATTGGGGTCAGCATCACAATTTCCACTAAAGTTTGGCTAAAAGTAACACTTTATTTGGATTCCAATACAAAAACCGAAAGAGTTCAGCATGTAAAAAGTGTATTTGAAAATTTTGGCATTTTTTACCATTTTTGAGCGACAGCCGCGCGGCTTAGCAAAAATCGCAAATGTGGGCCAAAAGTTGTCGTCAAGGAAACAACAAAACAACACTTTTCCTGCATTTCGACTGCCTCCAAAAGCACAGCAAAGGCATCAGAAAATGTCTACTTCTCATTCAAGCCCTAACCCTAACCCTAGCTCGGGCACTTTCATTAAACCAATCAAAAACCTTGCCTTCACATGCTGTGTTCAAAAAGTTACCCAAATGACTCCAAACTCATCGGAAACATTGAATGTAATGCTTTAAAGCACCTTCAGTGTATCTGCACTGAATCTGCTTGACATTTCCAGTATTTCTTGTTGGGTCAACTGCAGCTGGAATTCGGCGTGAAAAAAGCATGATTTGTGGCATATTGGGGTCAGCATCACAATTTCCACTAAAGTTTGGCTAAAAGTATCACTTTATTTGGATTCCAATACAAAAACCGAAAGAGCTCAGCATGCAAAAAGTGTTTTTGAAAATTTTGGCATTTTTTACCATTTTTGAACGAAAGCCGCGCGGTTTAGCAAAAATCGCAAATGTGGGCCAAAAGTTGTCGTCAAGGAAACAACAAAACAACACTTTTCCTGCATTTCTACTGTCTCCAAAAGCACAGCAAAGGCATCAGAAAATGTCTACTTCTCGATCAAGCCCTAACCCTAACCCTAGCTCGGGCACTTTCATTAAACCAATCAAACACCTTGCCTTCACATGCTGTGTTCACAAAGTTACCCAAATGACTCCAAATTCATCAGAAACATTGAATGTAATGCTTTAAAGCACCTTCAGTGTATCTGCACTGAATCTGCTTGACATTTCCAGTATTTCTTGTTGGGTCAACTGCAGCTGGAATTCGGCGTGAAAAAAGCATGATTTGTGGCATATTGGGGTCAGCATCACAATTTCCACTAAAGTTTGGCTAAAAGTATCACTTTATTTGGATTCCAATACAAAAACCGAAAGAGTTCAGCATGTAAAAAGTGTATTTGAAAATTTTGGCATTTTTTACCATTTTTGAGCGACAGCCGCGCGGCTTAGCAAAAATCGCAAATGTGGGCCAAAAGTTGTCGTCAAGGAAACAACAAAACAACACTTTTCCTGCATTTCGACTGCCTCCAAAAGCACAGCAAAGGCATCAGAAAATGTCTACTTCTCGATCAAGCCCTAACCCTAACCCTAGCTCGGGCACTTTCATTAAACCAATCAAACACCTTGCCTTCACATGCTGTGTTCACAAAGTTACCCAAATGACTCCAAATTCATCAGAAACATTGAATGTAATGCTTTAAAGCACCTTCAGTGTATCTGCACTGAATCTGCTTGACATTTCCAGTATTTCTTGTTGGGTCAACTGCAGCTGGAATTCGGCGTGAAAAAAGCATGATTTGTGGCATATTGGGGTCAGCATCACAATTTCCACTAAAGTTTGGCTAAAAGTATCACTTTATTTGGATTCCAATACAAAAACCGAAAGAGCTAAGCATGCAAAAAGTGTTTTTGAAAATTTTGGCATTTTTTACCATTTTTGAGCGACAGCCGCGCGGCTTAGCAAAAATCGCAAATGTGGGCCAAAAGTTGTCGTCAAGGAAACAACAAAACAACACTTTTCCTGCATTTCGACTGCCTCCAAAAGCACAGCAAAGGCATCAGAAAATGTCTACTTCTCATTCAAGCCCTAACCCTAACCCTAGCTCGGGCACTTTCATTAAACCAATCAAAAACCTTGCCATCACATGCTGTGTTCAAAAAGTTACCCAAATGACTCCAAACTCATCAGAAACATTGAATGTAATGCTTTAAAGCACCTTCAGTGTATCTGCACTGAATCTGCTTGACATTTCCAGTATTTCTTGTTGGGTCAACGGCAGCTGGAATTTAGCGTGAAAAAAGCATGATTTGTGGCATATTGGGGTCAGCATCACAATTTCCACTAAAGTTTGGCTAAAAGTATCACTTTATTTGGATTCCAATACAAAAACCGAAAGAGTTCAGCATGTAAAAAGTGTATTTGAAAATTTTGGCATTTTTTACCATTTTTGAGCGACAGCCGCGCGGCTTAGCAAAAATCGCAAATGTGGGCCAAAAGTTGTCGTCAAGGAAACAACAAAACAACACTTTTCCTGCATTTCTACTGTCTCCAAAAGCACAGCAAAGGCATCAGAAAATGTCTACTTCTCATTCAAGCCCTAACCCTAACCCTAGCTCGGGCACTTTCATTAAACCAATCAAAAACCTTGCCTTCACATGCTGTGTTCAAAAAGTTACCCAAATGACTCCAAACTCATCGGAAACATTGAATGTAATGCTTTAAAGCACCTTCAGTGTATCTGCACTGAATCTGCTTGACATTTCCAGTATTTTTTGTGGGGTCAACTGCAGCTGGAATTCGACGTGAAAAAAGCATGATTTGTGGCATATTGGCGTCAGCATCACAATTTCCACTAAAGTTTGGCTAAAAGTATCACTTTATTTGGATTCCAATACAAAAACCGAAAGAGTTCAGCATGTAAAAAGTGTATTTGAAAATTTTGGCATTTTTTACCATTTTTGAGCGACAGCCGCGCGGCTTAGCAAAAATCGCAAATGTAGGCCAAAAGTTGTCGTCAAGGAAACAACAAAACAACACTTTTCCTGCATTTCTACTGTCTCCAAAAGCACAGCGAAGGCATCAGAAAATGTCTACTTCTCATTCAAGCCCTAACCCTAACCCTAGCTCGGGCACTTTCATTAAACCAATCAAAAACCTTGCCTTCACATGCTGTGTTCAAAAAGTTACCCAAATGACTCCAAACTCATCGGAAACATTGAATGTAATGCTTTAAAGCACCTTCAGTGTATCTGCACTGAATCTGCTTGACATTTCCAGTATTTTTTGTGGGGTCAACTGCAGCTGGAATTCGACGTGAAAAAAGCATGATTTGTGGCATATTGGCGTCAGCATCACAATTTCCACTAAAGTTTGGCTAAAAGTATCACTTTATTTGGATTCCAATACAAAAACCGAAAGAGTTCAGCATGTAAAAAGTGTATTTGAAAATTTTGGCATTTTTTACCATTTTTGAGCGACAGCCGCGCGGCTTAGCAAAAATCGCAAATGTGGGCCAAAAGTTGTCGTCAAGGAAACAACAAAACAACACTTTTCCTGCATTTCTACTGTCTCCAAAAGCACAGCAAAGGCATCAGAAAATATCTACTTCTCATTCAAGCCCTAACCCTAACCCTAGCTCGGGCACTTTCATTAAACCAATCAAAAACCTTGCCATCACATGCTGTGTTCAAAAAGTTACCCAAATGACTCCAAACTCATCAGAAACGTTGAATGTAATGCTTTAAAGCACCTTCAGTGTATCTGCACTGAATCTGCTTGACATTTCCAGTATTTCTTGTTGGGTCAACGGCAGCTGGAATTTAGCGTGAAAAAAGCATGATTTGTGGCATATTGGGGTCAGCATCACAATTTCCACTAAAGTTTGGCTAAAAGTAACACTTTATTTGGATTCCAATACAAAAACCGAAAGAGTTCAGCATGTAAAAAGTGTATTTGAAAATTTTGGCATTTTTTACCATTTTTGAGCGACAGCCGCGCGGCTTAGCAAAAATCGCAAATGTGGGCCAAAAGTTGTCGTCAAGGAAACAACAAAACAACACTTTTCCTGCATTTCGACTGCCTCCAAAAGCACAGCAAAGGCATCAGAAAATGTCTACTTCTCATTCAAGCCCTAACCCTAACCCTAGCTCGGGCTCTTTCATTAAACCAATCAAAAACCTTGCCATCACATGCTGTGTTCAAAAAGTTACCCAAATGACTCCAAATTCATCAGAAACATTGAATGTAATGCTTTAAAGCACCTTCAGTGTATCTGCACTGAATCTGCTTGACATTTCCAGTATTTCTTGTTGGGTCAACTGCAGCTGGAATTCGGCGTGAAAAAAGCATGATTTGTGGCATATTGGGGTCAGCATCACAATTTCCACTAAAGTTTGGCTAAAAGTATCACTTTATTTGGATTCCAATACAAAAACCGAAAGAGCTCAGCATGCAAAAAGTGTTTTTGAAAATTTTGGCATTTTTTACCATTTTTGAACGAAAGCCGCGCGGTTTAGCAAAAATCGCAAATGTGGGCCAAAAGTTGTCGTCAAGGAAACAACAAAACAACACTTTTCCTGCATTTCTACTGTCTCCAAAAGCACAGCAAAGGCATCAGAAAATGTCTACTTCTCGATCAAGCCCTAACCCTAACCCTAGCTCTGGCACTTTCATTAAACCAATCAAACACCTTGCCTTCACATGCTGTGTTCACAAAGTTACCCAAATGACTCCAAATTCATCAGAAACATTGAATGTAATGCTTTAAAGCACCTTCAGTGTATCTGCACTGAATCTGCTTGACATTTCCAGTATTTCTTGTTGGGTCAACTGCAGCTGGAATTCGGCGTGAAAAAAGCATGATTTGTGGCATATTGGGGTCAGCATCACAATTTCCACTAAAGTTTGGCTAAAAGTATCACTTTATTTGGATTCCAATACAAAAACCGAAAGAGTTCAGCATGTAAAAAGTGTATTTGAAAATTTTGGCATTTTTTACCATTTTTGAGCGACAGCCGCGCGGCTTAGCAAAAATCGCAAATGTGGGCCAAAAGTTGTCGTCAAGGAAACAACAAAACAACACTTTTCCTGCATTTCGACTGCCTCCAAAAGCACAGCAAAGGCATCAGAAAATGTCTACTTCTCGATCAAGCCCTAACCCTAACCCTAGCTCGGGCACTTTCATTAAACCAATCAAACACCTTGCCTTCACATGCTGTGTTCACAAAGTTACCCAAATGACTCCAAATTCATCAGAAACATTGAATGTAATGCTTTAAAGCACCTTCAGTGTATCTGCACTGAATCTGCTTGACATTTCCAGTATTTCTTGTTGGGTCAACTGCAGCTGGAATTCGGCGTGAAAAAAACATGATTTGTGGCATATTGGGGTCAGCATCACAATTTCCACTAAAGTTTGGCTAAAAGTATCACTTTATTTGGATTCCAATACAAAAACCGAAAGAGCTAAGCATGCAAAAAGTGTTTTTGAAAATTTTGGCATTTTTTACCATTTTTGAGCGACAGCCGCGCGGCTTAGCAAAAATCGCAAATGTGGGCCAAAAGTTGTCGTCAAGGAAACAACAAAACAACACTTTTCCTGCATTTCGACTGCCTCCAAAAGCACAGCAAAGGCATCAGAAAATGTCTACTTCTCATTCAAGCCCTAACCCTAACCCTAGCTCGGGCACTTTCATTAAACCAATCAAAAACCTTGCCATCACATGCTGTGTTCAAAAAGTTACCCAAATGACTCCAAACTCATCAGAAACATTGAATGTAATGCTTTAAAGCACCTTCAGTGTATCTGCACTGAATCTGCTTGACATTTCCAGTATTTCTTGTTGGGTCAACGGCAGCTGGAATTTAGCGTGAAAAAAGCATGATTTGTGGCATATTGGGGTCAGCATCACAATTTCCACTAAAGTTTGGCTAAAAGTATCACTTTATTTGGATTCCAATACAAAAACCGAAAGAGTTCAGCATGTAAAAAGTGTATTTGAAAATTTTGGCATTTTTTACCATTTTTGAGCGACAGCCGCGCGGCTTAGCAAAAATCGCAAATGTGGGCCAAAAGTTGTCGTCAAGGAAACAACAAAACAACACTTTTCCTGCATTTCTACTGTCTCCAAAAGCACAGCAAAGGCATCAGAAAATGTCTACTTCTCATTCAAGCCCTAACCCTAACCCTAGCTCGGGCACTTTCATTAAACCAATCAAAAACCTTGCCTTCACATGCTGTGTTCAAAAAGTTACCCAAATGACTCCAAACTCATCGGAAACATTGAATGTAATGCTTTAAAGCACCTTCAGTGTATCTGCACTGAATCTGCTTGACATTTCCAGTATTTCTTGTTGGGTCAACTGCAGCTGGAATTCGGCGTGAAAAAAGCATGATTTGTGGCATATTGGGGTCAGCATCACAATTTCCACTAAAGTTTGGCTAAAAGTATCACTTTATTTGGATTCCAATACAAAAACCGAAAGAGCTCAGCATGCAAAAAGTGTTTTTGAAAATTTTGGCATTTTTTACCATTTTTGAACGAAAGCCGCGCGGTTTAGCAAAAATCGCAAATGTGGGCCAAAAGTTGTCGTCAAGGAAACAACAAAACAACACTTTTCCTGCATTTCTACTGTCTCCAAAAGCACAGCAAAGGCATCAGAAAATGTCTACTTCTCGATCAAGCCCTAACCCTAACCCTAGCTCGGGCACTTTCATTAAACCAATCAAACACCTTGCCTTCACATGCTGTGTTCACAAAGTTACCCAAATGACTCCAAATTCATCAGAAACATTGAATGTAATGCTTTAAAGCACCTTCAGTGTATCTGCACTGAATCTGCTTGACATTTCCAGTATTTCTTGTTGGGTCAACTGCAGCTGGAATTCGGCGTGAAAAAAGCATGATTTGTGGCATATTGGGGTCAGCATCACAATTTCCACTAAAGTTTGGCTAAAAGTATCACTTTTTTTGGATTCCAATACAAAAACCGAAAGAGCTCAGCATGCAAAAAGTGTTTTTGAAAATTTTGGCATTTTTTACCATTTTTGAAAGAAAGCCGCACGGTTTAGCAAAAATCGCAAATGTGGGCCAAAAGTTGTCGTCAAGGAAACAACAAAACAACACTTTTCCTGCATTTCGACTGCCTCCAAAAGCACAGCAAAGGCATCAGAAAATGTCTACTTCTCATTCAAGCCCTAACCCTAACCCTAGCTGGGCACTTTCATTAAACCAATCAAAAACCTTGCCATCACATGCTGTGTTCAAAAAGTTACCCAAATGACTCCAAACTCATCAGAAACATTGAATGTAATGCTTTAAAGCACCTTCAGTGTATCTGCACTGAATCTGCTTGACATTTCCAGTATTTCTTGTTGGGTCAACGGCAGCTGGAATTTAGCGTGAAAAAAGCATGATTTGTGGCATATTGGGGTCAGCATCACAATTTCCACTAAAGTTTGGCTAAAAGTATCACTTTATTTGGATTCCAATACAAAAACCGAAAGAGTTCAGCATGTAAAAAGTGTATTTGAAAATTTTGGCATTTTTTACCATTTTTGAGCGACAGCCGCGCGGCTTAGCAAAAATCGCAAATGTGGGCCAAAAGTTGTCGTCAAGGAAACAACAAAACAACACTTTTCCTGCATTTCTACTGTCTCCAAAAGCACAGCAAAGGCATCACAAAATGTCTACTTCTCATTCAAGCCCTAACCCTAACCCTAGCTCGGGCACTTTCATTAAACCAATCAAAAACCTTGCCATCACATGCTGTGTTCAAAAAGTTACCCAAATGACTCCAAACTCATCAGAAACATTGAATGTAATGCTTTAAAGCACCTTCAGTGTATCTGCACTGAATCTGCTTGACATTTCCAGTATTTCTTGTTGGGTCAACGGCAGCTGGAATTTAGCGTGAAAAAAGCATGATTTGTGGCATATTGGGGTCAGCATCACAATTTCCACTAAAGTTTGGCTAAAAGTATCACTTTATTTGGATTCCAATACAAAAACCGAAAGAGTTCAGCATGTAAAAAGTGTATTTGAAAATTTTGGCATTTTTTACCATTTTTGAGCGACAGCCGCGCGGCTTAGCAAAAATCGCAAATGTGGGCCAAAAGTTGTCGTCAAGGAAACAACAAAACAACACTTTTCCTGCATTTCTACTGTCTCCAAAAGCACAGCAAAGGCATCAGAAAATGTCTACTTCTCATTCAAGCCCTAACCCTAACCCTAGCTCGGGCACTTTCATTAAACCAATCAAAAACCTTGCCTTCACATGCTGTGTTCAAAAAGTTACCCAAATGACTCCAAACTCATCGGAAACATTGAATGTAATGCTTTAAAGCACCTTCAGTGTATCTGCACTGAATCTGCTTGACATTTCCAGTATTTTTTGTGGGGTCAACTGCAGCTGGAATTCGACGTGAAAAAAGCATGATTTGTGGCATATTGGCGTCAGCATCACAATTTCCACTAAAGTTTGGCTAAAAGTATCACTTTATTTGGATTCCAATACAAAAACCGAAAGAGTTCAGCATGTAAAAAGTGTATTTGAAAATTTTGGCATTTTTTACCATTTTTGAGCGACAGCCGCGCGGCTTAGCAAAAATCGCAAATGTGGGCCAAAAGTTGTCGTCAAGGAAACAACAAAACAACACTTTTCCTGCATTTCTACTGTCTCCAAAAGCACAGCAAAGGCATCAGAAAATGTCTACTTCTCGATCAAGCCCTAACCCTAACCCTAGCTCGGGCACTTTCATTAAACCAATGAAACACCTTGCCTTCACATGCTGTGTTCACAAAGTTACCCAAATGACTCCAAATTCATCAGAAACATTGAATGTAATGCTTTAAAGCACCTTCAGTGTATCTGCACTGAATCTGCTTGACATTTCCAGTATTTCTTGTTGGGTCAACTGCAGCTGGAATTCGGCGTGAAAAAAGCATGATTTGTGGCATATTGGGGTCAGCATCACAATTTCCACTAAAGTTTGGCTAAAAGTATCACTTTTTTTGGATTCCAATACAAAAACCGAAAGAGCTCAGCATGCAAAAAGTGTTTTTGAAAATTTTGGCATTTTTTACCATTTTTGAAAGAAAGCCGCACGGTTTAGCAAAAATCGCAAATGTGGGCCAAAAGTTGTCGTCAAGGAAACAACAAAACAACACTTTTCCTGCATTTCGACTGCCTCCAAAAGCACAGCAAAGGCATCAGAAAATGTCTACTTCTCATTCAAGCCCTAACCCTAACCCTAGCTGGGCACTTTCATTAAACCAATCAAAAACCTTGCCATCACATGCTGTGTTCAAAAAGTTACCCAAATGACTCCAAACTCATCAGAAACATTGAATGTAATGCTTTAAAGCACCTTCAGTGTATCTGCACTGAATCTGCTTGACATTTCCAGTATTTCTTGTTGGGTCAACGGCAGCTGGAATTTAGCGTGAAAAAAGCATGATTTGTGGCATATTGGGGTCAGCATCACAATTTCCACTAAAGTTTGGCTAAAAGTATCACTTTATTTGGATTCCAATACAAAAACCGAAAGAGTTCAGCATGTAAAAAGTGTATTTGAAAATTTTGGCATTTTTTACCATTTTTGAGCGACAGCCGCGCGGCTTAGCAAAAATCGCAAATGTGGGCCAAAAGTTGTCGTCAAGGAAACAACAAAACAACACTTTTCCTGCATTTCTACTGTCTCCAAAAGCACAGCAAAGGCATCACAAAATGTCTACTTCTCATTCAAGCCCTAACCCTAACCCTAGCTCGGGCACTTTCATTAAACCAATCAAAAACCTTGCCATCACATGCTGTGTTCAAAAAGTTACCCAAATGACTCCAAACTCATCAGAAACATTGAATGTAATGCTTTAAAGCACCTTCAGTGTATCTGCACTGAATCTGCTTGACATTTCCAGTATTTCTTGTTGGGTCAACGGCAGCTGGAATTTAGCGTGAAAAAAGCATGATTTGTGGCATATTGGGGTCAGCATCACAATTTCCACTAAAGTTTGGCTAAAAGTATCACTTTATTTGGATTCCAATACAAAAACCGAAAGAGTTCAGCATGTAAAAAGTGTATTTGAAAATTTTGGCATTTTTTACCATTTTTGAGCGACAGCCGCGCGGCTTAGCAAAAATCGCAAATGTGGGCCAAAAGTTGTCGTCAAGGAAACAACAAAACAACACTTTTCCTGCATTTCTACTGTCTCCAAAAGCACAGCAAAGGCATCAGAAAATGTCTACTTCTCATTCAAGCCCTAACCCTAACCCTAGCTCGGGCACTTTCATTAAACCAATCAAAAACCTTGCCTTCACATGCTGTGTTCAAAAAGTTACCCAAATGACTCCAAACTCATCGGAAACATTGAATGTAATGCTTTAAAGCACCTTCAGTGTATCTGCACTGAATCTGCTTGACATTTCCAGTATTTTTTGTGGGGTCAACTGCAGCTGGAATTCGACGTGAAAAAAGCATGATTTGTGGCATATTGGCGTCAGCATCACAATTTCCACTAAAGTTTGGCTAAAAGTATCACTTTATTTGGATTCCAATACAAAAACCGAAAGAGTTCAGCATGTAAAAAGTGTATTTGAAAATTTTGGCATTTTTTACCATTTTTGAGCGACAGCCGCGCGGCTTAGCAAAAATCGCAAATGTGGGCCAAAAGTTGTCGTCAAGGAAACAACAAAACAACACTTTTCCTGCATTTCTACTGTCTCCAAAAGCACAGCAAAGGCATCAGAAAATGTCTACTTCTCATTCAAGCCCTAACCCTAACCCTAGCTCGGGCACTTTCATTAAACCAATCAAACACCTTGCCTTCACATGCTGTGTTCACAAAGTTACCCAAATGACTCCAAATTCATCAGAAACATTGAATGTAATGCTTTAAAGCACCTTCAGTGTATCTGCACTGAATCTGCTTGACATTTCCAGTATTTCTTGTTGGGTCAACTGCAGCTGGAATTCGGCGTGAAAAAAGCATGATTTGTGGCATATTGGGGTCAGCATCACAATTTCCACTAAAGTTTGGCTAAAAGTATCACTTTATTTGGATTCCAATACAAAAACCGAAAGAGCTCAGCATGCAAAAAGTGTTTTTGAAAATTTTGGCATTTTTTACCATTTTTGAACGAAAGCCGCACGGTTTAGCAAAAATCGCTAATGTGGGCCAAAAGTTGTCGTCAAGGAAACAACAAAACAACACTTTTCCTGAATTTCGACTGCCTCCAAAAGCACAGCAAAGGCATCAGAAAATGTCTACTTCTCATTCAAGCCCTAACCCTAACCCTAGCTGGGCACTTTCATTAAACCAATCAAAAACCTTGCCATCACATGCTGTGTTCAAAAAGTTACCCAAATGACTCCAAACTCATCAGAAACATTGAATGTAATGCTTTAAAGCACCTTCAGTGTATCTGCACTGAATCTGCTTGACATTTCCAGTATTTCTTGTTGGGTCAACGGCAGCTGGAATTTAGCGTGAAAAAAGCATGATTTGTGGCATATTGGGGTCAGCATCACAATTTCCACTAAAGTTTGGCTAAAAGTATCACTTTATTTGGATTCCAATACAAAAACCGAAAGAGTTCAGCATGTAAAAAGTGTATTTGAAAATTTTGGCATTTTTTACCATTTTTGAGCGACAGCCGCGCGGCTTAGCAAAAATCGCAAATGTGGGCCAAAAGTTGTCGTCAAGGAAACAACAAAACAACACTTTTCCTGCATTTCTACTGTCTCCAAAAGCACAGCAAAGGCATCAGAAAATGTCTACTTCTCATTCAAGCCCTAACCCTAACCCTAGCTCGGGCACTTTCATTAAACCAATCAAAAACCTTGCCATCACATGCTGTGTTCAAAAAGTTACCCAAATGACTCCAAACTCATCAGAAACATTGAATGTAATGCTTTAAAGCACCTTCAGTGTATCTGCACTGAATCTGCTTGACATTTCCAGTATTTCTTGTTGGGTCAACGGCAGCTGGAATTTAGCGTGAAAAAAGCATGATTTGTGGCATATTGGGGTCAGCATCACAATTTCCACTAAAGTTTGGCTAAAAGTATCACTTTATTTGGATTCCAATACAAAAACCGAAAGAGTTCAGCATGTAAAAAGTGTATTTGAAAATTTTGGCATTTTTTACCATTTTTGAGCGACAGCCGCGCGGCTTAGCAAAAATCGCAAATGTGGGCCAAAAGTTGTCGTCAAGGAAACAACAAAACAACACTTTTCCTGCATTTCTACTGTCTCCAAAAGCACAGCAAAGGCATCAGAAAATGTCTACTTCTCATTCAAGCCCTAACCCTAACCCTAGCTCGGGCACTTTCATTAAACCAATCAAAAACCTTGCCTTCACATGCTGTGTTCAAAAAGTTACCCAAATGACTCCAAACTCATCGGAAACATTGAATGTAATGCTTTAAAGCACCTTCAGTGTATCTGCACTGAATCTGCTTGACATTTCCAGTATTTTTTGTGGGGTCAACTGCAGCTGGAATTCGACGTGAAAAAAGCATGATTTGTGGCATATTGGCGTCAGCATCACAATTTCCACTAAAGTTTGGCTAAAAGTATCACTTTATTTGGATTCCAATACAAAAACCGAAAGAGTTCAGCATGTAAAAAGTGTATTTGAAAATTTTGGCATTTTTTACCATTTTTGAGCGACAGCCGCGCGGCTTAGCAAAAATCGCAAATGTGGGCCAAACGTTGTCGTCAAGGAAACAACAAAACAACACTTTTCCTGCATTTCTACTGTCTCCAAAAGCACAGCAAAGGCATCAGAAAATGTCTACTTCTCATTCAAGCCCTAACCCTAACCCTAGCTCGGGCACTTTCATTAAACCAATCAAAAACCTTGCCATCACATGCTGTGTTCAAAAAGTTACCCAAATGACTCCAAACTCATCAGAAACATTGAATGTAATGCTTTAAAGCACCTTCAGTGTATCTGCACTGAATCTGCTTGACATTTCCAGTATTTCTTGTTGGGTTAACGGCAGCTGGAATTTAGCGTGAAAAAAGCATGATTTGTGGCATATTGGGGTCAGCATCACAATTTCCACTAAAGTTTGGCTAAAAGTATCACTTTATTTGGATTCCAATACAAAAACCGAAAGAGTTCAGCATGTAAAAAGTGTATTTGAAAATTTTGGCATTTTTTACCATTTTTGAGCGACAGCCGCGCGGCTTAGCAAAAATCGCAAATGTGGGCCAAAAGTTGTCGTCAAGGAAACAACAAAACAACACTTTTCCTGCATTTCTACTGTCTCCAAAAGCACAGCAAAGGCATCAGAAAATGTCTACTTCTCATTCAAGCCCTAACCCTAACCCTAGCTCGGGCACTTTCATTAAACCAATCAAAAACCTTGCCTTCACATGCTGTGTTCAAAAAGTTACCCAAATGACTCCAAACTCATCGGAAACATTGAATGTAATGCTTTAAAGCACCTTCAGTGTATCTGCACTGAATCTGCTTGACATTTCCAGTATTTTTTGTGGGGTCAACTGCAGCTGGAATTCGACGTGAAAAAAGCATGATTTGTGGCATATTGGCGTCAGCATCACAATTTCCACTAAAGTTTGGCTAAAAGTATCACTTTATTTGGATTCCAATACAAAAACCGAAAGAGTTCAGCATGTAAAAAGTGTATTTGAAAATTTTGGCATTTTTTACCATTTTTGAGCGACAGCCGCGCGGCTTAGCAAAAATCGCAAATGTGGGCCAAAAGTTGTCGACAAGGAAACAACAAAACAACACTTTTCCTGCATTTCGACTGCCTCCAAAAGCACAGCAAAGGCATCAGAAAATGTCTACTTCTCATTCAAGCCCTAACCCTAACCCTAGCTCTGGCACTTTCATTAAACCAATCAGAAACCTTGCCTTCACATGCTGTGTTAAAAAAGTTACCCAAATGACTCCAAACTCATCGGAAACATTGAATGTAATGCTTTAAAGCACCTTCAGTGTAGCTGCACTGAATCTGCTTGACATTTCCAGTATTTCTTGTTGGGTCAACTGTAGCTGGAATTCGGCGTGAAAAAAGCATGATTTGTGACATTTTGGGGTCAGCATCACAATTTCCACTAAAAATTGGCTAAAAGTATCACTTTATTTGGATTCCAATACAAAAACCGAAAGAGTTTAGCATGTAAAAAGTGTATTTGAAAATTTTGGCATTTTTTACCATTTTTGAGCGACAGCCGCGCGGCTTAGCAAAAATTGCAAATGTGGGCCAAAAGTTGTCGTCAAGGAAACAACAAAACAACACTTTTCCTGCATTTCGACTGCCTCCAAAAGCACAGCAAAGGCATCAGAAAATGTCTACTTCTCATTCAAGCCCTAACCCTAACCCTAGCTCTGGCACTTTCATTAAACCAATCAAAAACCTTGCCATCACATGCTGTGTTCAAAAAGTTACCCAAATGACTCCAAACTCATCGGAAACATTGAATGTAATGCTCTAAAGCACCTTCAGTGTATCTGCATTGAATCTGCTTGACATTTCCAGTATTTCTTGTTGGGTCAACGGCAGCTGGAATTTAGCGTGAAAAAAGCATGATTTGTGGCATATTGGGGTCAGCATCACAATTTCCACTAAAGTTTGGCTAAAAGTATCACTTTATTTGGATTCCAATACAAAAACCGAAAGAGTTCAGCATGTAAAAAGTGTATTTGAAAATTTTGGCATTTTTTACCATTTTTGAGCGACAGCCGCGCGGCTTAGCAAAAATCGCAAATGTGGGCCAAAAGTTGTCGTCAAGGAAACAACAAAACAACACTTTTCCTGCATTTCTACTGTCTCCAAAAGCACAGCAAAGGCATCAGAAAATGTCTACTTCTCATTCAAGCCCTAACCCTAACCCTAGCTCGGGCACTTTCATTAAACCAATCAAAAACCTTGCCATCACATGCTGTGTTCAAAAAGTTACCCAAATGACTCCAAACTCATCAGAAACATTGAATGTAATGCTTTAAAGCACCTTCAGTGTATCTGCACTGAATCTGCTTGACATTTCCAGTATTTCTTGTTGGGTCAACGGCAGCTGGAATTTAGCGTGAAAAAAGCATGATTTGTGGCATATTGGGGTCAGCATCACAATTTCCACTAAAGTTTGGCTAAAAGTATCACTTTATTTGGATTCCAATACAAAAACCGAAAGAGTTCAGCATGTAAAAAGTGTATTTGAAAATTTTGGCATTTTTTACCATTTTTGAGCGACAGCCGCGCGGCTTAGCAAAAATCGCAAATGTGGGCCAAAAGTTGTCGTCAAGGAAACAACAAAACAACACTTTTCCTGCATTTCTACTGTCTCCAAAAGCACAGCAAAGGCATCAGAAAATGTCTACTTCTCATTCAAGCCCTAACCCTAACCCTAGCTCGGGCACTTTCATTAAACCAATCAAAAACCTTGCCTTCACATGCTGTGTTCAAAAAGTTACCCAAATGACTCCAAACTCATCGGAAACATTGAATGTAATGCTTTAAAGCACCTTCAGTGTATCTGCACTGAATCTGCTTGACATTTCCAGTATTTTTTGTGGGGTCAACTGCAGCTGGAATTCGACGTAAAAAAAGCATGATTTGTGGCATATTGGCGTCAGCATCACAATTTCCACTAAAGTTTGGCTAAAAGTATCACTTTATTTGGATTCCAATACAAAAACCGAAAGAGTTCAGCATGTAAAAAGTGTATTTGAAAATTTTGGCATTTTTTACCATTTTTGAGCGACAGCCGCGCGGCTTAGCAAAAATCGCAAATGTGGGCCAAACGTTGTCGTCAAGGAAACAACAAAACAACACTTTTCCTGCATTTCTACTGTCTCCAAAAGCACAGCAAAGGCATCAGAAAATGTCTACTTCTCATTCAAGCCCTAACCCTAACCCTAGCTCGGGCACTTTCATTAAACCAATCAAAAACCTTGCCATCACATGCTGTGTTCAAAAAGTTACCCAAATGACTCCAAACTCATCAGAAACATTGAATGTAATGCTTTAAAGCACCTTCAGTGTATCTGCACTGAATCTGCTTGACATTTCCAGTATTTCTTGTTGGGTTAACGGCAGCTGGAATTTAGCGTGAAAAAAGCATGATTTGTGGCATATTGGGGTCAGCATCACAATTTCCACTAAAGTTTGGCTAAAAGTATCACTTTATTTGGATTCCAATACAAAAACCGAAAGAGTTCAGCATGTAAAAAGTGTATTTGAAAATTTTGGCATTTTTTACCATTTTTGAGCGACAGCCGCGCGGCTTAGCAAAAATCGCAAATGTGGGCCAAAAGTTGTCGTCAAGGAAACAACAAAACAACACTTTTCCTGCATTTCTACTGTCTCCAAAAGCACAGCAAAGGCATCAGAAAATGTCTACTTCTCATTCAAGCCCTAACCCTAACCCTAGCTCGGGCACTTTCATTAAACCAATCAAAAACCTTGCCTTCACATGCTGTGTTCAAAAAGTTACCCAAATGACTCCAAACTCATCGGAAACATTGAATGTAATGCTTTAAAGCACCTTCAGTGTATCTGCACTGAATCTGCTTGACATTTCCAGTATTTTTTGTGGGGTCAACTGCAGCTGGAATTCGACGTGAAAAAAGCATGATTTGTGGCATATTGGCGTCAGCATCACAATTTCCACTAAAGTTTGGCTAAAAGTATCACTTTATTTGGATTCCAATACAAAAACCGAAAGAGTTCAGCATGTAAAAAGTGTATTTGAAAATTTTGGCATTTTTTACCATTTTTGAGCGACAGCCGCGCGGCTTAGCAAAAATCGCAAATGTGGGCCAAAAGTTGTCGACAAGGAAACAACAAAACAACACTTTTCCTGCATTTCGACTGCCTCCAAAAGCACAGCAAAGGCATCAGAAAATGTCTACTTCTCATTCAAGCCCTAACCCTAACCCTAGCTCTGGCACTTTCATTAAACCAATCAGAAACCTTGCCTTCACATGCTGTGTTAAAAAAGTTACCCAAATGACTCCAAACTCATCGGAAACATTGAATGTAATGCTTTAAAGCACCTTCAGTGTAGCTGCACTGAATCTGCTTGACATTTCCAGTATTTCTTGTTGGGTCAACTGTAGCTGGAAT
This sequence comes from Lepisosteus platostomus, assembly GCF_059453375.1. NCBI lineage: Eukaryota > Metazoa > Chordata > Actinopteri > Semionotiformes > Lepisosteidae > Lepisosteus > Lepisosteus platostomus. The sequence goes on from NC_142613.1 coordinate 52,730,008, forward strand.
TCGGCGTGAAAAAAGCATGATTTGTGACATTTTGGGGTCAGCATCACAATTTCCACTAAAAATTGGCTAAAAGTATCACTTTATTTGGATTCCAATACAAAAACCGAAAGAGTTTAGCATGTAAAAAGTGTATTTGAAAATTTTGGCATTTTTTACCATTTTTGAGCGACAGCCGCGCGGCTTAGCAAAAATTGCAAATGTGGGCCAAAAGTTGTCGTCAAGGAAACAACAAAACAACACTTTTCCTGCATTTCGACTGCCTCCAAAAGCACAGCAAAGGCATCAGAAAATGTCTACTTCTCATTCAAGCCCTAACCCTAACCCTAGCTCTGGCACTTTCATTAAACCAATCAAAAACCTTGCCATCACATGCTGTGTTCAAAAAGTTACCCAAATGACTCCAAACTTATCGGAAACATTGAATGTAATGCTCTAAAGCACCTTCAGTGTATCTGCATTGAATCTGCTTGACATTTCCAGTATTTCTTGTTGGGTCAACTGCAGCTGGAATTCAGCGTGAAAAAAGCATGCTTTGTGGCATATTGGGGTCAGCATCACAATTTCCACTAAAGTTTGGCTAAAAGTGTCACTTTATTTGGATTCCAATACAAAAACCGAAAGAGTTCAGCATGTAAAAAGTGTATTTGAAAATTTTGGCATTTTTTACCATTTTTGAGCGACAGCCGCGCGGCTTAGCAAAAATCGCAAATGTGGGCCAAAAGTTGTCGTCAAGGAAACAACAAAACAACACTTTTCCTGCATTTCGACTGTCTCCAAAAGCACAGCAAAGGCATCAGAAAATGTCTACTTCTCATTCAAGCCCTAACCCTAACCCTAGCTCTGGCACTTTCATTCAACCAATCAAAAACCTTGCCTCCACATGCTGTGTTCAAAAAGTTACCCAAATGACTCCAAACTCATCGGAAACATTGAATGTAATGCTTTAAAGCACCTTCAGTGTATCTGCACTGAATCTGCTTGACATTTCCAGTATTTCTTGTTGGGTCAACGGCAGCTGGAATTTAGCGTGAAAAAAGCATGATTTGTGGCATATTGGGGTCAGCATCACAATTTCCACTAAAGTTTGGCTAAAAGTATCACTTTATTTGGATTCCAATACAAAAACAGAAAGAGTTCAGCATGTAAAAAGTGTATTTGAAAATTTTGGCATTTTTTACCATTTTTGAGCGACAGCCATGCGGCTTAGCAAAAATCGCAAATGTGGGCCAAAAGTTGTCGTCAAGGAAACAACAAAACAACACTTTTCCTGCATTTCGACTGCCTCCAAAAGCACAGCAAAGGCATCAGAAAATGTCTACTTCTCATTCAAGCCCTAACCCTAACCCTAGCTCTGGCACTTTCATTCAACCAATCAAAAACCTTGCCTCCACATGCTGTGTTCAAAAAGTTACCCAAATGACTCCAAACTCATCGGAAACATTGAATGTAATGCTTTAAAGCACCTTCAGTGTATCTGCACTGAATCTGCTTGACATTTCCAGTATTTCTTGTTGGGTCAACTGCAGCTGGAATTCAGCGTGAAAAAAGCATGATTTGTGGCATATTGGCGTCAGCATCACAATTTCCACTAAAGTTTGGCTAAAAGTATCACTTTATTTGGATTCCAATACAAAAACCGAAAGAGTTCAGCATGTAAAAAGTGTATTTGAAAATTTTAGCATTTTTTACCATTTTTGAGCGACAGCCGCGCGGCTTAGCAAAAATCGCAAATGTGGGCCAAAAGTTGTCGTCAAGGAAACAACCAAACAACACTTTTCCTGCATTTCGACTGTCTCAAAAAGCACAGCAAAGGCATCAGAAAATGTCTACTTCTCTTTCAAGCCCTAACCCTAACCCTAGCTCGGCACTTTCATTAAACCAATCAAAAACCTTGCCTTCACATGCTGTGTTCAAAAAATTACCCAAATGACTCCAAACTCATCGGAAACATTGAATGTAATGCTTTAAAGCACCTTCAGTGTATTTGCACTGAATCTGCTTGGCATTTCCAGTATTTCTTGTTGGGTCAACTGCAGCTGGAATTCGGCTTGAGAAAAGCATGATTTGTGGCATATTGGGGTCAGCATCACAATTTCCACTAAAGTTTGTCTAAAAGTATCACTTTATTTGGATTCCAATACAAAAACCGAAAGAGTTCAGCATGTAAAAAGTGTATTTGAAAATTTTGGCATTTTTTACCATTTTTGAGCGACAGCCGCACGGCTTAGCAAAAATCGCAAATGTGGGCCAAAAGTTGTCGACAAGGAAACAACAAAACAACACTTTTCCTGCATTTCGACTGTCTCCAAAAGCACAGCAAAGGCATCAAAAAATGTCTACTTCTCATTCAAGCAATAACCCTAACCCTAGCTCTGGCACTTTCATTAAACCAATCAAAAACCTTGCCTTCACATGCTGTGTTCAAAAAGTTACCCAAATGACTCCAAACGCATCGGAAACATTGAATGTAATGCTTTAAAGCACCTTCAGTGTATCTGCACTGAATCTGCTTGACATTTCCAGTATTTTTGTTGGGTCAACTGCAGTTGGAATTCGGCGTGAAAAAAGCATGATTTGTGGCATATTGGGGTCAGCATCACAATTTCCACTAGAGTTTGGCTAAAAGTATCACTTTATTTGGATTCCAATACAAAAACCGAAAGAGTTCAGCATGTAAAAAGTGTATTTGAAAATTTTAGCATTTTTTACCATTTTTGAGCGACAGCCGCGCGGCTTAGCAAAAATCGCAAATGTGGGCCAAAAGTTGTCGTCAAGGAAACAACAAAACAACACTTTTCCTGCATTTCGACTGCCTCCAAAAGCACAGCAAAGGCATCAGAAAATGTCTACTTCTCATTCAAGCCCTAACCCTAACCCTAGCTCTGGCACTTTCATTAAACCAATCAGAAACCTTGCCTTCACATGCTGTGTTAAAAAAGTTACCCAAATGACTCCAAACTCATCGGAAACATTGAATGTAATGCTTTAAAGCACCTTCAGTGTAGCTGCACTGAATCTGCTTGACATTTCCAGTATTTCTTGTTGGGTCAACTGTAGCTGGAATTCGGCGTGAAAAAAGCATGATTTGTGACATTTTGGGGTCAGCATCACAATTTCCACTAAAAATTGGCTAAAAGTATCACTTTATTTGGATTCCAATACAAAAACCGAAAGAGTTTAGCATGTAAAAAGTGTATTTGAAAATTTTGGCATTTTTTACCATTTTTGAGCGACAGCCGCGCGGCTTAGCAAAAATTGCAAATGTGGGCCAAAAGTTGTCGTCAAGGAAACAACAAAACAACACTTTTCCTGCATTTCGACTGCCTCCAAAAGCACAGCAAAGGCATCAGAAAATGTCTACTTCTCATTCAAGCCCTAACCCTAACCCTAGCTCTGGCACTTTCATTAAACCAATCAAAAACCTTGCCATCACATGCTGTGTTCAAAAAGTTACCCAAATGACTCCAAACTCATCGGAAACATTGAATGTAATGCTCTAAAGCACCTTCAGTGTATCTGCATTGAATCTGCTTGACATTTCCAGTATTTCTTGTTGGGTCAACTGCAGCTGGAATTCAGCGTGAAAAAAGCATGATTTGTGGCATATTGGGGTCAGCATCAGAATTTCCACTAAAGTTTGGCTAAAAGTGTCACTTTATTTGGATTCCAATACAAAAACCGAAAGAGTTCAGCATGTAAAAAGTGTATTTGAAAATTTTGGCATTTTTTACCATTTTTGAGCGACAGCCGCGCGGCTTAGCAAAAATCGCAAATGTGGGCCAAAAGTTGTCGTCAAGGAAACAACAAAACAACACTTTTCCTGCATTTCGACTGTCTCCAAAAGCACAGCAAAGGCATCAGAAAATGTCTACTTCTCATTCAAGCCCTAACCCTAACCCTAGCTCGGCACTTTCATTAAACCAATCAAAAAACTTGCCTTCACATGCTGTGTTCAAAAAATTACCCAAATGACTCCAAACTCATCGGAAACATTGAATGTAATGCTTTAAAGCACCTTCAGTGTATTTGCACTGAATCTGCTTGGCATTTCCAGTATTTCTTGTTGGGTCAACTGCAGCTGGAATTCGGCTTGAAAAAAGCATGATTTGTGGCATATTAGCGTCAGCATCACAATTTCCACTAAAGTTTGTCTAAAAGTATCACTTTATTTGGATTCCAATACAAAAACCGAAAGAGTTCAGCATGTAAAAAGTGTATTTGAAAATTTTGGCATTTTTTACCATTTTTGAGCGACAGCCGCGCGGCTTAGCAAAAATCGCAAATGTGGGCCAAAAGTTGTCGTCAAGGAAACAACAAAACAACACTTTTCCTGCATTTCTACTGTCTCCAAAAGCACAGCAAAGGCATCAGAAAATGTCTACTTCTCATTCAAGCCCTAACCCTAACCCTAGCTCGGCACTTTCATTAAACCAATCAAAAACCTTGCCTTCACATGCTGTGTTCAAAAAGTTACCCAAATGACTCCAAACTCATCGGAAACATTGAATGTAATGCTTTAAAGCACCTTCAGTGTATCTGCACTGAATCTGCTTGACATTTCCAGTATTTTTGTTGGGTCAACTGCAGTTGGAATTCGGCGTGAAAAAAGCATGATTTGTGGCATATTGGGGTCAGCATCACAATTTCCACTAAAGTTTGGCTAAAAGTATCACTTTATTTGGAATCCAATACAAAAACCGAAAGAGTTCAGCATGTAAAAAGTGTATTTGAAAATTTTAGCATTTTTTACCATTTTTGAGCGACAGCCGCGCGGCTTAGCAAAAATCGCAAATGTGGGCCAAAAGTTGTCGTCAAGGAAACAACAAAACAACACTTTTCCTGCATTTCGACTGCCTCCAAAAGCACAGCAAAGGCATCAGAAAATGTCTACTTCTCATTCAAGCCCTAACCCTAACCCTAGCTCTGGCACTTTCATTAAACCAATCAGAAACCTTGCCTTCACATGCTGTGTTAAAAAAGTTACCCAAATGACTCCAAACTCATCGGAAACATTGAATGTAATGCTTTAAAGCACCTTCAGTGTAGCTGCACTGAATCTGCTTGACATTTCCAGTATTTCTTGTTGGGTCAACTGTAGCTGGAATTCGGCGTGAAAAAAGCATGATTTGTGACATTTTGGGGTCAGCATCACAATTTCCACTAAAGTTTGGCTAAAAGTATCACTTTATTTGGATTCCAATACAAAAACCGAAAGAGTTCAGCATGTAAAAAGTGTATTTGAAAATTTTGGCATTTTTTACCATTTTTGAGCGACAGCCGCGCGGCTTAGCAAAAATCGCAAATGTGGGCCAAAAGTTGTCGTCAAGGAAACAACAAAACAACACTTTTCCTGCATTTCGACTGCCTCCAAAAGCACAGCAAAGGCATCAGAAAATGTCTACTTCTCATTCAAGCCCTAACCCTAACCCTAGCTCGGGCACTTTCATTAAACCAATCAAAAACCTTGCCTTCACATGCTGTGTTCAAAAAATTACCCAAATGACTCCAAACTCATCGGAAACATTGAATGTAATGCTTTAAAGCACCTTCAGTGTATCTGCACTGAATCTGCTTGACATTTCCAGTATTTCTTGTTGGGTCAACTGCAGCTGGAATTCGGCGTGAATAAAGCATGATTTGTGGCATATTGGCGTCAGCATCACAATTTCCTCTAAAGTTTGGCTAAAAGTATCACTTTATTTGGATTCCAATACAAAAACCGAAAGAGTTCAGCATGTAAAAAGTGTATTTGAAAATTTTGGCATTTTTTACCATTTTTGAGCGACAGCCGCGCGGCTTAGCAAAAATCGCAAATGTGGGCCAAAAGTTGTCGTCAAGGAAACAACAAAACAACACTTTTCCTGCATTTCGACTGCCTCCAAAATCACAGCAAAGGCATCAGAAAATGTCTACTTCTCATTCAAGCCCTGACCCTAACCCTAGCTCGGGCACTTTCATTAAACCAATCAAAAACCTTGCCTTCACATGCTGTGTTCAAAAAGTAACCCAAATGACTCCAAACACATCGGAAACATTGAATGTAATGCTTTAAAGCACCTTCAGTGTATCTGCACTGAATCTGCTTGACATTTCCAGTATTTCTTGTTGGGTCAACTGCAGCTGGAATTCGGCGTGAAAAAAGCATGATTTGTGGCATATTGGCGTCAGCATCACAATTTCCACTAAAGTTTGGCTAAAAGTATCACTTTATTTGGATTCCAATACAAAAACCGAAAGAGTTCAGCATGTAAAAAGTGTATTTGAAAATTTTGGCATTTTTTACCATTTTTGAGCGACAGCCGCGCGGCTTAGAAAAAATCGCAAATGTGGGCCAAAAGTTGTCGTCAAGGAAACAACCAAACAACACTTTTCCTGCATTTCGACTGCCTCCAAAAGCACAGCAAAGCCGTCAGAAAATGTCTACTTCTCATTCAAGCCCTAACCCTAACCCTAGCTCGGGCACTTTCATTAAACCAATCAAAAACCTTGCCTTCACATGCTGTGTTCAAAAAATTACCCAAATGACTCCAAACTCATCGGAAACATTGAATGTAATGCTTTAAAGCACCTTCAGTGTATCTGCACTGAATCTGCTTGACATTTCCAGTATTTTTTGTTGGGTCAACTGCAGCTGGAATTCGGCTTGAAAAAAGCATGATTTGTGGCATATTGGCGTCAGCATCACAATTTCCACTAAAGTTTGGCTAAAAGTATCACTTTATTTGGATTCCAATACAAAAATCGAAAGACTTCAGCATGTAAAAAGTGTATTTGAAAGTTTTTGCATTTTTTACCATTTTTGAGCGACAGCCGCGCGGCTTAGCAAAAATCGCAAATGTGGACCAAAAGTTGTCGTCAAGGAAACAACAAAACAACACTTTTCCTGCATTTCGACTGCCTCCAAAAGCACAGCAAAGGCATCAGAAAATGTCTACTTCTCATTCAAGCCCTAACCCTAACCGTAGCTCGGGCACTTTCATTAAACCAATCAAAAACCTTGCCTTCACATGCTGTGTTCAAAAAGTTTCCCAAATGACTCCAAACTCATCGGAAACATTGAATGTAATGCTTTAAAGCACCTTCAGTGTATCTGCACTGAATCTGCTTGACATTTCCAGTATTTCTTGTTGGGTCAACTGCAGCTGGAATTCGGCGTGAATAAAGCATGATTTGTGGCATATTGGCGTCAGCATCACAATTTCCACTAAAGTTTGGCTAAAAGTATCACTTTATTTGGATTCCAATACAAAAACCGAAAGAGTTCAGCATGTAAAAAGTGTATTTGAAAATTTTGGCATTTTTTACCATTTTTGAGCGACAGCCGCGCGGCTTAGCAAAAATCGCAAATGTGGGCCAAAAGTTGTCGTCAAGGAAACAACCAAACAACACTTTTCCTGCATTTCGACTGCCTCCAAAAGCACAGCAAAGGCATCAGAAAATGTCTACTTCTCATTCAAGCCCTAACCCTAACCCTAGCTCGGGCACTTTCATTAAACCAATCAAAAACCTTGCCTTCACATGCTGTGTTCAAAAAATTACCCAAATGACTCCAAACTCATCGGAAACATTGAATGTAGTGCTTTAAAGCACCTTCAGTGTATCTGCACTGAATCTGCTTGACATTTCCAGTATTTCTTGTTGGGTCAACTGCAGCTGGAATTCGGCTTGAAAAAAGCATGATTTGTGGCATATTGGCGTCAGCATCACAATTTCCACTAAAGTTTGGCTAGAAGTATCACTTTATTTGGATTCCAATACAAAAACCGAAAGAGTTCAGCATGTAAAAAGTATATTTGAAAATTTTGGCATTTTTTACCATTTTTGAGCGACAGCCTCGCGGCTTAGCAAAAATCGCAAATGTGGGCCAAAAGTTGTCGTCAAGGAAACAACCAAACAACACTTTTCCTGCATTTCGACTGCCTCCAAAAGCACAGCAAAGGCGTCAGAAAATGTCTACTTCTCATTCAAGCCCTAACCCTAACCCTAGCTCGGGCACTTTCATTAAACCAATCAAAAACCTTGCCTTCACATGCTGTGTTCAAAAAATTACCCAAATGACTCCAAACTCATCGGAAACATTGAATGTAATGCTTTAAAGCACCTTCAGTGTATCTGCACTGAATCTGCTTGACATTTCCAGTATTTCTTGTTGGGTCAACTGCAGCTGGAATTCGGCGTGAATAAAGCATGATTTGTGGCATATTGGCGTCAGCATCACAATTTCCACTAAAGTTTGGCTAAAAGTATCACTTTATTTGGATTCCAATACAAAAACCGAAAGAGTTCAGCATGTAAAAAGTGTATTTGAAAATTTTGGCATTTTTTACCATTTTTGAGCGACAGCCGCGCGGCTGAGCAAAAATCGCAAATGTGGGCCAAAAGTTGTCGTCAAGGAAACAACAAAACAACACTTTTCCTTCATTTCGACTGCCTCCAAAAGCACAGCAAAGGCGTCAGAAAATGTCTACTTCTCATTCAAGCCCTAACCCTAACCCTAGCTCGGGCACTTTCATTAAACCAATCAAAAACCTTGCCTTCACATGCTGTGTTCAAAAAATTACCCAAATGACTCCAAACTCATCGGAAACATTGAATGTAATGCTTTAAAGCACCTTCAGTGTATCTGCACTGAATCTGCTTGACATTTCCAGTATTTCTTGTTGGGTCAACTGCAGCTGGAATTCGGCTTGAAAAAAGCATGATTTGTGGCATATTGGCGTCAGCATCACAATTTCCACTAAAGTTTGGCTAAAAGTATCACTTTATTTGGATTCCAATACAAGAACCGAAAGAGTTCAGCATGTAAAAAGTGTATTTGAAAATTTTGGCATTTTTTACCATTTTTGAGCGACAGCCGCGCGGCTTAGCAAAAATCGCAAATGTGGGCCAAAAGTTGTCGTCAAGGAAACAACCAAACAACACTTTTCCTGCATTTCGACTGCCTCCAAAAGCACAGCAAAGGCATCAGAAAATGTCTACTTCTCATTCAAGCCCTAACCCTAACCCTAGCTCGGCACTTTCATTAAACCAATCAAAAACCTTGCCTTCACATGCTGTGTTCAAAAAATTACCCAAATGACTCCAAACTCATCGGAAACATTGAATGTAATGCTTTAAAGCACCTTCAGTGTATTTGCACTGAATCTGCTTGGCATTTCCAGTATTTCTTGTTGGGTCAACTGCAGCTGGAATTCGGCTTGAAAAAAGCATGATTTGTGGCATATTGGCGTCAGCATCACAATTTCCACTAAAGTTTGTCTAAAAGTATCACTTTATTTGGATTCCAATACAAAAACCGAAAGAGTTCAGCATGTAAAAAGTGTTTTTGAAAATTTTGGCATTTTTTACCATTTTTGAGCAACAGCCGTGCGGCTTAGCAAAAATCGCAAATGTGGGCCAAAAGTTGTCGTCAAGGAAACAACCAAACAACACTTTTCCTGCATTTCGACTGCCTCCAAAAGCACAGCAAAGGCGTCAGAAAATGTCTACTTCTCATTCAAGCCCTAACCCTAACCCTAGCTCGGGCACTTTCATTAAACCAATCAAAAACCTTGCCTTCACATGCTGTGTTCAAAAAATTACCCAAATGACTCCAAACTCATCGGAAACATTGAATGTAATGCTTTAAAGCACCTTCAGTGTATCTGCACTGAATCTGCTTGACATTTCCAGTATTTCTTGTTGGGTCAACTGCAGCTGGAATTCGGCGTGAATAAAGCATGATTTGTGGCATATTGGCGTCAGCATCACAATTTCCACTAAAGTTTGGCTAAAAGTATCACTTTATTTGGATTCCAATACAAAAACCGAAAGAGTTCAGCATGTAAAAAGTGTATTTGAAAATTTTGGCATTTTTTACCATTTTTGAGCGACAGCCGCGCGGCTGAGCAAAAATCGCAAATGTGGGCCAAAAGTTGTCGTCAAGGAAACAACAAAACAACACTTTTCCTGCATTTCGACTGCCTCCAAAAGCACAGCAAAGGCGTCAGAAAATGTCTACTTCTCATTCAAGCCCTAACCCTAACCCTAGCTCGGGCACTTTCATTAAACCAATCAAAAACCTTGCCTTCACATGCTGTGTTCAAAAAATTACCCAAATGACTCCAAACTCATCGGAAACATTGAATGTAATGCTTTAAAGCACCTTCAGTGTATCTGCACTGAATCTGCTTGACATTTCCAGTATTTCTTGTTGGGTCAACTGCAGCTGGAATTCGGCTTGAAAAAAGCATGATTTGTGGCATATTGGCGTCAACATCACAATTTCCACTAAAGTTTGGCTAAAAGTATCACTTTATTTGGATTCCAATACAAAAACCGAAAGAGTTCAGCATGTAAAAAGTGTATTTGAAAATTTTGGCATTTTTTACCATTTTTGAGCGACAGCCGCGCGGCTTAGCAAAAATCGCAAATGTGGGCCAAAAGTTGTCGTCAAGGAAACAACCAAACAACACTTTTCCTGCATTTCGACTGCCTCCAAAAGCACAGCAAAGGCATCAGAAAATGTCTACTTCTCATTCAAGCCCTAACCCTAACCCTAGCTCGGCACTTTCATTAAACCAATCAAAAACCTTGCCTTCACATGCTGTGTTCAAAAAATTACCCAAATGACTCCAAACTCATCGGAAACATTGAATGTAATGCTTTAAAGCACCTTCAGTGTATTTGCACTGAATCTGCTTGGCATTTCCAGTATTTCTTGTTGGGTCAACTGCAGCTGGAATTCGGCTTGAAAAAAGCATGATTTGTGGCATATTAGCGTCAGCATCACAATTTCCACTAAAGTTTGTCTAAAAGTATCACTTTATTTGGATTCCAATACAAAAACCGAAAGAGTTCAGCATGTAAAAAGTGTATTTGAAAATTTTGGCATTTTTTACCATTTTTGAGCGACAGCCGCGCGGCTTAGCAAAAATCGCAAATGTGGGCCAAAAGTTGTCGACAAGGAAACAACAAAACAACACTTTTCCTGCATTTCGACTGTCTCCAAAAGCACAGCAAAGGCATCAAAAAATGTCTACTTCTCATTCAAGCCCTAACCCTAACCCTAGCTCTGGCACTTTCATTAAACCAATCAAAAACCTTGCCTTCACATGCTGTGTTCAAAAAGTTACCCAAATGACTCCAAACTCATCGGAAACATTGAATGTAATGCTTTAAAGCACCTTCAGTGTATCTGCACTGAATCTGCTTGACATTTCCAGTATTTTTGTTGGGTCAACTGCAGTTGGAATTCGGCGTGAAAAAAGCATGATTTGTGACATTTTGGGGTCAGCATCACAATTTCCACTAAAAATTGGCTAAAAGTATCACTTTATTTGGATTCCAATACAAAAACTGAAAGAGTTTAGCATGTAAAAAGTGTATTTGAAAATTTTGGCATTTTTTACCATTTTTGAGCGACAGCCGCGCGGCTTAGCAAAAATCGCAAATGTGGGCCAAAAGTTGTCGTCAAGGAAACAACAAAACAACACTTTTCCTGCATTTCGACTGTCTCCAAAAGCACAGCAAAGGCATCAGAAAATGTCTACTTCTCATTCAAGCCCTAACCCTAACCCTAGCTCTGGCACTTTCATTCAACCAATCAAAAACCTTGCCTCCACATGCTGTGTTCAAAAAGTTACCCAAATGACTCCAAACTCATCGGAAACATTGAATGTAATGCTTTAAAGCACCTTCAGTGTATCTGCACTGAATCTGCTTGACATTTCCAGTATTTCTTGTTGGGTCAACTGCAGCTGGAATTCAGCGTGAAAAAAGCATGATTTGTGGCATATTGGGGTCAGCATCACAATTTCCACTAAAGTTTGGCTAAAAGTATCACTTTATTTGGATTCCAATACAAAAACCGAAAGAGTTCAGCATGTAAAAAGTGTATTTGAAAATTTTAGCATTTTTTACCATTTGTGAGCGACAGCCGCGCGGCTTAGCAAAAATCGCAAATGTGGGCCAAAAGTTGTCGTCAAGGAAACAACCAAACAACACTTTTCCTGCATTTCGACTGCCTCCAAAAGCACAGCAAAGGCATCAGAAAATGTCTACTTCTCATTCAAGCCCTAACCCTAACCCTAGCTCGGCACTTTCATTAAACCAATCAAAAACCTTGCCTTCACATGCTGTGTTCAAAAAATTACCCAAATGACTCCAAACTCATCGGAAACATTGAATGTAATGCTTTAAAGCACCTTCAGTGTATTTGCACTGAATCTGCTTGGCATTTCCAGTATTTCTTGTTGGGTCAACTGCAGCTGGAATTCGGCTTGAAAAAAACATGATTTGTGGCATATTGGCGTCAGCATCACAATTTCCACTAAAGTTTGTCTAAAAGTATCACTTTATTTGGATTCCAATACAAAAACCGAAAGAGTTCAGCATGTAAAAAGTGTATTTGAAAATTTTGGCATTTTTTACCATTTTTGAGCGACAGCCGCGCGGCTTAGCAAAAATCGCAAATGTGGGCCAAAAGTTGTCGACAAGGAAACAACAAAACAACACTTTTCCTGCATTTCGACTGCCTCCAAAAGCACAGCAAAGGCATCAGAAATTGTCTACTTCTCATTCAAGCCCTAACCCTAACCCTAGCTCTGGCACTTTCATTAAACCAATCAGAAACCTTGCCTTCACATGCTGTGTTAAAAAAGTTACCCAAATGACTCCAAACTCATCGGAAACATTGAATGTAATGCTTTAAAGCACCTTCAGTGTAGCTGCACTGAATCTGCTTGACATTTCCAGTATTTCTTGTTGGGTCAACTGTAGCTGGAATTCGGCGTGAAAAAAGCATGATTTGTGACATTTTGGGGTCAGCATCACAATTTCCACTAAAAATTGGCTAAAAGTATCACTTTATTTGGATTCCAATACAAAAACCGAAAGAGTTTAGCATGTAAAAAGTGTATTTGAAAATTTTGGCATTTTTTACCATTTTTGAGCGACAGCCGCGCGGCTTAGCAAAAATTGCAAATGTGGGCCAAAAGTTGTCGTCAAGGAAACAACAAAACAACACTTTTCCTGCATTTCGACTGCCTCCAAAAGCACAGCAAAGGCATCAGAAAATGTCTACTTCTCATTCAAGCCCTAACCCTAACCCTAGCTCTGGCACTTTCATTAAACCAATCAAAAACCTTGCCATCACATGCTGTGTTCAAAAAGTTACCCAAATGACTCCAAACTCATCGGAAACATTGAATGTAATGCTCTAAAGCACCTTCAGTGTATCTGCACTGAATCTGCTTGACATTTCCAGTATTTCTTGTTGGGTCAACTGCAGCTGGAATTCAGCGTGAAAAAAGCATGATTTGTGGCATATTGGGGTCAGCATCAGAATTTCCACTAAAGTTTGGCTAAAAGTGTCACTTTATTTGGATTCCAGTACAAAAACCGAAAGAGTTCAGCATGTAAAAAGTGTATTTGAAAATTTTGGCATTTTTTACCATTTTTAAGCGACAGCCGCGCGGCTTAGCAAAAATCGCAAATGTGGGCCAAAAGTTGTCGTCAAGGAAACAACAAAACAACACTTTTCCTGCATTTCGACTGTCTCCAAAAGCACAGCAAAGGCATCAGAAAATGTCTACTTCTCATTCAAGCCCTAACCCTAACCCTAGCTCTGGCACTTTCATTCAACCAATCAAAAACCTTGCCTCCACATGCTGTGTTCAAAAAGTTACCCAAATGACTCCAAACTCATCGGAAACATTGAATGTAATGCTTTAAAGCACCTTCAGTGTATCTGCACTGAATCTGCTTGACATTTCCAGTATTTCTTGTTGGGTCAACTGCAGCTGGAATTCAGCGTGAAAAAAGCATGATTTGTGGCATATTGGGGTCAGCATCACAATTTCCACTAAAGTTTGGCTAAAAGTATCACTTTATTTGGATTCCAATACAAAAACCGAAAGAGTTCAGCATGTAAAAAGTGTATTTGAAAATTTTAGCATTTTTTACCATTTTTGAGCGACAGCCGCGCGGCTTAGCAAAAATCGCAAATGTGGGCCAAAAGTTGTCGTCAAGGAAACAACAAAACAACACTTTTCCTGCATTTCGACTGCCTCCAAAAGCACAGCAAAGGCATCATAAAATGTCTACTTCTCATTCAAGCCCTAACCCTAACCCTAGCTCTGGCACTTTCATTAAACCAATCAGAAACCTTGCCTTCACATGCTGTGTTAAAAAAGTTACCCAAATGACTCCAAACTCATCGGAAACATTGAATGTAATGCTTTAAAGCACCTTCAGTGTAGCTGCACTGAATCTGCTTGACATTTCCAGTATTTCTTGTTGGGTCAACTGTAGCTGGAATTCGGCGTGAAAAAAGCATGATTTGTGACATTTTGGGGTCAGCATCACAATTTCCACTAAAGTTTGGCTAAAAGTATCACTTTATTTGGATTCCAATACAAAAACCGAAAGAGTTCAGCATGTAAAAAGTGTATTTGAAAATTTTGGCATTTTTTACCATTTTTGAGCGACAGCCGCGCGGCTTAGCAAAAATAACAAATGTGGGCCAAAAGTTGTCGTCAAGGAAACAACAAAACAAGACTTTTCCTGCATTTCGACTGCCTCCAAAAGCACAGCAAAGGCATCAAAAAATGTCTACTTCTCATTCAAGCCCTAACCCTAACCCTAGCTCGGGCACTTTCATTAAACCAATCAAAAACCTTGCCTTCACATGCTGTGTTCAAAAAGTTACCCAAATGACTCCAAACTCATCGGAAACATTGAATGTAATGCTTTAAAGCACCTTCAGTGTATCTGCACTGAATCTGCTTGACATTTCCAGCATTTCTTGTTGGGTCAACTGCAGCTGGATTTCAGCGTGAAAAAAGCATGATTTGTGGCATATTGGGGTCAGCATCACAATTTCCACTAAAGTTTGGCTAAAAGTATCACTTTATTTGGATTCCAATACAAAAACCGAAAGAGTTCAGCATGTAAAAAGTGTATTTGAAAATTTTGGCATTTTTTACCATTTTTGAGCGACAGCCGCGCGGCTTAGCAAAAATCGCAAATGTGGGCCAAAAGTTGTCGTCAAGGAAACAACAAATCAACACTTTTCCTGCATTTCGACTGCCTCCAAAAGCACAGCAAAGGCGTCAGAAAATGTCTACTTCTCATTCAAGCCCTAACCCTAACCCTAGCTCGGGCACTTTCATTAAACCAATCAAAAACCTTGCCTTCACATGCTGTGTTCAAAAAATTACCCAAATGACTCCAAACTCATCGGAAACATTGAATGTAATGCTTTAAAGCACCTTCAGTGTATCTGCACTGAATCTGCTTGACATTTCCAGTATTTCTTGTTGGGTCAACTGCAGCTGGAATTCGGCTTGAAAAAAGCATGATTTGTGGCATATTGGCGTCAGCATCACAATTTCCACTAAAGTTTGGCTAAAAGTATCACTTTATTTGGATTCCAATACAAAAACCGAAAGAGTTCAGCATGTAAAAAGTGTATTTGAAAATTTTGGCATTTTTTACCATTTTTGAGCGACAGCCGCGCGGCTTAGCAAAAATCGCAAATGTGGGCCAAAAGTTGTCGTCAAGGAAACAACCAAACAACACTTTTCCTGCATTTCGACTGCCTCCAAAAGCACAGCAAAGGCATCAGAAAATGTCTACTTCTCATTCAAGCCCTAACCCTAACCCTAGCTCGGCACTTTCATTAAACCAATCAAAAACCTTGCCTTCACATGCTGTGTTCAAAAAATTACCCAAATGACTCCAAACTCATCGGAAACATTGAATGTAATGCTTTAAAGCACCTTCAGTGTATTTGCACTGAATCTGCTTGGCATTTCCAGTATTTCTTGTTGGGTCAACTGCAGCTGGAATTCGGCTTGAAAAAAGCATGATTTGTGGCATATTAGCGTCAGCATCACAATTTCCACTAAAGTTTGTCTAAAAGTATCACTTTATTTGGATTCCAATACAAAAACCGAAAGAGTTCAGCATGTAAAAAGTGTATTTGAAAATTTTGGCATTTTTTACCATTTTTGAGCGACAGCCGCGCGGCTTAGCAAAAATCGCAAATGTGGGCCAAAAGTTGTCGACAAGGAAACAACAAAACAACACTTTTCCTGCATTTCGACTGTCTCCAAAAGCACAGCAAAGGCATCAAAAAATGTCTACTTCTCATTCAAGCCCTAACCCTAACCCTAGCTCTGGCACTTTCATTAAACCAATCAAAAACCTTGCCTTCACATGCTGTGTTCAAAAAGTTACCCAAATGACTCCAAACTCATCGGAAACATTGAATGTAATGCTTTAAAGCACCTTCAGTGTATCTGCACTGAATCTGCTTGACATTTCCAGTATTTTTGTTGGGTCAACTGCAGTTGGAATTCGGCGTGAAAAAAGCATGATTTGTGGCATATTGGGGTCAGCATCACAATTTCCACTAGAGTTTGGCTAAAAGTATCACTTTATTTGGATTCCAATACAAAAACCGAAAGAGTTCAGCATGTAAAAAGTGTATTTGAAAATTTTAGCATTTTTTACCATTTTTGAGCGACAGCCGCGCGGCTTAGCAAAAATCGCAAATGTGGGCCAAAAGTTGTCGTCAAGGAAACAACAAAACAACACTTTTCCTGCATTTCGACTGCCTCCAAAAGCACAGCAAAGGCATCAGAAAATGTCTACTTCTCATTCAAGCCCTAACCCTAACCCTAGCTCTGGCACTTTCATTAAACCAATCAGAAACCTTGCCTTCACATGCTGTGTTAAAAAAGTTACCCAAATGACTCCAAACTCATCGGAAACATTGAATGTAATGCTTTAAAGCACCTTCAGTGTAGCTGCACTGAATCTGCTTGACATTTCCAGTATTTCTTGTTGGGTCAACTGTAGCTGGAATTCGGCGTGAAAAAAGCATGATTTGTGACATTTTGGGGTCAGCATCACAATTTCCACTAAAAATTGGCTAAAAGTATCACTTTATTTGGATTCCAATACAAAAACTGAAAGAGTTTAGCATGTAAAAAGTGTATTTGAAAATTTTGGCATTTTTTACCATTTTTGAGCGACAGCCGCGCGGCTTAGCAAAAATCGCAAATGTGGGCCAAAAGTTGTCGTCAAGGAAACAACAAAACAACACTTTTCCTGCATTTCGACTGTCTCCAAAAGCACAGCAAAGGCATCAGAAAATGTCTACTTCTCATTCAAGCCCTAACCCTAACCCTAGCTCTGGCACTTTCATTCAACCAATCAAAAACCTTGCCTCCACATGCTGTGTTCAAAAAGTTACCCAAATGACTCCAAACTCATCGGAAACATTGAATGTAATGCTTTAAAGCACCTTCAGTGTATCTGCACTGAATCTGCTTGACATTTCCAGTATTTCTTGTTGGGTCAACTGCAGCTGGAATTCAGCGTGAAAAAAGCATGATTTGTGGCATATTGGGGTCAGCATCACAATTTCCACTAAAGTTTGGCTAAAAGTATCACTTTATTTGGATTCCAATACAAAAACCGAAAGAGTTCAGCATGTAAAAAGTGTATTTGAAAATTTTAGCATTTTTTACCATTTTTGAGCGACAGCCGCGCGGCTTAGCAAAAATCGCAAATGTGGGCCAAAAGTTGTCGTCAAGGAAACAACCAAACAACACTTTTCCTGCATTTCGACTGCCTCCAAAAGCACAGCAAAGGCATCAGAAAATGTCTACTTCTCATTCAAGCCCTAACCCTAACCCTAGCTCGGCACTTTCATTAAACCAATCAAAAACCTTGCCTTCACATGCTGTGTTCAAAAAATTACCCAAATGACTCCAAACTCATCGGAAACATTGAATGTAATGCTTTAAAGCACCTTCAGTGTATTTGCACTGAATCTGCTTGGCATTTCCAGTATTTCTTGTTGGGTCAACTGCAGCTGGAATTCGGCTTGAAAAAAACATGATTTGTGGCATATTGGCGTCAGCATCACAATTTCCACTAAAGTTTGTCTAAAAGTATCACTTTATTTGGATTCCAATACAAAAACCGAAAGAGTTTAGCATGTAAAAAGTGTATTTGAAAATTTTGGCATTTTTTACCATTTTTGAGCGACAGCCGCGCGGCTTAGCAAAAATTGCAAATGTGGGCCAAAAGTTGTCGTCAAGGAAACAACAAAACAACACTTTTCCTGCATTTCGACTGCCTCCAAAAGCACAGCAAAGGCATCAGAAAATGTCTACTTCTCATTCAAGCCCTAACCCTAACCCTAGCTCTGGCACTTTCATTAAACCAATCAAAAACCTTGCCATCACATGCTGTGTTCAAAAAGTTACCCAAATGACTCCAAACTCATCGGAAACATTGAATGTAATGCTCTAAAGCACCTTCAGTGTATCTGCACTGAATCTGCTTGACATTTCCAGTATTTCTTGTTGGGTCAACTGCAGCTGGAATTCAGCGTGAAAAAAGCATGATTTGTGGCATATTGGGGTCAGCATCAGAATTTCCACTAAAGTTTGGCTAAAAGTGTCACTTTATTTGGATTCCAGTACAAAAACCGAAAGAGTTCAGCATGTAAAAAGTGTATTTGAAAATTTTGGCATTTTTTACCATTTTTAAGCGACAGCCGCGCGGCTTAGCAAAAATCGCAAATGTGGGCCAAAAGTTGTCGTCAAGGAAACAACAAAACAACACTTTTCCTGCATTTCGACTGTCTCCAAAAGCACAGCAAAGGCATCAGAAAATGTCTACTTCTCATTCAAGCCCTAACCCTAACCCTAGCTCTGGCACTTTCATTCAACCAATCAAAAACCTTGCCTCCACATGCTGTGTTCAAAAAGTTACCCAAATGACTCCAAACTCATCGGAAACATTGAATGTAATGCTTTAAAGCACCTTCAGTGTATCTGCACTGAATCTGCTTGACATTTCCAGTATTTCTTGTTGGGTCAACTGCAGCTGGAATTCAGCGTGAAAAAAGCATGATTTGTGGCATATTGGGGTCAGCATCACAATTTCCACTAAAGTTTGGCTAAAAGTATCACTTTATTTGGATTCCAATACAAAAACCGAAAGAGTTCAGCATGTAAAAAGTGTATTTGAAAATTTTAGCATTTTTTACCATTTTTGAGCGACAGCCGCGCGGCTTAGCAAAAATCGCAAATGTGGGCCAAAAGTTGTCGTCAAGGAAACAACAAAACAACACTTTTCCTGCATTTCGACTGCCTCCAAAAGCACAGCAAAGGCATCATAAAATGTCTACTTCTCATTCAAGCCCTAACCCTAACCCTAGCTCTGGCACTTTCATTAAACCAATCAGAAACCTTGCCTTCACATGCTGTGTTAAAAAAGTTACCCAAATGACTCCAAACTCATCGGAAACATTGAATGTAATGCTTTAAAGCACCTTCAGTGTAGCTGCACTGAATCTGCTTGACATTTCCAGTATTTCTTGTTGGGTCAACTGTAGCTGGAATTCGGCGTGAAAAAAGCATGATTTGTGACATTTTGGGGTCAGCATCACAATTTCCACTAAAGTTTGGCTAAAAGTATCACTTTATTTGGATTCCAATACAAAAACCGAAAGAGTTCAGCATGTAAAAAGTGTATTTGAAAATTTTGGCATTTTTTACCATTTTTGAGCGACAGCCGCGCGGCTTAGCAAAAATAACAAATGTGGGCCAAAAGTTGTCGTCAAGGAAACAACAAAACAAGACTTTTCCTGCATTTCGACTGCCTCCAAAAGCACAGCAAAGGCATCAAAAAATGTCTACTTCTCATTCAAGCCCTAACCCTAACCCTAGCTCGGGCACTTTCATTAAACCAATCAAAAACCTTGCCTTCACATGCTGTGTTCAAAAAGTTACCCAAATGACTCCAAACTCATCGGAAACATTGAATGTAATGCTTTAAAGCACCTTCAGTGTATCTGCACTGAATCTGCTTGACATTTCCAGTATTTCTTGTTGGGTCAACTGCAGCTGGAATTCAGCGTGAAAAAAGCATGATTTGTGGCATATTGGGGTCAGCATCACAATTTCCACTAAAGTTTGGCTAAAAGTATCACTTTATTTGGATTCCAATACAAAAACCGAAAGAGTTCAGCATGTAAAAAGTGTATTTGAAAATTTTGGCATTTTTTACCATTTTTGAGCGACAGCCGCGCGGCTTAGCAAAAATCGCAAATGTGGGCCAAAAGTTGTCGTCAAGGAAACAACAAAACAACACTTTTCCTGCATTTCGACTGTCTCCAAAAGCACAGCAAAGGCATCAGAAAATGTCTACTTCTCATTCAAGCCCTAACCCTAACCCTAGCTCTGGCACTTTCATTCAACCAATCAAAAACCTTGCCTCCACATGCTGTGTTCAAAAAGTTACCCAAATGACTCCAAACTCATCGGAAACATTGAATGTAATGCTTTAAAGCACCTTCAGTGTATCTGCACTGAATCTGCTTGACATTTCCAGTATTTCTTGTTGGGTCAACTGCAGCTGGAATTCAGCGTGAAAAAAGCATGATTTGTGGCATATTGGGGTCAGCATCACAATTTCCACTAAAGTTTGGCTAAAAGTATCACTTTATTTGGATTCCAATACAAAAACCGAAAGAGTTCAGCATGTAAAAAGTGTATTTGAAAATTTTAGCATTTTTTACCATTTTTGAGCGACAGCCGCGCGGCTTAGCAAAAATCGCAAATGTGGGCCAAAAGTTGTCGTCAAGGAAACAACAAAACAACACTTTTCCTGCATTTCGACTGCCTCCAAAAGCACAGCAAAGGCATCAGAAAATGTCTACTTCTCATTCAAGCCCTAACCCTAACCCTAGCTCTGGCACTTTCATTAAACCAATCAGAAACCTTGCCTTCACATGCTGTGTTAAAAAAGTTACCCAAATGACTCCAAACTCATCGGAAACATTGAATGTAATGCTTTAAAGCACCTTCAGTGTAGCTGCACTGAATCTGCTTGACATTTCCAGTATTTCTTGTTGGGTCAACTGTAGCTGGAATTCGGCGTGAAAAAAGCATGATTTGTGACATTTTGGGGTCAGCATCACAATTTCCACTAAAGTTTGGCTAAAAGTATCACTTTATTTGGATTCCAATACAAAAACCGAAAGAGTTCAGCATGTAAAAAGTGTATTTGAAAATTTTGGCATTTTTTACCATTTTTGAGCGACAGCCGCGCGGCTTAGCAAAAATAACAAATGTGGGCCAAAAGTTGTCGTCAAGGAAACAACAAAACAACACTTTTCCTGCATTTCGACTGCCTCCAAAAGCACAGCAAAGGCATCAAAAAATGTCTACTTCTCATTCAAGCCCTAACCCTAACCCTAGCTCGGGCACTTTCATTAAACCAATCAAAAACCTTGCCTTCACATGCTGTGTTCAAAAAGTTACCCAAATGACTCCAAACTCATCGGAAACATTGAATGTAATGCTTTAAAGCACCTTCAGTGTATCTGCACTGAATCTGCTTGACATTTCCAGCATTTCTTGTTGGGTCAACTGCAGCTGGATTTCAGCGTGAAAAAAGCATGATTTGTGGCATATTGGGGTCAGCATCACAATTTCCACTAAAGTTTGGCTAAAAGTATCACTTTATTTGGATTCCAATACAAAAACCGAAAGAGTTCAGCATGTAAAAAGTGTATTTGAAAATTTTGGCATTTTTTACCATTTTTGAGCGACAGCCGCGCGGCTTAGCAAAAATCGTAAATGTGGGCCAAAAGTTGTCGTCAAGAAAACAACAAAACAACACTTTTCCTGCATTTCGACTGCCTCCAAAAGCACAGCAAAGGCATCAGAAAATGTCTACTTCTCATTCAAGCCCTAACCCTAACCCTAACTCGGGCACTTTCATTAAACCAATCAGAAACCTTGCCTTCACATGCTATGTTCAAAAAGTTACCCAAATGTCTCCAAACTCATCGGAAACATTGAATGTAATGCTTTAAAGCACTTTCAGTGTAGCTGCACTGAATCTGCTTGACATTTCCAGTATTTCTTGTTGGGTCAACTGCAGCTGGAATTCGGCGTGAAAAAAGCATGATTTGTGACATTTTGGGGTCAGCATCACAATTTCCACTAAAGTTTGGCTAAAAGTATCAATTTATTTGGATTCCAATACAAAAACCGAAAGAGTTCAGCATGTAAAAAGTGTATTTGAAAATTTTGGCATTTTTTACCATTTTTGAGCGACAGCCGCGCGGCTTAGCAAAAATCGCAAATGTGGGCCAAAAGTTGTCGTCAAGGAAACAACAAAACATCACTTTTCCTGCATTTCGACTGTCTCCAAAAGCACAGCAAAGGCATCAGAAAATGTCTACTTCTCATTGAAGCCCTAACCCTAACCCTAGCTCTGGCACTTTCATTCAACCAATCAAAAACCTTGCCTCCACATGCTGTGTTCAAAAACTTACCCAAATGATTCCAAACTCATCGGAAACATTGAATGTAATGCTTTAAAGCACCTTCAGTGTATCTGCACTGAATCTGCTTGACATTCCGAGTATTTCTTGTTGGGTCAACTGCAGCTGGAATTCAGAGTGAAAAAAGCATGATTTGTGGCATATTGGGGTCAGCATCACAATTTCCACTAAAGTCTGGCTAAAAGTATCACTTTATTTGGATTCCAATACAAAAACCGAAAGAGTTCAGCATGTAAAAAGTGTATTTGAAAATTTTGGCATTTTTTACCATTTTTGAGCGACAGCCGCGCGGCTTAGCAAAAATCGCAAATGTGGGCCAAAAGTTGTCGTCAAGGAAACAACAAAACAACACTTTTCCTGCATTTCGACTGTCTCCAAAAGCACAGCAAAGGCATCAGAAAATGTCTACTTCTCATTCAAGCCCTAACCCTAACCCTAGCTCTGGCACTTTCATTCAACCAATCAAAAACCTTGCCTCCACATGCTGTGTTCAAAAAGTTACCCAAATGACTCCAAACTCATCGGAAACATTGAATGTAATGCTTTAAAGCACCTTCAGTGTATCTGCACTGAATCTGCTTGACATTTCCAGTATTTCTTGTTGGGTCAACTGCAGCTGGAATTCAGCGTGAAAAAAGCATGATTTGTGGCATATTGGGGTCAGCATCACAATTTCCACTAAAGTTTGGCTAAAAGTATCACTTTATTTGGATTCCAATACAAAAACCGAAAGAGTTCAGCATGTAAAAAGTGTATTTGAAAATTTTGGCATTTTTTACCATTTTTGAGCGACAGCCGCGCGGCTTAGCAAAAATAACAAATGTGGGCCAAAAGTTGTCGTCAAGGAAACAACAAAACAAGACTTTTCCTGCATTTCGACTGCCTCCAAAGGCACAGCAAAGGCATCAAAAAATGTCTACTTCTCATTCAAGCCCTAACCCTAACCCTAGCTCGGGCACTTTCATTAAACCAATCAAAAACCTTGCCTTCACATGCTGTGTTCAAAAAGTTACCCAAATGACTCCAAACTCATCGGAAACATTGAATGTAATGCTTTAAAGCACCTTCAGTGTATCTGCACTGAATCTGCTTGACATTTCCAGCATTTCTTGTTGGGTCAACTGCAGCTGGATTTCAGCGTGAAAAAAGCATGATTTGTGGCATATTGGGGTCAGCATCACAATTTCCACTAAAGTTTGGCTAAAAGTATCACTTTATTTGGATTCCAATACAAAAACCGAAAGAGTTCAGCATGTAAAAAGTGTATTTGAAAATTTTGGCATTTTTTACCATTTTTGAGCGACAGCCGCGCGGCTTAGCAAAAATCGTAAATGTGGGCCAAAAGTTGTCGTCAAGAAAACAACAAAACAACACTTTTCCTGCATTTCGACTGCCTCCAAAAGCACAGCAAAGGCATCAGAAAATGTCTACTTCTCATTCAAGCCCTAACCCTAACCCTAACTCGGGCACTTTCATTAAACCAATCAGAAACCTTGCCTTCACATGCTATGTTCAAAAAGTTACCCAAATGTCTCCAAACTCATCGGAAACATTGAATGTAATGCTTTAAAGCACCTTCAGTGTATCTGCACTGAATCTGCTTGACATTTCCAGTATTTCTTGTTGGGTCAACTGCAGTTGGAATTCGGCGTGAAAAAACCATGATTTGTGGCATATTGGGGTCAGCATCACAATTTCCACTAAAGTTTGGCTAAAAGTATCACTTTATTTGGATTCCAATACAAAAACCGAAAGAGTTCAGCATATAAAAATTGTATTTGAAAATTTTGGCATTTTTTACCATTTTTGAGCGACAGCCATGCGGCTTAGCAAAAATAACAAATGTGGGCCAAAAGTTGTCGTCAAGGAAACAACAAAACAACACTTTTCCTGCATTTCGACTGCCTCCAAAAGCACAGCAAAGGCATCAGAAAATGTCTACTTCTCATTCAAGCCCTAACCCTAACCCTAGCTCGGGCACTTTCATTAAACCAATCAAAAACCTTGCCTTCACATGCTGTGTTCAAAAACTTACCCAAATGATTCCAAACTCATCGGAAACATTGAATGTAATGCTTTAAAGCACCTTCAGTGTATCTGCACTGAATCTGCTTGACATTCCGAGTATTTCTTGTTGGGTCAACTGCAGCTGGAATTCAGAGTGAAAAAAGCATGATTTGTGGCATATTGGGGTCAGCATCACAATTTCCACTAAAGTTTGGCTAAAAGTATCACTTTATTTGGATTCCAATACAAAAACCGAAAGAGTTCAGCATGTAAAAAGTGTATTTGAAAATTTTGGCATTTTTTACAATTTTTGAGCGACAGCCGCGCGGCTTAGCAAGAATCGCAAATGTGGGCCAAAAGTTGTCGTCAAGGAAACAACAAATCAACACTTTTCCTGCATTTCGACTGTCTCCAAAAGCACAGCAAAGGCATCAGAAAATGTCTACTTCTCATTCAAGCCCTAACCCTAAACCTAGCTCTGGCACTTTCATTAAACCAATCAAAAACCTTGCCTTCACATGCTGTGTTCAAAAAGTTACCCAAATGACTCCAAACTCATCGGAAACATTGAATGTAATGCTTTAAAGCACCTTCAGTGTATCTGCACTGAATCTGCTTGACATTTCCAGCATTTCTTGTTGGGTCAACTGCGAAAGAGTTCAGCATGTAAAAAGTGTATTTGAAAATTTTAGCATTTTTTACCATTTTTGAGCGACAGCCGCGCGGCTTAGCAAAAATCGCAAATGTGGGCCAAAAGTTGTCGTCAAGGAAACAACAAAACAACACTTTTCCTGCATTTCGACTGCCTCCAAAAGCACAGCAAAGGCATCAGAAAATGTCTACTTCTCATTCAAGCCCTAACCCTAACCCTAGCTCTGGCACTTTCATTAAACCAATCAGAAACCTTGCCTTCACATGCTGTGTTAAAAAAGTTACCCAAATGACTCCAAACTCATCGGAAACATTGAATGTAATGCTTTAAAGCACCTTCAGTGTATCTGCACTGAATCTGCTTGACATTTCCAGTATTTCTTGTTGGGTCAACTGTAGCTGGAATTCGGCGTGAAAAAAGCATGATTTGTGACATTTTGGGGTCAGCATCACAATTTGCACTAAAGTTTGGCTAAAAGTATCACTTTATTTGGATTCCAATACAAAAACCGAAAGAGTTCAGCATGTAAAAAGTGTATTTGA
Organism: Lepisosteus platostomus; assembly: GCF_059453375.1. Lineage (NCBI taxonomy): Eukaryota > Metazoa > Chordata > Actinopteri > Semionotiformes > Lepisosteidae > Lepisosteus > Lepisosteus platostomus. Next base: position 52,755,569 of record NC_142613.1, read on the forward strand.
AAATTTTGGCATTTTTTACCATTTTTGAGCGACAGCCGCGCGGCTTAGCAAAAATAACAAATGTGGGCCAAAAGTTGTCGTCAAGGAAACAACAAAACAACACTTTTCCTGCATTTCGACTGCCTCCAAAAGCACAGCAAAGGCATCAAAAAATGTCTACTTCTCATTCAAGCCCTAACCCTAACCCTAGCTCGGGCACTTTCATTAAACCAATCAAAAACCTTGCCTTCACATGCTGTGTTCAAAAAGTTACCCAAATGACTCCAAACTCATCGGAAACATTGAATGTAATGCTTTAAAGCACCTTCAGTGTATCTGCACTGAATCTGCTTGACATTTCCAGCATTTTTTGTTGGGTCAACTGCAGCTGGATTTCAGCGTGAAAAAAGCATGATTTGTGGCATATTGGGGTCAGCATCACAATTTCCACTAAAGTTTGGCTAAAAGTATCACTTTATTTGGATTCCAATACAAAAACCGAAAGAGTTCAGCATGTAAAAAGTGTATTTGAAAATTTTGGCATTTTTTACCATTTTTGAGCGACAGCCGCGCGGCTTAGCAAAAATCGTAAATGTGGGCCAAAAGTTGTCGTCAAGAAAACAACAAAACAACACTTTTCCTGCATTTCGACTGCCTCCAAAAGCACAGCAAAGGCATCAGAAAATGTCTACTTCTCATTCAAGCCCTAACCCTAACCCTAACTCGGGCACTTTCATTAAACCAATCAGAAACCTTGCCTTCACATGCTATGTTCAAAAAGTTACCCAAATGTCTCCAAACTCATCGGAAACATTGAATGTAATGCTTTAAAGCACTTTCAGTGTAGCTGCACTGAATCTGCTTGACATTTCCAGTATTTCTTGTTGGGTCAACTGCAGCTGGAATTCGGCGTGAAAAAAGCATGATTTGTGACATTTTGGGGTCAGCATCACAATTTCCACTAAAGTTTGGCTAAAAGTATCAATTTATTTGGATTCCAATACAAAAACCGAAAGAGTTCAGCATGTAAAAAGTGTATTTGAAAATTTTGGCATTTTTTACCATTTTTGAGCGACAGCCGCGCGGCTTAGCAAAAATCGCAAATGTGGGCCAAAAGTTGTCGTCAAGGAAACAACAAAACAACACTTTTCCTGCATTTCGACTGTCTCCAAAAGCACAGCAAAGGCATCAGAAAATGTCTACTTCTCATTCAAGCCCTAACCCTAACCCTAGCTCTGGCACTTTCATTCAACCAATCAAAAACCTTGCCTCCACATGCTGTGTTCAAAAACTTACCCAAATGATTCCAAACTCATCGGAAACATTGAATGTAATGCTTTAAAGCACCTTCAGTGTATCTGCACTGAATCTGCTTGACATTCCGAGTATTTCTTGTTGGGTCAACTGCAGCTGGAATTCAGAGTGAAAAAAGCATGATTTGTGGCATATTGGGGTCAGCATCACAATTTCCACTAAAGTCTGGCTAAAAGTATCACTTTATTTGGATTCCAATACAAAAACCGAAAGAGTTCAGCATGTAAAAAGTGTATTTGAAAATTTTGGCATTTTTTACCATTTTTGAGCGACAGCCGCGCGGCTTAGCAAAAATCGCAAATGTGGGCCAAAAGTTGTCGTCAAGGAAACAACAAAACAACACTTTTCCTGCATTTCGACTGTCTCCAAAAGCACAGCAAAGGCATCAGAAAATGTCTACTTCTCATTCAAGCCCTAACCCTAACCCTAGCTCTGGCACTTTCATTCAACCAATCAAAAACCTTGCCTCCACATGCTGTGTTCAAAAAGTTACCCAAATGACTCCAAACTCATCGGAAACATTGAATGTAATGCTTTAAAGCACCTTGAGTGTATCTGCACTGAATCTGCTTGACATTTCCAGTATTTCTTGTTGGGTCAACTGCAGCTGGAATTCAGCGTGAAAAAAGCATGATTTGTGGCATATTGGGGTCAGCATCACAATTTCCACTAAAGTTTGGCTAAAAGTATCACTTTATTTGGATTCCAATACAAAAACCGAAAGAGTTCAGCATGTAAAAAGTGTATTTGAAAATTTTAGCATTTTTTACCATTTTTGAGCGACAGCCGCGCGGCTTAGCAAAAATCGCAAATGTGGGCCAAAAGTTGTCGTCAAGGAAACAACAAAACAACACTTTTCCTGCATTTCGACTGCCTCCAAAAGCACAGCAAAGGCATCAGAAAATGTCTACTTCTCATTCAAGCCCTAACCCTAACCCTAGCTCTGGCACTTTCATTAAACCAATCAGAAACCTTGCCTTCACATGCTGTGTTAAAAAAGTTACCCAAATGACTCCAAACTCATCGGAAACATTGAATGTAATGCTTTAAAGCACCTTCAGTGTAGCTGCACTGAATCTGCTTGACATTTCCAGTATTTCTTGTTGGGTCAACTGTAGCTGGAATTCGGCGTGAAAAAAGCATGATTTGTGACATTTTGGGGTCAGCATCACAATTTCCACTAAAGTTTGGCTAAAAGTATCACTTTATTTGGATTCCAATACAAAAACCGAAAGAGTTCAGCATGTAAAAAGTGTATTTGAAAATTTTGGCATTTTTTACCATTTTTGAGCGACAGCCGCGCGGCTTAGCAAAAATAACAAATGTGGGCCAAAAGTTGTCGTCAAGGAAACAACAAAACAAGACTTTTCCTGCATTTCGACTGCCTCCAAAGGCACAGCAAAGGCATCAAAAAATGTCTACTTCTCATTCAAGCCCTAACCCTAACCCTAGCTCTGGCACTTTCATTAAACCAATCAAAAACCTTGCCTTCACATGCTGTGTTCAAAAAGTTACCCAAATGACTCCAAACTCATCGGAAACATTGAATGTAATGCTTTAAAGCACTTTCAGTGTAGCTGCACTGAATCTGCTTGACATTTCCAGTATTTCTTGTTGGGTCAACTGCAGCTGGAATTTGGCGTGAAAAAACCATGATTTGTGACATTTTGGGGTCAGCATCACAATTTCCACTCAAGTTTGGCTAAAAGTATCACTTTATTTGGATTCCAATACAAAAACCGAAAGAGTTCAGCATGTAAAAAGTGTATTTGAAAATTTTGGCATTTTTTACCATTTTTGAGCGACAGCCGCGCGGCTTCGCAAAAATCGCAAATGTGGGCCAAAAGTTGTCGTCAAGGAAACAACAAAACAACACTTTTCCTGCATTTCGACGGTCTCCAAAAGCACAGCAAAGGCATCAGAAAATGTCTACTTCTCATTCAAGCCCTAACCCTAACCCTAGCTCTGGCACTTTCATTAAACCAATCAAAAACCTTGCCTTCACATGCTGCGTTCAAAAAGTTACCCAAATGACTCCAAACTCATCGGAAACATTGAATGTAATGCTTTAAAGCACCTTCAGTGTATCTGCACTGAATCTGCTTGACATTTCCAATATTTCTTGTTGGGTCAACTGCAGCTGGAATTCAGCGTGAAAAAAGCATGATTTGTGACATTTTGGGGTCAGCATCACAATTTCCACTAAAGTTTGGCTAAAAGTATCACTTTATTTGGATTCCAATACAAAAACCGAAAGAGTTCAGCATGTAAAAAGTGTATTTGAAAATTTTGGCATTTTTTACCATTTTTGAGCGACAGCCGCGCGGCTTAGCAAAAATCGCAAATGTGGGCCAAAAGTTGTCGTCAAGGAAACAACAAAACAACACTTTTCCTGCATTTCGACTGTCTCCAAAAGCACAGCAAAGGCATCAGAAAATGTCTACTTCTCATTCAAGCCCTAACCCTAACCCTAGCTCGGGCACTTTCATTAAACCAATCAAAAACCTTGCCTTCACATGCTGTGTTCAAAAACTTACCCAAATGATTCCAAACTCATCGGAAACATTGAATGTAATGCTTTAAAGCACCTTCAGTGTATCTGCACTGAATCTGCTTGACATTCCGAGTATTTCTTGTTGGGTCAACTGCAGCTGGAATTCAGAGTGAAAAAAGCATGATTTGTGGCATATTGGGGTCAGCATCACAATTTCCACTAAAGTTTGGCTAAAAGTATCACTTTATTTGGATTCCAATACAAAAACCGAAAGAGTTCAGCATGTAAAAAGTGTATTTGAAAATTTTGGCATTTTTTACAATTTTTGAGCGACAGCCGCGCGGCTTAGCAAGAATCGCAAATGTGGGCCAAAAGTTGTCGTCAAGGAAACAACAAAACAACACTTTTCCTGCATTTCGACTGTCTCCAAAAGCACAGCAAAGGCATCAGAAAATGTCTACTTCTCATTCAAGCCCTAACCCTAACCCTAGCTCTGGCACTTTCATTAAACCAATCAAAAACCTTGCCTTCACATGCTGTGTTCAAAAAGTTACCCAAATGACTCCAAACTCATCGGAAACATTGAATGTAATGCTTTAAAGCACCTTCAGTGTATCTGCACTGAATCTGCTTGACATTTCCAGCATTTCTTGTTGGGTCAACTGCGAAAGAGTTCAGCATGTAAAAAGTGTATTTGAAAATTTTAGCATTTTTTACCATTTTTGAGCGACAGCCGCGCGGCTTAGCAAAAATCGCAAATGTGGGCCAAAAGTTGTCGTCAAGGAAACAACAAAACAACACTTTTCCTGCATTTCGACTGCCTCCAAAAGCACAGCAAAGGCATCAGAAAATGTCTACTTCTCATTCAAGCCCTAACCCTAACCCTAGATCGGGCACTTTCATTAAACCAATCAAAAACCTTGCCTTCACATGCTGTGTTCAAAAAGTTACCCAAATGACTCCAAACTCATCGGAAACATTGAATGTAATGCTTTAAAGCACTTTCAGTGTAGCTGCACTGACTCTGCTTGACATTTCCAGTATTTCTTGTTGGGTCAACTGCAGCTGGAATTCGGCGTGAAAAAAGCATGATTTGTGACATTTTGGGGTCAGCATCACAATTTCCACTAAAGTTTGGCTAAAAGTATCACTTTATTTGGATTCCAATACAAAAACCGAAAGAGTTCAGCATGTAAAAAGTGTGTTTGAAAATTTTGGCATTTTTTACCATTTTTGAGCGACAGCCGCGCGGCTTAGCAAAAATCGCAAATGTGGGCCAAAAGTTGTCGTCAAGGAAACAACAAAACAACACTTTTCCTGCATTTCGACTGTCTCCAAAAGCACAGCAAAGGCATCAGAAAATGTCTACTTCTAATTAAAGCCCTAACCCTAACCCTAGCTCTGGCACTTTCATTAAACCAATCAAAAACCTTGCCTTCACATGCTGTGTTCAAAAAGTTACCCAAATGACTCCAAACTCATCGGAAACATTGAATGTAATGCTTTAAAGCACCTTCAGTGTATCTGCACTGAATCTGCTTGACATTTCCAGCATTTCTTGTTGGGTCAACTGCAGCTGGATTTCAGCGTGAAAAAAGCATGATTTGTGGCATATTGGGGTCAGCATCACAATTTCCACTAAAGTTTGGCTAAAAGTATCACTTTATTTGGATTCCAATACAAAAACCGAAAGAGTTCAGCATGTAAAAAGTGTATTTGAAAATTTTGGCATTTTTTACCATTTTTGAGCGACAGCCGCGCGGCTTAGCAAAAATCGTAAATGTGGGCCAAAAGTTGTCGTCAAGAAAACAACAAAACAACACTTTTCCTGCATTTCGACTGCCTCCAAAAGCACAGCAAAGGCATCAGAAAATATCTACTTCTCATTCAAGCCCTAACCCTAACCCTAACTCGGGCACTTTCATTAAACCAATCAGAAACCTTGCCTTCACATGCTATGTTCAACAAGTTACCCAAATGTCTCCAAACTCATCGGAAACATTGAATGTAATGCTTTAAAGCACCTTCAGTGTATCTGCACTGAATCTGCTTGACATTTCCAGTATTTCTTGTTGGGTCAACTGCAGTTGGAATTCGGCGTGAAAAAACCATGATTTGTGGCATATTGGGGTCAGCATCACAATTTCCACTAAAGTTTGGCTAAAAGTATCACTTTATTTGGATTCCAATACAAAAACCGAAAGAGTTCAGCATATAAAAATTGTATTTGAAAATTTTGGCATTTTTTACCATTTTTGAGCGACAGCCATGCGGCTTAGCAAAAATAACAAATGTGGGCCAAAAGTTGTCGTCAAGGAAACAACAAAACAACACTTTTCCTGCATTTCGACTGCCTCCAAAAGCACAGCAAAGGCATCAGAAAATGTCTACTTCTCATTCAAGCCCTAACCCTAACCCTAGCTCGGGCACTTTCATTAAACCAATCAAAAACCTTGCCTTCACATGCTGTGTTCAAAAACTTACCCAAATGATTCCAAACTCATCGGAAACATTGAATGTAATGCTTTAAAGCACCTTCAGTGTATCTGCACTGAATCTGCTTGACATTCCGAGTATTTCTTGTTGGGTCAACTGCAGCTGGAATTCAGAGTGAAAAAAGCATGATTTGTGGCATATTGGGGTCAGCATCACAATTTCCACTAAAGTTTGGCTAAAAGTATCACTTTATTTGGATTCCAATACAAAAACCGAAAGAGTTCAGCATGTAAAAAGTGTATTTGAAAATTTTGGCATTTTTTACAATTTTTGAGCGACAGCCGCGCGGCTTAGCAAGAATCGCAAATGTGGGCCAAAAGTTGTCGTCAAGGAAACAACAAAACAACACTTTTCCTGCATTTCGACTGTCTCCAAAAGCACAGCAAAGGCATCAGAAAATGTCTACTTCTCATTCAAGCCCTAACCCTAACCCTAGCTCTGGCACTTTCATTAAACCAATCAAAAACCTTGCCTTCACATGCTGTGTTCAAAAAGTTACCCAAATGACTCCAAACTCATCGGAAACATTGAATGTAATGCTTTAAAGCACCTTCAGTGTATCTGCACTGAATCTGCTTGACATTTCCAGCATTTCTTGTTGGGTCAACTGCGAAAGAGTTCAGCATGTAAAAAGTGTATTTGAAAATTTTAGCATTTTTTACCATTTTTGAGCGACAGCCGCGCGGCTTAGCAAAAATCGCAAATGTGGGCCAAAAGTTGTCGTCAAGGAAACAACAAAACAACACTTTTCCTGCATTTCGACTGCCTCCAAAAGCACAGCAAAGGCATCAGAAAATGTCTACTTCTCATTCAAGCCCTAACCCTAACCCTAGATCGGGCACTTTCATTAAACCAATCAAAAACCTTGCCTTCACATGCTGTGTTCAAAAAGTTACCCAAATGACTCCAAACTCATCGGAAACATTGAATGTAATGCTTTAAAGCACTTTCAGTGTAGCTGCACTGACTCTGCTTGACATTTCCAGTATTTCTTGTTGGGTCAACTGCAGCTGGAATTCGGCGTGAAAAAAGCATGATTTGTGACATTTTGGGGTCAGCATCACAATTTCCACTAAAGTTTGGCTAAAAGTATCACTTTATTTGGATTCCAATACAAAAACCGAAAGAGTTCAGCATGTAAAAAGTGTGTTTGAAAATTTTGGCATTTTTTACCATTTTTGAGCGACAGCCGCGCGGCTTAGCAAAAATCGCAAATGTGGGCCAAAAGTTGTCGTCAAGGAAACAACAAAACAACACTTTTCCTGCATTTCGACTGTCTCCAAAAGCACAGCAAAGGCATCAGAAAATGTCTACTTCTAATTAAAGCCCCAACCCTAACCCTAGCTCTGGCACTTTCATTAAACCAATCAAAAACCTTGCCTTCACATGCTGTGTTCAAAAAGTTACCCAAATGACTCCAAACTCATCGGAAACATTGAATGTAATGCTTTAAAGCACCTTCAGTGTATCTGCACTGAATCTGCTTGACATTTCCAGCATTTCTTGTTGGGTCAACTGCAGCTGGATTTCAGCGTGAAAAAAGCATGATTTGTGGCATATTGGGGTCAGCATCACAATTTCCACTAAAGTTTGGCTAAAAGTATCACTTTATTTGGATTCCAATACAAAAACCGAAAGAGTTCAGCATGTAAAAAGTGTATTTGAAAATTTTGGCATTTTTTACCATTTTTGAGCGACAGCCGCGCGGCTTAGCAAAAATCGTAAATGTGGGCCAAAAGTTGTCGTCAAGAAAACAACAAAACAACACTTTTCCTGCATTTCGACTGCCTCCAAAAGCACAGCAAAGGCATCAGAAAATGTCTACTTCTCATTCAAGCCCTAACCCTAACCCTAACTCGGGCACTTTCATTAAACCAATCAGAAACCTTGCCTTCACATGCTATGTTCAAAAAGTTACCCAAATGTCTCCAAACTCATCGGAAACATTGAATGTAATGCTTTAAAGCACCTTCAGTGTATCTGCACTGAATCTGCTTGACATTTCCAGTATTTCTTGTTGGGTCAACTGCAGTTGGAATTCGGCGTGAAAAAACCATGATTTGTGGCATATTGGGGTCAGCATCACAATTTCCACTAAAGTTTGGTTAAAAGTATCACTTTATTTGGATTCCAATACAAAAACCGAAAGAGTTCAGCATATAAAAATTGTATTTGAAAATTTTGGCATTTTTTACCATTTTTGAGCGACAGCCATGCGGCTTAGCAAAAATAACAAATGTGGGCCAAAAGTTGTCGTCAAGGAAACAACAAAACAACACTTTTCCTGCATTTCGACTGCCTCCAAAAGCACAGCAAAGGCATCAGAAAATGTCTACTTCTCATTCAAGCCCTAACCCTAACCCTAGCTCGGGCACTTTCATTAAACCAATCAAAAACCTTGCCATCACATGCTGTGTTCAAAAAGTTACCCAAATGATTCCAAACTCATCGGAAACATTGAATGTAATGCTTTAAAGCACCTTCAGTGTATCTGCACTGAATCTGCTTGACATTCCGAGTATTTCTTGTTGGGTCAACTGCAGCTGGAATTCAGAGTGAAAAAAGCATGATTTGTGGCATATTGGGGTCAGCATCACAATTTCCACTAAAGTTTGGCTAAAAGTATCGATTTATTAGGATTGCAATACAAAAACCGAAAGAGTTCAGCATGTAAAAAGTGTGTTAGAAAATTTTGGCATTTTTTACCATTTTTGAGCGACAGCCGCGCGGCTTAGCAAAAATCGCAAATGTGGGCCAAAAGTTGTCGTCAAGGAAACAACAAAACAACACTTTTCCTGCATTTCGACTGTCTCCAAAAGCACAGCAAAGGCATCAGAAAATGTCTACTTCTAATTAAAGCCCTAACCCTAACCCTAGCTCTGGCACTTTCATTAAACCAATCAAAAACCTTGCCTTCACATGCTGTGTTCAAAAAGTTACCCAAATGACTCCAAACTCATCGGAAACTTTGAATGTAATGCTTTAAAGCACTTTCAGTGTAGCTGCACTGAATCTGCTTGACATTTCCAGTATTTCTTGTTGGGTCAACTGCAGCTGGAATTTGGCGTGAAAAAAGCATGATTTGTGACATTTTGGGGTCAGCATCACAATTTCCACTCAAGTTTGGCTAAAAGTATCACTTTATTTGGATTCCAATACAAAAACCGAAAGAGTTCAGCATGTAAAAAGTGTATTTGAAAATTTTGGCATTTTTTACCATTTTTGAGCGACAGCCGCGCGGCTTAGCAAAAATAACAAATGTGGGCCAAAAGTTGTCGTCAAGGAAACAACAAAACAACACTTTTCCTGCATTTCGACTGTCTCCAAAAGCACAGCAAAGGCATCAGAAAATGTCTACTTCTCATTCAAGCCCTAACCCTAACCCTAGCTCTGGCACTTTCATTCAACCAATCAAAAACCTTGCCTCCACATGCTGTGTTCAAAAAGTTACCCAAATGACTCCAAACTCATCGGAAACATTGAATGTAATGCTTTAAAGCAACTTCAGTGTATCTGCACTGAATCTGCTTGACATTTCCAGTATTTCTTGTTGGGTCAACTGCAGCTGGAATTCAGCGTGAAAAAAGCATGATTTGTGGCATATTGGTGTCAGCTTCACAATTTCCACTAAAGTTTGGCTAAAAGTATCACTTTATTTGGATTCCAATACAAAAACCGAAAGAGTTCAGCATGTAAAAAGTGTATTTGAAAATTTTAGCATTTTTTACCATTTTTGAGCGACAGCCGCGCGGCTTAACAAAAATCGCAAATGTGGGCCAAAAGTTGTCGTCAAGGAAACAACAAAACAACACTTTTCCTGCATTTCGACTGCCTCCAAAAGCACAGCAAAGGCATCAGAAAATGTCTACTTCTCATTCAAGCCCTAACCCTAACCCTAGCTCTGGCACTTTCATTAAATCAATCAGAAACCTTGCCTTCACATGCTGTGTTAAAAAAGTTACCCAAATGACTCCAAACTCATCGGAAACATTGAATGTAATGCTTTAAAGCACCTTCAGTGTAGCTGCACTGAATCTGCTTGACATTTCCAGTATTTCTTGTTGGGTCAACTGTAGCTGGAATTCGGCGTGAAAAAAGCATGATTTGTGACATTTTGGGGTCAGCATCACAATTTCCACTAAAGTTTGGCTAAAAGTATCACTTTATTTGGATTCCAATACAAAAACCGAAAGAGTTTAGCATGTAAAAAGTGTATTTGAAAATTTTGGCATTTTTTACCATTTTTGAGCGACAGCCACGCGGCTTAGCAAAAATAACAAATGTGGGCCAAAAGTTGTCGTCAAGGAAACAACAAAACAAGACTTTTCCTGCATTTCGACTGCCTCCAAAAGCACAGCAAAGGCATCAAAAAATGTCTACTTCTCATTCAAGCCCTAACCCTAACCCTAGCTCGGGCACTTTCATTAATCCAATCAAAAACCTTGCCTTCACATGCTGTGTTCAAAAAGTTACCCAAATGACTCCAAACTCATCGGAAACATTGAATGTAATGCTTTAAAGCACCTTCAGTGTATCTGCACTGAATCTGCTTGACATTTCCAGCATTTCTTGTTGGGTCAACTGCAGCTGGATTTCAGCGTGAAAAAAGCATGATTTGTGGCATATTGGGGTCAGCATCACAATTTCCACTAAAGTTTGGCTAAAAGTATCACTTTATTTGGATTCCAATACAAAAACCGAAAGAGTTCAGCATGTAAAAAGTGTATTTGAAAATTTTGGCATTTTTTACCATTTTTGAGCGACAGCCGCGCGGCTTAGCAAAAATCGTAAATGTGGGCCAAAAGTTGTCGTCAAGAAAACAACAAAACAACACTTTTCCTGCATTTCGACTGCCTCCAAAAGCACAGCAAAGGCATCAGAAAATGTCTACTTCTCATTCAAGCCCTAACCCTAACCCTAACTCGGGCACTTTCATTAAACCAATCAGAAACCTTGCCTTCACATGCTATGTTCAAAAAGTTACCCAAATGTCTCCAAACTCATCGGAAACATTGAATGTAATGCTTTAAAGCACCTTCAGTGTATCTGCACTGAATCTGCTTGACATTTCCAGTATTTCTTGTTGGGTCAACTGCAGTTGGAATTCGGCGTGAAAAAACCATGATTTGTGGCATATTGGGGTCAGCATCACAATTTCCACTAAAGTTTGGCTAAAAGTATCACTTTATTTGGATTCCAATACAAAAACCGAAAGAGTTCAGCATATAAAAATTGTATTTGAAAATTTTGGCATTTTTTACCATTTTTGAGCGACAGCCATGCGGCTTAGCAAAAATAACAAATGTGGGCCAAAAGTTGTCGTCAAGGAAACAACAAAACAACACTTTTCCTGCATTTCGACTGCCTCCAAAAGCACAGCAAAGGCATCAGAAAATGTCTACTTCTCATTCAAGCCCTAACCCTAACCCTAGCTCTGGCACTTTCATTAAACCAATCAAAAACCTTGCCTCCACATGCTGTGTTCAAAAAGTTACCCAAATGACTCCAAACTCATCGGAAACATTGAATGTAATGCTTTAAAGCAACTTCAGTGTATCTGCACTGAATCTGCTTGACATTTCCAGTATTTCTTGTTGGGTCAACTGCAGCTGGAATTCAGCGTGAAAAAAGCATGATTTGTGGCATATTGGTGTCAGCATCACAATTTCCACTAAAGTTTGGCTAAAAGTATCACTTTATTTGGATTCCAATACAAAAACCGAAAGAGTTCAGCATGTAAAAAGTGTATTTGAAAATTTTAGCATTTTTTACCATTTTTGAGCGACAGCCGCGCGGCTTAACAAAAATCGCAAATGTGGGCCAAAAGTTGTCGTCAAGGAAACAACAAAACAACACTTTTCCTGCATTTCGACTGCCTCCAAAAGCACAGCAAAGGCATCAGAAAATGTCTACTTCTCATTCAAGCCCTAACCCTAACCCTAGCTCTGGCACTTTCATTAAACCAATCAGAAACCTTGCCTTCACATGCTGTGTTAAAAAAGTTACCCAAATGACTCCAAACTCATCGGAAACATTGAATGTAATGCTTTAAAGCACCTTCAGTGTAGCTGCACTGAATCTGCTTGACATTTCCAGTATTTCTTGTTGGGTCAACTGTAGCTGGAATTCAGCGTGAAAAAAGCATGATTTGTGACATTTTGGGGTCAGCATCACAATTTCCACTAAAGTTTGGCTAAAAGTATCAATTTATTTGGATTCCAATACAAAAACCGAAAGAGTTCAGCATGTAAAAAGTGTATTTGAAAATTTTGGCATTTTTACCATTTTTGAGCGACAGCCGCGCGGCTTAGCAAAAATTGCAAATGTGGGCCAAAAGTTGTCGTCAAGGAAACAAGAAAATAACACTTTTCCTGCATTTCGACTGCCTCCAAAAGCACAGCAAAGGCATCAGAAAATGTCTACTTCTCATTCAAGCCCTAACCCTAACCCTAACTCGGGCACTTTCATTAAACCAATCAGAAACCTTGCCTTCACATGCTATGTTCAAAAAGTTACCCAAATGACTCCAAACTCATTGGAAACATTGAATGTAATGCTTTAAAGCACCTTCAGTGTATCTGCACTGAATCTGCTTGACATTTCCAGTATTTCTTTTGGGTCAACTGCAGCTGGAATTCGGCGTGAAAAAAGCATGATTTGTGGCATATTGGGTCAGCATCACAATTTCCACTAAAGTTTGGCTAAAAGTATCACTTTATTTGGATTCCAATACAAAAACCGAAAGAGTTCAGCATGTAAAAAGTGTATTTGAAAATTTTGGCATTTTTTACCATTTTTGAGCGACAGCTGCGCGGCTTACCAAGAATCGTAAATGTGGGCCAAAAGTTGTCGTCAAGAAAACAACAAAACAACACTTTTCCTGCATTTCGGCTGCCTCCAAAAGCACAGCAAAGGCATCAGAAAATGTCTACTTCTCATTCAAGCCCTAACCCTAACCCTAGCTCGGGCACTTTCATTAAACCAATCAAAAACCTTGCCTTCACATGCTGTGTTCAAAAAGTTACCCAAATGTCTCCAAACTCATCGGAAACATTGAATGTAATGCTTTAAAGCACCTTCAGTGTATCTGCACTGAATATGCTTGACATTTCCAGTATTTCTTGTTGGGTCAACTGCAGCTGGAATTCAGAGTGAAAAAAGCATGATTTGTGGCATATTGGGGTCAGCATCACAATTTCCACTAAAGTTTGGCTAAAAGTATCAGTTTATTTGGATTCCAATACAAAAACCGAAAGAGTTCAGCATGTAAAAAGTGTATTTGAAAATTTTGGCATTTTTACCATTTTTGAGCGACAGCCGCGCGGCTTAGCAAAAATTGCAAATGTGGGCCAAAAGTTGTCGTCAAGGAAACAAGAAAATAACACTTTTCCTGCATTTCGACTGCCTCCAAAAGCACAGCAAAGGCATCAGAAAATGTCTACTTCTCATTCAAGCCCTAACCCTAACCCTAACTCGGGCACTTTCATTAAACCAATCAGAAACCTTGCCTTCACATGCTATGTTCAAAAAGTTACCCAAATGACTCCAAACTCATTGGAAACATTGAATGTAATGCTTTAAAGCACCTTCAGTGTATCTGCACTGAATCTGCTTGACATTTCCAGTATTTCTTTTGGGTCAACTGCAGCTGGAATTCGGCGTGAAAAAAGCATGATTTGTGGCATATTGGGTCAGCATCACAATTTCCACTAAAGTTTGGCTAAAAGTATCACTTTATTTGGATTCCAATACAAAAACCGAAAGAGTTCAGCATGTAAAAAGTGTATTTGAAAATTTTGGCATTTTTTACCATTTTTGAGCGACAGCTGCGCGGCTTACCAAGAATCGTAAATGTGGGCCAAAAGTTGTCGTCAAGAAAACAACAAAAAAACACTTTTCCTGCATTTCGGCTGCCTCCAAAAGCACAGCAAAGGCATCAGAAAATGTCTACTTCTCATTCAAGCCCTAACCCTAACCCTAGCTCGGGCACTTTCATTAAACCAATCAAAAACCTTGCCTTCACATGCTGTGTTCAAAAAGTTACCCAAATGTCTCCAAACTCATCGGAAACATTGAATGTAATGCTTTAAAGCACCTTCAGTGTATCTGCACTGAATATGCTTGACATTTCCAGTATTTCTTGTTGGGTCAACTGCAGTTGGAATTCGGCGTGAAAAAAGCATGATTTGTGGCATATTGGGGTCAGCATCACAATTTCCACTAAAGTTTGGCTAAAAGTATCACTTTATTTGGATTCCAATACAAAAACCGAAAGAGTTCAGCATGTAAAAAGTGTATTTGAAAATTTTGGCATTTTTTACCATTTTTGAGCGACAGCCGTGCGGCTTAGCAAAAATAACAAATGTGGGCCAAAAGTTGTCGTCAAGGAAACAACAAAACAACACTTTTCCTGCATTTCGACTGCCTCCAAAAGCACAGCAAAGGCATCAAAAAATGTCTACTTCTCATTCAAGCCCTAACCCTAACCCTAGCTCGGGCACTTTCATTAATCCAATCAAAAACCTTGCCTTCACATGCTGTGTTCAAAAAGTTACCCAAATGACTCCAAACTCATCGGAAACATTGAATGTAATGCTTTAAAGCACCTTCAGTGTATCTGCACTGAATCTGCTTGACATTTCCAGCATTTCTTGTTGGGTCAACTGCAGCTGGATTTCAGCGTGAAAAAAGCATGATTTGTGGCATATTGGGGTCAGCATCACAATTTCCACTAAAGTTTGGCTAAAAGTATCACTTTATTTGGATTCCAATACAAAAACCGAAAGAGTTCAGCATGTAAAAAGTGTATTTGAAAATTTTGGCATTTTTTACCATTTTTGAGCGACAGCCGCGCGGCTTAGCAAAAATCGTAAATGTGGGCCAAAAGTTGTCGTCAAGAAAACAACAAAACAACACTTTTCCTGCATTTCGACTGCCTCCAAAAGCACAGCAAAGGCATCAGAAAATGTCTACTTCTCATTCAAGCCCTAACCCTAACCCTAACTCGGGCACTTTCATTAAACCAATCAGAAACCTTGCCTTCACATGCTATGTTCAAAAAGTTACCCAAATGTCTCCAAACTCATCGGAAACATTGAATGTAATGCTTTAAAGCACCTTCAGTGTATCTGCACTGAATCTGCTTGACATTTCCAGTATTTCTTGTTGGGTCAACTGCAGTTGGAATTCGGCGTGAAAAAACCATGATTTGTGGCATATTGGGGTCAGCATCACAATTTCCACTAAAGTTTGGCTAAAAGTATCACTTTATTTGGATTCCAATACAAAAACCGAAAGAGTTCAGCATATAAAAATTGTATTTGAAAATTTTGGCATTTTTTACCATTTTTGAGCGACAGCCATGCGGCTTAGCAAAAATAACAAATGTGGGCCAAAAGTTGTCGTCAAGGAAACAACAAAACAACACTTTTCCTGCATTTCGACTGCCTCCAAAAGCACAGCAAAGGCATCAGAAAATGTCTACTTCTCATTCAAGCCCTAACCCTAACCCTAGCTCGGGCACTTTCATTAAACCAATCAAAAACCTTGCCTTCACATGCTGTGTTCAAAAACTTACCCAAATGATTCCAAACTCATCGGAAACATTGAATGTAATGCTTTAAAGCACCTTCAGTGTATCTGCACTGAATCTGCTTGACATTCCGAGTATTTCTTGTTGGGTCAACTGCAGCTGGAATTCAGAGTGAAAAAAGCATGATTTGTGGCATATTGGGGTCAGCATCACAATTTCCACTAAAGTTTGGCTAAAAGTATCACTTTATTTGGATTCCAATACAAAAACCGAAAGAGTTCAGCATGTAAAAAGTGTGTTTGAAAATTTTGGCATTTTTTACCATTTTTGAGCGACAGCCGCGCGGCTTAGCAAAAATCGCAAATGTGGGCCAAAAGTTGTCGTCAAGGAAACAACAAAACAACACTTTTCCTGCATTTCGACTGTCTCCAAAAGCACAGCAAAGGCATCAGAAAATGTCTACTTCTAATTAAAGCCCTAACCCTAACCCTAGCTCTGGCACTTTCATTAAACCAATCAAAAACCTTGCCTTCACATGCTGTGTTCAAAAAGTTACCCAAATGACTCCAAACTCATCGGAAACATTGAATGTAATGCTTTAAAGCACTTTCAGTGTAGCTGCACTGAATCTGCTTGACATTTCCAGTATTTCTTGTTGGGTCAACTGCAGCTGGAATTTGGCGTGAAAAAAGCATGATTTGTGACATTTTGGGGTCAGCATCACAATTTCCACTCAAGTTTGGCTAAAAGTATCACTTTATTTGGATTCCAATACAAAAACCGAAAGAGTTCAGCATGTAAAAAGTGTATTTGAAAATTTTGGCATTTTTTACCATTTTTGAGCGACAGCCGCGCGGCTTAGCAAAAATCGCAAATGTGGGCCAAAAGTTGTCGTCAAGGAAACAACAAAACAACACTTTTCCTGCATTTCGACTGTCTCCAAAAGCACAGCAAAGGCATCAGAAAATGTCTACTTCTCATTCAAGCCCTAACCCTAACCCTAGCTCTGGCACTTTCATTCAACCAATCAAAAACCTTGCCTCCACATGCTGTGTTCAAAAAGTTACCCAAATGACTCCAAACTCATCGGAAACATTGAATGTAATGCTTTAAAGCAACTTCAGTGTATCTGCACTGAATCTGCTTGACATTTCCAGTATTTCTTGTTGGGTCAACTGCAGCTGGAATTCAGCTTGAAAAAAGCATGATTTGTGGCATATTGGTGTCAGCATCACAATTTCCACTAAAGTTTGGCTAAAAGTATCACTTTATTTGGATTCCAATACAAAAACCGAAAGAGTTCAGCATGTAAAAAGTGTATTTGAAAATTTTAGCATTTTTTACCATTTTTGAGCGACAGCCGCGCGGCTTAACAAAAATCGCAAATGTGGGCCAAAAGTTGTCGTCAAGGAAACAACAAAACAACACTTTTCCTGCATTTCGACTGCCTCCAAAAGCACAGCAAAGGCATCAGAAAATGTCTACTTCTCATTCAAGCCCTAACCCTAACCCTAGCTCTGGCACTTTCATTAAACCAATCAGAAACCTTGCCTTCACATGCTGTGTTAAAAAAGTTACCCAAATGACTCCAAACTCATCGGAAACATTGAATGTAATGCTTTAAAGCACCTTCAGTGTAGCTGCACTGAATCTGCTTGACATTTCCAGTATTTCTTGTTGGGTCAACTGTAGCTGGAATTCGGCGTGAAAAAAGCATGATTTGTGACATTTTGGGGTCAGCATCACAATTTCCACTAAAGTTTGGCTAAAAGTATCACTTTATTTGGATTCCAATACAAAAACCGAAAGAGTTCAGCATGTAAAAAGTGTATTTGAAAATTTTGGCATTTTTTACCATTTTTGAGCGACAGCCGCGCGGCTTTGCAAAAATCACAAATGTGGGTCAAAAGTTGTCGTCAAGGAAACAACAAAACACCACTTTTCCTGCATTTCGACTGCCTCCAAAAGCACAGCAAAGGCATCAGAAAATGTCTACTTCTCATTCAAGCCCTAACCCTAACCCTAGATCGGGCACTTTCATTAAACCAATCAAAAACCTTGCCTTCACATGCTGTGTTCAAAAAGTTACCCAAATGACTCCAAACTCATCGGAAACTTTGAATGTAATGCTTTAAAGCACCTTCAGTGTAGCTGCACTGAATCTGCTTGACATTTCCAGTATTTCTTGTTGGGTCAACTGCAGCTGGAATTCAGCGTGAAAAAATCATGATTTGTGACATTTTGGGGTCAGCATCACAATTTCCACTAAAGTTTGGCTAAAAGTATCAATTTATTTGGATTCCAATACAAAAACCGAAAGAGTTCAGCATGTAAAAAGTGTATTTGAAAATTTTGGCATTTTTACCATTTTTGAGCGACAGCCGCGCTGCTTAGCAAAAATTGCAAATGTGGGCCAAAAGTTGTCGTCAAGGAAACAAGAAAATAACACTTTTCCTGCATTTCGACTGCCTCCAAAAGCACAGCAAAGGCATCAGAAAATGTCTACTTCTCATTCAAGCCCTAACCCTAACCCTAACTCGGGCACTTTCATTAAACCAATCAGAAACCTTGCCTTCACATGCTATGTTCAAAAAGTTACCCAAATGACTCCAAACTTATTGGAAACATTGAATGTAATGCTTTAAAGCACCTTCAGTGTATCTGCACTGAATCTGCTTGACATTTCCAGTATTTCTTTTGGGTCAACTGCAGCTGGAATTCGGCGTGAAAAAAGCATGATTTGTGGCATATTGGGTCAGCATCACAATTTCCACTAAAGTTTGGCTAAAAGTATCACTTTATTTGGATTCCAATACAAAAACCGAAAGAGTTCAGCATGTAAAAAGTGTATTTGAAAATTTTGGCATTTTTTACCATTTTTGAGCGACAGCTGCGCGGCTTACCAAGAATCGTAAATGTGGGCCAAAAGTTGTCGTCAAGAAAACAACAAAACAACACTTTTCCTGCATTTCGGCTGCCTCCAAAAGCACAGCAAAGGCATCAGAAAATGTCTACTTCTCATTCAAGCCCTAACCCTAACCCTAGCTCGGGCACTTTCATTAAACCAATCAAAAACCTTGCCTTCACATGCTGTGTTCAAAAAGTTACCCAAATGTCTCCAAACTCATCGGAAACATTGAATGTAATGCTTTAAAGCACCTTCAGTGTATCTGCACTGAATATGCTTGACATTTCCAGTATTTCTTGTTGGGTCAACTGCAGTTGGAATTCGGCGTGAAAAAAGCATGATTTGTGGCATATTGGGGTCAGCATCACAATTTCCACTAAAGTTTGGCTAAAAGTATCACTTTATTTGGATTCCAATACAAAAACCGAAAGAGTTCAGCATTTAAAAAGTGTATTTGAAAATTTTGGCATTTTTTACCATTATTGAGCGACAGCCGTGCGGCTTAGCAAAAATAACAAATGTGGGCCAAAAGTTGTCGTCAAGGAAACAACAAAACAACACTTTTCCTGCATTTCGACTGCCTCCAAAAGCACAGCAAAGGCATCAGAAAATGTCTACTTCTCATTCAAGCCCTAACCCTAACCCTAGCTCGGGCACTTTCATTAAACCAATCAAAAACCTTGCCTTCACATGCTGTGTTCAAAAACTTACCCAAATGATTCCAAACTCATCGGAAACATTGAATGTAATGCTTTAAAGCACCTTCAGTGTATCTGCACTGAATCTGCTTGACATTTCCAGTATTTCTTGTTGGGTCAACTGCAGCTGGAATTCGGCGTGAAAAAAGCATGATTTGTGGCATATTGGGGTCAGCATCACAATTTCCACTAAAGTTTGGCTAAAAGTATCACTTTATTTGGATTCCAATACAAAAACCGAAAGAGTTCAGCATGTAAAAAGTGTATTTGAAAATTTTGGCATTTTTTACCATTTTTGAGCGACAGCCGCGCGGCTTAGCAAAAATCGCAAATGTGGGCCAAAAGTTGTCGACAAGGAAACAACAAAACAACACTTTTCCTGCATTTCGACTGTCTCCAAAAGCACAGCAAAGGCATCAGAAAATGTCTACTTCTAATTCAAGCCCTAACCCTAACCCTAGCTCTGGCACTTTCATTAAACCAATCAAAAACCTTGCCTTCACATGCTGTGTTCAAAAAGTTACCCAAATGACTCCAAACTCATCGGAAACATTGAATGTAATGCTCTAAAGCACCTTCAGTGTATCTGCACTGAATCTGCTTGACATTTCCAGTATTTCTTGTTGGGTCAACTGCAGTTGGAATTCGGCGTGAAAAAAGCATGATTTGTGGCATATTGGGGTCAGCATCACAATTTCCACTAAAGTTTGGCTAAAAGTATCACTTTATTTGGATTCCAATACAAAAACCGAAAGAGTTCAGCATGTAAAAAGTGTATTTGAAAATTTTGGCATTTTTTACCATTTTTGAGCGACAGCCGCGCGGCTTAGCAAAAATCGCAAATGTGGGCCAAAAGTTGTCGACAAGGAAACAACAAAACAACACTTTTCCTGCATTTCGACTGTCTCCAAAAGCACAGCAAAGGCATCAGAAAATGTCTACTTCTAATTCAAGCCCTAACCCTAACCCTAGCTCTGGCACTTTCATTAAACCAATCAAAAACCTTGCCTTCACATGCTGTGTTCAAAAAGTTACCCAAATGACTCCAAACTCATCGGAAACATTGAATGTAATGCTCTAAAGCACCTTCAGTGTATCTGCACTGAATCTGCTTGACATTTCCAGTATTTCTTGTTGGGTCAACTGCAGTTGGAATTCGGCGTGAAAAAAGCATGATTTGTGGCATATTGGGGTCAGCATCACAATTTCCACTAAAGTTTGGCTAAAAGTATCACTTTATTTGGATTCCAATACAAAAACCGAAAGAGTTCAGCATGTAAAAAGTGTATTTGAAAATTTTGGCATTTTTTACCATTTTTGAGCGACAGCCGCGCGGCTTTGCAAAAATCACAAATGTGGGTCAAAAGTTGTCGTCAAGGAAACAACAAAACACCACTTTTCCTGCATTTCGACTGCCTCCAAAAGCACAGCAAAGGCATCAGAAAATGTCTACTTCTCATTCAAGCCCTAACCCTAACCCTAGATCGGGCACTTTCATTAAACCAATCAAAAACCTTGCCTTCACATGCTGTGTTCAAAAAGTTACCCAAATGACTCCAAACTCATCGGAAACTTTGAATGTAATGCTTTAAAGCACCTTCAGTGTATCTGCACTGAATCTGCTTGACATTTCCAGTATTTCTTGTTGGGTCAACTGCAGCTGGAATTCAGAGTGAAAAAAGCATGATTTGTGGCATATTGGGGTCAGCATCACAATTTCCACTAAAGTCTGGCTAAAAGTATCACTTTATTTGGATTCCAATACAAAAACCGAAAGAGTTCAGCATGTAAAAAGTGTATTTGAAAATTTTGGCATTTTTTACAATTTTTGAGCGACAGCCGCGCGGCTTACAAAAATCGCAAATGTGGTCCAAAAGTTGTCGTCAAGGAAACAACAAAACAACACTTTTCCTGCATTTCGACTGCCTCCAAAAGCACAGCAAAGGCATCAGAAAATGTCTACTTCTCATTCAAGCCCTAACCCTAACCCTAACTCGGGCACTTTCATTAAACCAATCAGAAACCTTGCCTTCACATGCTATGTTCAAAAAGTTACCCAAATGTCTCCAAACTCATCGGAAACATTGAATGTAATGCTTTAAAGCACCTTCAGTGTATCTGCACTGAATCTGCTTGACATTTCCAGTATTTCTTGTTGGGTCAACTGCAGTTGGAATTCGGCGTGAAAAAACCATGATTTGTGGCATATTGGGGTCAGCATCACAATTTCCACTAAAGTTTGGCTAAAAGTATCACTTTATTTGGATTCCAATACAAAAACCGAAAGAGTTCAGCATGTAAAAAGTGTATTTGAAAATTTTGGCATTTTTTACCATTTTTGAGCGACAGCCATGCGGCTTAGCAAAAATAACAAATGTGGGCCAAAAGTTGTCGTCAAGGAAACAACAAAACAACACTTTTCCTGCATTTCGACTGCCTCCAAAAGCACAGCAAAGGCATCAGAAAATGTCTACTTCTCATTCAAGCCCTAACCCTAACCCTAGCTCGGGCACTTTCATTAAACCAATCAAAAACCTTGCCTTCACATGCTGTGTACAAAAACTTACCCAAATGATTCCAAACTCATCGGAAACATTGAATGTAATGCTTTAAAGCACCTTCAGTGTATCTGCACTGAATCTGCTTGACATTCCGAGTATTTCTTGTTGGGTCAACTGCAGCTGGAATTCAGAGTGAAAAAAGCATGATTTGTGGCATATTGGGGTCAGCATCACAATTTCCACTAAAGTTTGGCTAAAAGTATCACTTTATTTGGATTCCAATACAAAAACCGAAAGAGTTCAGCATGTAAAAAGTGTATTTGAAAATTTTGGCATTTTTCACAATTTTTGAGCGACAGCCGCGCGCGCGGCTTAGCAAGAATCGCAAATGTGGGCCAAAAGTTGTCGTCAAGAAAACAACAAAACAACACTTTTCCTGCATTTCGACTGCCTCCAAAAGCACAGCAAAGGCATCAGAAAATGTCTACTTCTCATTCAAGCCCTAACCCTAACCCTAACTCGGGCACTTTCATTAAACCAATCAGAAACCTTGCCTTCACATGCTGTGTTCAAAAAGTTACCCAAATGTCTCCAAACTCATCGGAAACATTGAATGTAATGCTTTAAAGCACCTTCAGTGTATCTGCACTGAATCTGCTTGACATTTCCAGTATTTCTTGTTGGGTCAACTGCAGTTGGAATTCGGCGTGAAAAAACCATGATTTGTGGCATATTGGGGTCAGCATCACAATTTCCACTAAAGTTTGGCTAAAAGTATCACTTTATTTGGATTCCAATACAAAAACCGAAAGAGTTCAGCATGTAAAAAGTGTATTTGAAAATTTTGGCATTTTTTACCATTTTTGAGCGACAGCCATGCGGCTTAGCAAAAATAACAAATGTGGGCCAAAAGTTGTCGTCAAGGAAACAACAAAACAACACTTTTCCTGCATTTCGACTGCCTCCAAAAGCACAGCAAAGGCATCAGAAAATGTCTACTTCTCATTCAAGCCCTAACCCTAACCCTAGCTCGGGCACTTTCATTAAACCAATCAAAAACCTTGCCTTCACATGCTGTGTACAAAAACTTACCCAAATGATTCCAAACTCATCGGAAACATTGAATGTAATGCTTTAAAGCACCTTCAGTGTATCTGCACTGAATCTGCTTGACATTCCGAGTATTTCTTGTTGGGTCAACTGCAGCTGGAATTCAGAGTGAAAAAAGCATGATTTGTGGCATATTGGGGTCAGCATCACAATTTCCACTAAAGTTTGGCTAAAAGTATCACTTTATTTGGATTCCAATACAAAAACCGAAAGAGTTCAGCATGTAAAAAGTGTATTTGAAAATTTTGGCATTTTTCACAATTTTTGAGCGACAGCCGCGCGCGCGGCTTAGCAAGAATCGCAAATGTGGGCCAAAAGTTGTCGTCAAGAAAACAACAAAACAACACTTTTCCTGCATTTCGACTGCCTCCAAAAGCACAGCAAAGGCATCAGAAAATGTCTACTTCTCATTCAAGCCCTAACCCTAACCCTAACTCGGGCACTTTCATTAAACCAATCAGAAACCTTGCCTTCACATGCTGTGTTCAAAAAGTTACCCAAATGTCTCCAAACTCATCGGAAACATTGAATGTAATGCTTTAAAGCACCTTCAGTGTATCTGCACTGAATCTGCTTGACATTTCCAGTATTTCTTGTTGGGTCAACTGCAGTTGGAATTCGGCGTGAAAAAACCATGATTTGTGGCATATTGGGGTCAGCATCACAATTTCCACTAAAGTTTGGCTAAAAGTATCACTTTATTTGGATTCCAATACAAAAACCGAAAGAGTTCAGCATATAAAAATTGTATTTGAAAATTTTGGCATTTTTTACCATTTTTGAGCGACAGCCATGCGGCTTAGCAAAAATAACAAATGTGGGCCAAAAGTTGTCGTCAAGGAAACAACAAAACAACACTTTTCCTGCATTTCGACTGCCTCCAAAAGCACAGCAAAGGCA
Source organism: Lepisosteus platostomus (assembly GCF_059453375.1). Taxonomy (NCBI): domain Eukaryota; kingdom Metazoa; phylum Chordata; class Actinopteri; order Semionotiformes; family Lepisosteidae; genus Lepisosteus; species Lepisosteus platostomus. The sequence goes on from NC_142613.1 coordinate 52,779,501, forward strand.
TCAGAAAATGTCTACTTCTCATTCAAGCCCTAACCCTAACCCTAGCTCGGGCACTTTCATTAAACCAATCAAAAACCTTGCCTTCACATGCTGTGTTCAAAAACTTACCCAAATGATTCCAAACTCATCGGAAACATTGAATGTAATGCTTTAAAGCACCTTCAGTGTATCTGCACTGAATCTGCTTGACATTCCGAGTATTTCTTGTTGGGTCAACTGCAGCTGGAATTCAGAGTGAAAAAAGCATGATTTGTGGCATATTGGGGTCAGCATCACAATTTCCACTAAAGTTTGGCTAAAAGTATCACTTTATTTGGATTCCAATACAAAAACCGAAAGAGTTCAGCATGTAAAAAGTGTGTTTGAAAATTTTGGCATTTTTTACCATTTTTGAGCGACAGCCGCGCGGCTTAGCAAAAATCGCAAATGTGGGCCAAAAGTTGTCGTCAAGGAAACAACAAAACAACACTTTTCCTGCATTTCGACTGTCTCCAAAAGCACAGCAAAGGCATCAGAAAATGTCTACTTCTAATTAAAGCCCTAACCCTAACCCTAGCTCTGGCACTTTCATTAAACCAATCAAAAACCTTGCCTTCACATGCTGTGTTCAAAAAGTTACCCAAATGACTCCAAACTCATCGGAAACATTGAATGTAATGCTTTAAAGCACTTTCAGTGTAGCTGCACTGAATCTGCTTGACATTTCCAGTATTTCTTGTTGGGTCAACTGCAGCTGGAATTTGGCGTGAAAAAAGCATGATTTGTGACATTTTGGGGTCAGCATCACAATTTCCACTCAAGTTTGGCTAAAAGTATCACTTTATTTGGATTCCAATACAAAAACCGAAAGAGTTCAGCATGTAAAAAGTGTATTTGAAAATTTTGGCATTTTTTACCATTTTTGAGCGACAGCCGCGCGGCTTAGCAAAAATCGCAAATGTGGGCCAAAAGTTGTCGTCAAGGAAACAACAAAACAACACTTTTCCTGCATTTCGACTGTCTCCAAAAGCACAGCAAAGGCATCAGAAAATGTCTACTTCTCATTCAAGCCCTAACCCTAACCCTAGCTCTGGCACTTTCATTCAACCAATCAAAAACCTTGCCTCCACATGCTGTGTTCAAAAAGTTACCCAAATGACTCCAAACTCATCGGAAACATTGAATGTAATGCTTTAAAGCAACTTCAGTGTATCTGCACTGAATCTGCTTGACATTTCCAGTATTTCTTGTTGGGTCAACTGCAGCTGGAATTCAGCTTGAAAAAAGCATGATTTGTGGCATATTGGTGTCAGCATCACAATTTCCACTAAAGTTTGGCTAAAAGTATCACTTTATTTGGATTCCAATACAAAAACCGAAAGAGTTCAGCATGTAAAAAGTGTATTTGAAAATTTTAGCATTTTTTACCATTTTTGAGCGACAGCCGCGCGGCTTAACAAAAATCGCAAATGTGGGCCAAAAGTTGTCGTCAAGGAAACAACAAAACAACACTTTTCCTGCATTTCGACTGCCTCCAAAAGCACAGCAAAGGCATCAGAAAATGTCTACTTCTCATTCAAGCCCTAACCCTAACCCTAGCTCTGGCACTTTCATTAAACCAATCAGAAACCTTGCCTTCACATGCTGTGTTAAAAAAGTTACCCAAATGACTCCAAACTCATCGGAAACATTGAATGTAATGCTTTAAAGCACCTTCAGTGTAGCTGCACTGAATCTGCTTGACATTTCCAGTATTTCTTGTTGGGTCAACTGTAGCTGGAATTCGGCGTGAAAAAAGCATGATTTGTGACATTTTGGGGTCAGCATCACAATTTCCACTAAAGTTTGGCTAAAAGTATCACTTTATTTGGATTCCAATACAAAAACCGAAAGAGTTCAGCATGTAAAAAGTGTATTTGAAAATTTTGGCATTTTTTACCATTTTTGAGCGACAGCCGCGCGGCTTTGCAAAAATCACAAATGTGGGTCAAAAGTTGTCGTCAAGGAAACAACAAAACACCACTTTTCCTGCATTTCGACTGCCTCCAAAAGCACAGCAAAGGCATCAGAAAATGTCTACTTCTCATTCAAGCCCTAACCCTAACCCTAGATCGGGCACTTTCATTAAACCAATCAAAAACCTTGCCTTCACATGCTGTGTTCAAAAAGTTACCCAAATGACTCCAAACTCATCGGAAACTTTGAATGTAATGCTTTAAAGCACCTTCAGTGTAGCTGCACTGAATCTGCTTGACATTTCCAGTATTTCTTGTTGGGTCAACTGCAGCTGGAATTCAGCGTGAAAAAATCATGATTTGTGACATTTTGGGGTCAGCATCACAATTTCCACTAAAGTTTGGCTAAAAGTATCAATTTATTTGGATTCCAATACAAAAACCGAAAGAGTTCAGCATGTAAAAAGTGTATTTGAAAATTTTGGCATTTTTACCATTTTTGAGCGACAGCCGCGCTGCTTAGCAAAAATTGCAAATGTGGGCCAAAAGTTGTCGTCAAGGAAACAAGAAAATAACACTTTTCCTGCATTTCGACTGCCTCCAAAAGCACAGCAAAGGCATCAGAAAATGTCTACTTCTCATTCAAGCCCTAACCCTAACCCTAACTCGGGCACTTTCATTAAACCAATCAGAAACCTTGCCTTCACATGCTATGTTCAAAAAGTTACCCAAATGACTCCAAACTTATTGGAAACATTGAATGTAATGCTTTAAAGCACCTTCAGTGTATCTGCACTGAATCTGCTTGACATTTCCAGTATTTCTTTTGGGTCAACTGCAGCTGGAATTCGGCGTGAAAAAAGCATGATTTGTGGCATATTGGGTCAGCATCACAATTTCCACTAAAGTTTGGCTAAAAGTATCACTTTATTTGGATTCCAATACAAAAACCGAAAGAGTTCAGCATGTAAAAAGTGTATTTGAAAATTTTGGCATTTTTTACCATTTTTGAGCGACAGCTGCGCGGCTTACCAAGAATCGTAAATGTGGGCCAAAAGTTGTCGTCAAGAAAACAACAAAACAACACTTTTCCTGCATTTCGGCTGCCTCCAAAAGCACAGCAAAGGCATCAGAAAATGTCTACTTCTCATTCAAGCCCTAACCCTAACCCTAGCTCGGGCACTTTCATTAAACCAATCAAAAACCTTGCCTTCACATGCTGTGTTCAAAAAGTTACCCAAATGTCTCCAAACTCATCGGAAACATTGAATGTAATGCTTTAAAGCACCTTCAGTGTATCTGCACTGAATATGCTTGACATTTCCAGTATTTCTTGTTGGGTCAACTGCAGTTGGAATTCGGCGTGAAAAAAGCATGATTTGTGGCATATTGGGGTCAGCATCACAATTTCCACTAAAGTTTGGCTAAAAGTATCACTTTATTTGGATTCCAATACAAAAACCGAAAGAGTTCAGCATTTAAAAAGTGTATTTGAAAATTTTGGCATTTTTTACCATTATTGAGCGACAGCCGTGCGGCTTAGCAAAAATAACAAATGTGGGCCAAAAGTTGTCGTCAAGGAAACAACAAAACAACACTTTTCCTGCATTTCGACTGCCTCCAAAAGCACAGCAAAGGCATCAGAAAATGTCTACTTCTCATTCAAGCCCTAACCCTAACCCTAGCTCGGGCACTTTCATTAAACCAATCAAAAACCTTGCCTTCACATGCTGTGTTCAAAAACTTACCCAAATGATTCCAAACTCATCGGAAACATTGAATGTAATGCTTTAAAGCACCTTCAGTGTATCTGCACTGAATCTGCTTGACATTTCCAGTATTTCTTGTTGGGTCAACTGCAGCTGGAATTCGGCGTGAAAAAAGCATGATTTGTGGCATATTGGGGTCAGCATCACAATTTCCACTAAAGTTTGGCTAAAAGTATCACTTTATTTGGATTCCAATACAAAAACCGAAAGAGTTCAGCATGTAAAAAGTGTATTTGAAAATTTTGGCATTTTTTACCATTTTTGAGCGACAGCCGCGCGGCTTAGCAAAAATCGCAAATGTGGGCCAAAAGTTGTCGACAAGGAAACAACAAAACAACACTTTTCCTGCATTTCGACTGTCTCCAAAAGCACAGCAAAGGCATCAGAAAATGTCTACTTCTAATTCAAGCCCTAACCCTAACCCTAGCTCTGGCACTTTCATTAAACCAATCAAAAACCTTGCCTTCACATGCTGTGTTCAAAAAGTTACCCAAATGACTCCAAACTCATCGGAAACATTGAATGTAATGCTCTAAAGCACCTTCAGTGTATCTGCACTGAATCTGCTTGACATTTCCAGTATTTCTTGTTGGGTCAACTGCAGTTGGAATTCGGCGTGAAAAAAGCATGATTTGTGGCATATTGGGGTCAGCATCACAATTTCCACTAAAGTTTGGCTAAAAGTATCACTTTATTTGGATTCCAATACAAAAACCGAAAGAGTTCAGCATGTAAAAAGTGTATTTGAAAATTTTGGCATTTTTTACCATTTTTGAGCGACAGCCGCGCGGCTTTGCAAAAATCACAAATGTGGGTCAAAAGTTGTCGTCAAGGAAACAACAAAACACCACTTTTCCTGCATTTCGACTGCCTCCAAAAGCACAGCAAAGGCATCAGAAAATGTCTACTTCTCATTCAAGCCCTAACCCTAACCCTAGATCGGGCACTTTCATTAAACCAATCAAAAACCTTGCCTTCACATGCTGTGTTCAAAAAGTTACCCAAATGACTCCAAACTCATCGGAAACTTTGAATGTAATGCTTTAAAGCACCTTCAGTGTATCTGCACTGAATCTGCTTGACATTTCCAGTATTTCTTGTTGGGTCAACTGCAGCTGGAATTCAGAGTGAAAAAAGCATGATTTGTGGCATATTGGGGTCAGCATCACAATTTCCACTAAAGTCTGGCTAAAAGTATCACTTTATTTGGATTCCAATACAAAAACCGAAAGAGTTCAGCATGTAAAAAGTGTATTTGAAAATTTTGGCATTTTTTACAATTTTTGAGCGACAGCCGCGCGGCTTACAAAAATCGCAAATGTGGTCCAAAAGTTGTCGTCAAGGAAACAACAAAACAACACTTTTCCTGCATTTCGACTGCCTCCAAAAGCACAGCAAAGGCATCAGAAAATGTCTACTTCTCATTCAAGCCCTAACCCTAACCCTAACTCGGGCACTTTCATTAAACCAATCAGAAACCTTGCCTTCACATGCTATGTTCAAAAAGTTACCCAAATGTCTCCAAACTCATCGGAAACATTGAATGTAATGCTTTAAAGCACCTTCAGTGTATCTGCACTGAATCTGCTTGACATTTCCAGTATTTCTTGTTGGGTCAACTGCAGTTGGAATTCGGCGTGAAAAAACCATGATTTGTGGCATATTGGGGTCAGCATCACAATTTCCACTAAAGTTTGGCTAAAAGTATCACTTTATTTGGATTCCAATACAAAAACCGAAAGAGTTCAGCATGTAAAAAGTGTATTTGAAAATTTTGGCATTTTTTACCATTTTTGAGCGACAGCCATGCGGCTTAGCAAAAATAACAAATGTGGGCCAAAAGTTGTCGTCAAGGAAACAACAAAACAACACTTTTCCTGCATTTCGACTGCCTCCAAAAGCACAGCAAAGGCATCAGAAAATGTCTACTTCTCATTCAAGCCCTAACCCTAACCCTAGCTCGGGCACTTTCATTAAACCAATCAAAAACCTTGCCTTCACATGCTGTGTACAAAAACTTACCCAAATGATTCCAAACTCATCGGAAACATTGAATGTAATGCTTTAAAGCACCTTCAGTGTATCTGCACTGAATCTGCTTGACATTCCGAGTATTTCTTGTTGGGTCAACTGCAGCTGGAATTCAGAGTGAAAAAAGCATGATTTGTGGCATATTGGGGTCAGCATCACAATTTCCACTAAAGTTTGGCTAAAAGTATCACTTTATTTGGATTCCAATACAAAAACCGAAAGAGTTCAGCATGTAAAAAGTGTATTTGAAAATTTTGGCATTTTTCACAATTTTTGAGCGACAGCCGCGCGCGCGGCTTAGCAAGAATCGCAAATGTGGGCCAAAAGTTGTCGTCAAGAAAACAACAAAACAACACTTTTCCTGCATTTCGACTGCCTCCAAAAGCACAGCAAAGGCATCAGAAAATGTCTACTTCTCATTCAAGCCCTAACCCTAACCCTAACTCGGGCACTTTCATTAAACCAATCAGAAACCTTGCCTTCACATGCTGTGTTCAAAAAGTTACCCAAATGTCTCCAAACTCATCGGAAACATTGAATGTAATGCTTTAAAGCACCTTCAGTGTATCTGCACTGAATCTGCTTGACATTTCCAGTATTTCTTGTTGGGTCAACTGCAGTTGGAATTCGGCGTGAAAAAACCATGATTTGTGGCATATTGGGGTCAGCATCACAATTTCCACTAAAGTTTGGCTAAAAGTATCACTTTATTTGGATTCCAATACAAAAACCGAAAGAGTTCAGCATATAAAAATTGTATTTGAAAATTTTGGCATTTTTTACCATTTTTGAGCGACAGCCATGCGGCTTAGCAAAAATAACAAATGTGGGCCAAAAGTTGTCGTCAAGGAAACAACAAAACAACACTTTTCCTGCATTTCGACTGCCTCCAAAAGCACAGCAAAGGCATCAGAAAATGTCTACTTCTCATTCAAGCCCTAACCCTAACCCTAGCTCAGGCACTTTCATTAAACCAATCAAAAACCTTGCCTTCACATGCTGTGTACAAAAACTTACCCAAATGATTCCAAACTCATCGGAAACATTGAATGTAATGCTTTAAAGCACCTTCAGTGTATCTGCACTGAATCTGCTTGACATTCCGAGTATTTCTTGTTGGGTCAACTGCAGCTGGAATTCAGAGTGAAAAAAGCATGATTTGTGGCATATTGGGGTCAGCATCACAATTTCCACTAAAGTTTGGCTAAAAGTATCACTTTATTTGGATTCCAATACAAAAACCGAAAGAGTTCAGCATGTAAAAAGTGTATTTGAAAATTTTGGCATTTTTTACAATTTTTGAGCGACAGCCGCGCGCGCGGCTTAGCAAGAATCGCAAATGTGGGCCAAAAGTTGACGTCAAGGAAACAACAAAACAACACTTTTCCTGCATTTCGACTGTCTCCAAAAGCACAGCAAAGGCATCAGAAAATGTCTACTTCTCATTCAAGCCCTAACCCTAACCCTAGCTCTGGCACTTTCATTAAACCAATCAAAAACCTTGCCTTCACATGCTGTGTTCAAAAAGTTACCCAAATGACTCCAAACTCATCGGAAACATTGAATGTAATGCTTTAAAGCACTTTCAGTGTAGCTGCACTGAATCTGCTTGACATTTCCAGTATTTCTTGTTGGGTCAACTGCAGCTGGAATTCAGCGTGAAAAAAGCATGATTTGTGACATTTTGGGGTCAGCATCACAATTTCCACTAAAGTTTGGCTAAAAGTATCAATTTATTTGGATTCCAATACAAAAACCGAAAGAGTTCAGCATGTAAAAAGTGTATTTGAAAATTTTGGCATTTTTACCATTTTTGAGCGACAGCCGCGCGGCTTAGCAAAAATTGCAAATGTGGGCCAAAAGTTGTCGTCAAGGAAACAAGAAAATAACACTTTTCCTGCATTTCGACTGCCTCCAAAAGCACAGCAAAGGCATCAGAAAATGTCTACTTCTCATTCAAGCCCTAACCCTAACCCTAACTCGGGCACTTTCATTAAACCAATCAGAAACCTTGCCTTCACATGCTATGTTCAAAAAGTTACCCAAATGACTCCAAACTCATTGGAAACATTGAATGTAATGCTTTAAAGCACCTTCAGTGTATCTGCACTGAATCTGCTTGACATTTCCAGTATTTCTTTTGGGTCAACTGCAGCTGGAATTCGGCGTGAAAAAACCATGATTTGTGGCATATTGGGTCAGCATCACAATTTCCACTAAAGTTTGGCTAAAAGTATCACTTTATTTGGATTCCAATACAAAAACCGAAAGAGTTCAGCATTTAAAAAGTGTATTTGAAAATTTTGGCATTTTTTACCATTTTTGAGCGACAGCCGTGCGGCTTAGCAAAAATAACAAATGTGGGCCAAAAGTTGTCGTCAAGGAAACAACAAAACAACACTTTTCCTGCATTTCGACTGCCTCCAAAAGCACAGCAAAGGCATCAGAAAATGTCTACTTCTCATTCAAGCCCTAACCCTAACCCTAGCTCGGGCACTTTCATTAAACCAATCAAAAACCTTGCCTTCACATGCTGTGTTCAAAAACTTACCCAAATGATTCCAAACTCATCGGAAACATTGAATGTAATGCTTTAAAGCACCTTCAGTGTATCTGCACTGAATCTGCTTGACATTTCCAGTATTTCTTGTTGGGTCAACTGCAGCTGGAATTCGGCGTGAAAAAAGCATGATTTGTGGCATATTGGGGTCAGCATCACAATTTCCACTAAAGTTTGGCTAAAAGTATCACTTTATTTGGATTCCAATACAAAAACCGAAAGAGTTCAGCATGTAAAAAGTGTATTTGAAAATTTTGGCATTTTTTACCATTTTTGAGCGACAGCCGCGCGGCTTAGCAAAAATCGCAAATGTGGGCCAAAAGTTGTCGACAAGGAAACAACAAAACAACACTTTTCCTGCATTTCGACTGTCTCCAAAAGCACAGCAAAGGCATCAGAAAATGTCTACTTCTAATTCAAGCCCTAACCCTAACCCTAGCTCTGGCACTTTCATTAAACCAATCAAAAACCTTGCCTTCACATGCTGTGTTCAAAAAGTTACCCAAATGACTCCAAACTCATCGGAAACATTGAATGTAATGCTCTAAAGCACCTTCAGTGTATCTGCACTGAATCTGCTTGACATTTCCAGTATTTCTTGTTGGGTCAACTGCAGTTGGAATTCGGCGTGAAAAAAGCATGATTTGTGGCATATTGGGGTCAGCATCACAATTTCCACTAAAGTTTGGCTAAAAGTATCACTTTATTTGGATTCCAATACAAAAACCGAAAGAGTTCAGCATGTAAAAAGTGTATTTGAAAATTTTGGCATTTTTTACCATTTTTGAGCGACAGCCGCGCGGCTTTGCAAAAATCACAAATGTGGGTCAAAAGTTGTCGTCAAGGAAACAACAAAACACCACTTTTCCTGCATTTCGACTGCCTCCAAAAGCACAGCAAAGGCATCAGAAAATGTCTACTTCTCATTCAAGCCCTAACCCTAACCCTAGATCGGGCACTTTCATTAAACCAATCAAAAACCTTGCCTTCACATGCTGTGTTCAAAAAGTTACCCAAATGACTCCAAACTCATCGGAAACTTTGAATGTAATGCTTTAAAGCACCTTCAGTGTATCTGCACTGAATCTGCTTGACATTTCCAGTATTTCTTGTTGGGTCAACTGCAGCTGGAATTCAGAGTGAAAAAAGCATGATTTGTGGCATATTGGGGTCAGCATCACAATTTCCACTAAAGTCTGGCTAAAAGTATCACTTTATTTGGATTCCAATACAAAAACCGAAAGAGTTCAGCATGTAAAAAGTGTATTTGAAAATTTTGGCATTTTTTACAATTTTTGAGCGACAGCCGCGCGGCTTACAAAAATCGCAAATGTGGTCCAAAAGTTGTCGTCAAGGAAACAACAAAACAACACTTTTCCTGCATTTCGACTGCCTCCAAAAGCACAGCAAAGGCATCAGAAAATGTCTACTTCTCATTCAAGCCCTAACCCTAACCCTAACTCGGGCACTTTCATTAAACCAATCAGAAACCTTGCCTTCACATGCTATGTTCAAAAAGTTACCCAAATGTCTCCAAACTCATCGGAAACATTGAATGTAATGCTTTAAAGCACCTTCAGTGTATCTGCACTGAATCTGCTTGACATTTCCAGTATTTCTTGTTGGGTCAACTGCAGTTGGAATTCGGCGTGAAAAAACCATGATTTGTGGCATATTGGGGTCAGCATCACAATTTCCACTAAAGTTTGGCTAAAAGTATCACTTTATTTGGATTCCAATACAAAAACCGAAAGAGTTCAGCATGTAAAAAGTGTATTTGAAAATTTTGGCATTTTTTACCATTTTTGAGCGACAGCCATGCGGCTTAGCAAAAATAACAAATGTGGGCCAAAAGTTGTCGTCAAGGAAACAACAAAACAACACTTTTCCTGCATTTCGACTGCCTCCAAAAGCACAGCAAAGGCATCAGAAAATGTCTACTTCTCATTCAAGCCCTAACCCTAACCCTAGCTCGGGCACTTTCATTAAACCAATCAAAAACCTTGCCTTCACATGCTGTGTACAAAAACTTACCCAAATGATTCCAAACTCATCGGAAACATTGAATGTAATGCTTTAAAGCACCTTCAGTGTATCTGCACTGAATCTGCTTGACATTCCGAGTATTTCTTGTTGGGTCAACTGCAGCTGGAATTCAGAGTGAAAAAAGCATGATTTGTGGCATATTGGGGTCAGCATCACAATTTCCACTAAAGTTTGGCTAAAAGTATCACTTTATTTGGATTCCAATACAAAAACCGAAAGAGTTCAGCATGTAAAAAGTGTATTTGAAAATTTTGGCATTTTTCACAATTTTTGAGCGACAGCCGCGCGCGCGGCTTAGCAAGAATCGCAAATGTGGGCCAAAAGTTGTCGTCAAGAAAACAACAAAACAACACTTTTCCTGCATTTCGACTGCCTCCAAAAGCACAGCAAAGGCATCAGAAAATGTCTACTTCTCATTCAAGCCCTAACCCTAACCCTAACTCGGGCACTTTCATTAAACCAATCAGAAACCTTGCCTTCACATGCTGTGTTCAAAAAGTTACCCAAATGTCTCCAAACTCATCGGAAACATTGAATGTAATGCTTTAAAGCACCTTCAGTGTATCTGCACTGAATCTGCTTGACATTTCCAGTATTTCTTGTTGGGTCAACTGCAGTTGGAATTCGGCGTGAAAAAACCATGATTTGTGGCATATTGGGGTCAGCATCACAATTTCCACTAAAGTTTGGCTAAAAGTATCACTTTATTTGGATTCCAATACAAAAACCGAAAGAGTTCAGCATATAAAAATTGTATTTGAAAATTTTGGCATTTTTTACCATTTTTGAGCGACAGCCATGCGGCTTAGCAAAAATAACAAATGTGGGCCAAAAGTTGTCGTCAAGGAAACAACAAAACAACACTTTTCCTGCATTTCGACTGCCTCCAAAAGCACAGCAAAGGCATCAGAAAATGTCTACTTCTCATTCAAGCCCTAACCCTAACCCTAGCTCAGGCACTTTCATTAAACCAATCAAAAACCTTGCCTTCACATGCTGTGTACAAAAACTTACCCAAATGATTCCAAACTCATCGGAAACATTGAATGTAATGCTTTAAAGCACCTTCAGTGTATCTGCACTGAATCTGCTTGACATTCCGAGTATTTCTTGTTGGGTCAACTGCAGCTGGAATTCAGAGTGAAAAAAGCATGATTTGTGGCATATTGGGGTCAGCATCACAATTTCCACTAAAGTTTGGCTAAAAGTATCACTTTATTTGGATTCCAATACAAAAACCGAAAGAGTTCAGCATGTAAAAAGTGTATTTGAAAATTTTGGCATTTTTTACAATTTTTGAGCGACAGCCGCGCGCGCGGCTTAGCAAGAATCGCAAATGTGGGCCAAAAGTTGTCGTCAAGGAAACAACAAAACAACACTTTTCCTGCATTTCGACTGTCTCCAAAAGCACAGCAAAGGCATCAGAAAATGTCTACTTCTCATTCAAGCCCTAACCCTAACCCTAGCTCTGGCACTTTCATTAAACCAATCAAAAACCTTGCCTTCACATGCTGTGTTCAAAAAGTTACCCAAATGACTCCAAACTCATCGGAAACATTGAATGTAATGCTTTAAAGCACTTTCAGTGTAGCTGCACTGAATCTGCTTGACATTTCCAGTATTTCTTGTTGGGTCAACTGCAGCTGGAATTCAGCGTGAAAAAAGCATGATTTGTGACATTTTGGGGTCAGCATCACAATTTCCACTAAAGTTTGGCTAAAAGTATCAATTTATTTGGATTCCAATACAAAAACCGAAAGAGTTCAGCATGTAAAAAGTGTATTTGAAAATTTTGGCATTTTTACCATTTTTGAGCGACAGCCGCGCGGCTTAGCAAAAATTGCAAATGTGGGCCAAAAGTTGTCGTCAAGGAAACAAGAAAATAACACTTTTCCTGCATTTCGACTGCCTCCAAAAGCACAGCAAAGGCATCAGAAAATGTCTACTTCTCATTCAAGCCCTAACCCTAACCCTAACTCGGGCACTTTCATTAAACCAATCAGAAACCTTGCCTTCACATGCTATGTTCAAAAAGTTACCCAAATGACTCCAAACTCATTGGAAACATTGAATGTAATGCTTTAAAGCACCTTCAGTGTATCTGCACTGAATCTGCTTGACATTTCCAGTATTTCTTTTGGGTCAACTGCAGCTGGAATTCGGCGTGAAAAAACCATGATTTGTGGCATATTGGGTCAGCATCACAATTTCCACTAAAGTTTGGCTAAAAGTATCACTTTATTTGGATTCCAATACAAAAACCGAAAGAGTTCAGCATTTAAAAAGTGTATTTGAAAATTTTGGCATTTTTTACCATTTTTGAGCGACAGCCGTGCGGCTTAGCAAAAATAACAAATGTGGGCCAAAAGTTGTCGTCAAGGAAACAACAAAACAACACTTTTCCTGCATTTCGACTGCCTCCAAAAGCACAGCAAAGGCATCAGAAAATGTCTACTTCTCATTCAAGCCCTAACCCTAACCCTAGCTCGGGCACTTTCATTAAACCAATCAAAAACCTTGCCTTCACATGCTGTGTTCAAAAACTTACCCAAATGATTCCAAACTCATCGGAAACATTGAATGTAATGCTTTAAAGCACCTTCAGTGTATCTGCACTGAATCTGCTTGACATTTCCAGTATTTCTTGTTGGGTCAACTGCAGCTGGAATTCGGCGTGAAAAAAGCATGATTTGTGGCATATTGGGGTCAGCATCACAATTTCCACTAAAGTTTGGCTAAAAGTATCACTTTATTTGGATTCCAATACAAAAACCGAAAGAGTTCAGCATGTAAAAAGTGTATTTGAAAATTTTGGCATTTTTTACCATTTTTGAGCGACAGCCGCGCGGCTTAGCAAAAATCGCAAATGTGGGCCAAAAGTTGTCGACAAGGAAACAACAAAACAACACTTTTCCTGCATTTCGACTGTCTCCAAAAGCACAGCAAAGGCATCAGAAAATGTCTACTTCTAATTCAAGCCCTAACCCTAACCCTAGCTCTGGCACTTTCATTAAACCAATCAAAAACCTTGCCTTCACATGCTGTGTTCAAAAAGTTACCCAAATGACTCCAAACTCATCGGAAACATTGAATGTAATGCTCTAAAGCACCTTCAGTGTATCTGCACTGAATCTGCTTGACATTTCCAGTATTTCTTGTTGGGTCAACTGCAGTTGGAATTCGGCGTGAAAAAAGCATGATTTGTGGCATATTGGGGTCAGCATCACAATTTCCACTAAAGTTTGGCTAAAAGTATCACTTTATTTGGATTCCAATACAAAAACCGAAAGAGTTCAGCATGTAAAAAGTGTATTTGAAAATTTTGGCATTTTTTACCATTTTTGAGCGACAGCCGCGCGGCTTTGCAAAAATCACAAATGTGGGTCAAAAGTTGTCGTCAAGGAAACAACAAAACACCACTTTTCCTGCATTTCGACTGCCTCCAAAAGCACAGCAAAGGCATCAGAAAATGTCTACTTCTCATTCAAGCCCTAACCCTAACCCTAGATCGGGCACTTTCATTAAACCAATCAAAAACCTTGCCTTCACATGCTGTGTTCAAAAAGTTACCCAAATGACTCCAAACTCATCGGAAACTTTGAATGTAATGCTTTAAAGCACCTTCAGTGTATCTGCACTGAATCTGCTTGACATTTCCAGTATTTCTTGTTGGGTCAACTGCAGCTGGAATTCAGAGTGAAAAAAGCATGATTTGTGGCATATTGGGGTCAGCATCACAATTTCCACTAAAGTCTGGCTAAAAGTATCACTTTATTTGGATTCCAATACAAAAACCGAAAGAGTTCAGCATGTAAAAAGTGTATTTGAAAATTTTGGCATTTTTTACAATTTTTGAGCGACAGCCGCGCGGCTTAGCAAAAATCGCAAATGTGGTCCAAAAGTTGTCGTCAAGGAAACAACAAAACAACACTTTTCCTGCATTTCGACTGCCTCCAAAAGCACAGCAAAGGCATCAGAAAATGTCTACTTCTCATTCAAGCCCTAACCCTAACCCTAACTCGGGCACTTTCATTAAACCAATCAGAAACCTTGCCTTCACATGCTATGTTCAAAAAGTTACCCAAATGTCTCCAAACTCATCGGAAACATTGAATGTAATGCTTTAAAGCACCTTCAGTGTATCTGCACTGAATCTGCTTGACATTTCCAGTATTTCTTGTTGGGTCAACTGCAGTTGGAATTCGGCGTGAAAAAACCATGATTTGTGGCATATTGGGGTCAGCATCACAATTTCCACTAAAGTTTGGCTAAAAGTATCACTTTATTTGGATTCCAATACAAAAACCGAAAGAGTTCAGCATATAAAAATTGTATTTGAAAATTTTGGCATTTTTTACCATTTTTGAGCGACAGCCATGCGGCTTAGCAAAAATAACAAATGTGGGCCAAAAGTTGTCGTCAAGGAAACAACAAAACAACACTTTTCCTGCATTTCGACTGCCTCCAAAAGCACAGCAAAGGCATCAGAAAATGTCTACTTCTCATTCAAGCCCTAACCCTAACCCTAGCTCGGGCACTTTCATTAAACAAATCAAAAACCTTGCCTTCACATGCTGTGTTCAAAAAGTTACCCAAATGATTCCAAACTCATCGGAAACATTGAATGTAATGCTTTAAAGCACCTTCAGTGTATCTGCACTGAATCTGCTTGACATTCCGAGTATTTCTTGTTGGGTCAACTGCAGCTGGAATTCAGAGTGAAAAAAGCATGATTTGTGGCATATTGGGGTCAGCATCACAATTTCCACTAATGTTTGGCTAAAAGTATCACTTTATTTGGATTCCAATACAAAAACCGAAAGAGTTCAGCATGTAAAAAGTGTATTTGAAAATTTTGGCATTTTTTACAATTTTTGAGCGACAGCCGCGCGGCTTAGCAAAAATCGCAAATGTGGGCCAAAAGTTGTCGACAAGGAAACAACAAAACAACACTTTTCCTGCATTTCGACTGTCTCCAAAAGCACAGCAAAGGCATCAGAAAATGTCTACTTCTAATTCAAGCCCTAACCCTAACCCTAGCTCTGGCACTTTCATTAAACAAATCAAAAACCTTGCCTTCACATGCTGTGTTCAAAAAGTTACCCAAATGACTCCAAACTCATCGGAAACATTGAATGTAATGCTCTAAAGCACCTTCAGTGTATCTGCACTGAATCTGCTTGACATTTCCAGTATTTCTTGTTGGGTCAACTGCAGTTGGAATTCGGCGTGAAAAAAGCATGATTTGTGGCATATTGGGGTCAGCATCACAATTTCCACTAAAGTTTGGCTAAAAGTATCACTTTATTTGGATTCCAATACAAAAACCGAAAGAGTTCAGCATGTAAAAAGTGTATTTGAAAATTTTGGCATTTTTTACCATTTTTGAGCGACAGCCGCGCGGCTTAGCAAAAATAACAAATGTGGGCCAAAAGTTGTCGCCAAGGAAACAACAAAACAACACTTTTCCTGCATTTCGACTGCCTCCAAAAGCACAGCAAAGGCATCAGAAAATGTCTACTTCTCATTCAAGCCCTAACCCTAACCCTAGCTCGGGCACTTTCATTAAACCAATCAAAAACCTTGCCTTCACATGCTGTGTTCAAAAAGTTACCCAAATGACTCCAAACTCATCGGAAACATTGAATGTAATGCTTTAAAGCACCTTCAGTGTATCTGCACTGAATCTGCTTGACATTTCCAGCATTTCTTGTTGGTTGAACTGCGAAAGAGTTCAGCATGTAAAAAGTGTATTTGAAAATTTTAGCATTTTTTACCATTTTTGAGCGACAGCCGCGCGGCTTAGCAAAAATCGCAAATGTGGGCCAAAAGTTGTCGTCAAGGAAACAACAAAACAACACTTTTCCTGCATTTCGACTGCCTCCAAAAGCACAGCAAAGGCATCAGAAAATGTCTACTTCTCATTCAAGCCCTAACCCTAACCCTAGCTCTGGCACTTTCATTAAACCAATCAAAAACCTTGCCTTCACATGCTGTGTTCAAAAAGTTACCCAAATGACTCCAAACTCATCGGAAACATTGAATGTAATGCTCTAAAGCACCTTCAGTGTATCTGCACTGAATCTGCTTGACATTTCCAGTATTTCTTGTTGGGTCAACTGCAGTTGGAATTCGGCGTGAAAAAAGCATGATTTGTGGCATATTGGGGTCAGCATCTCAATTTCCACTAAAGTTTGGCTAAAAGTATCACTTTATTTGGATTCCAATACAAAAACCGAAAGAGTTCAGCATGTAAAAAGTGTATTTGAAAATTTTGGCATTTTTTACCATTTTTGAGCGACAGCCGCGCGGCTTTGCAAAAATCACAAATGTGGGTCAAAAGTTGTCGTCAAGGAAACAACAAAACACCACTTTTCCTGCATTTCGACTGCCTCCAAAAGCACAGCAAAGGCATCAGAAAATGTCTACTTCTCATTCAAGCCCTAACCCTAACCCTAGATCGGGCACTTTCATTAAACCAATCAAAAACCTTGCCTTCACATGCTGTGTTCAAAAAGTTACCCAAATGACTCCAAACTCATCGGAAACTTTGAATGTAATGCTTTAAAGCACCTTCAGTGTAGCTGCACTGAATCTGCTTGACATTTCCAGTATTTCTTGTTGGGTCAACTGCAGCTGGAATTCAGCGTGAAAAAATCATGATTTGTGACATTTTGGGGTCAGCATCACAATTTCCACTAAAGTTTGGCTAAAAGTATCAATTTATTTGGATTCCAATACAAAAACCGAAAGAGTTCAGCATGTAAAAAGTGTATTTGAAAATTTTGGCATTTTTACCATTTTTGAGCGACAGCCGCGCTGCTTAGCAAAAATTGCAAATGTGGGCCAAAAGTTGTCGTCAAGGAAACAAGAAAATAACACTTTTCCTGCATTTCGACTGCCTCCAAAAGCACAGCAAAGGCATCAGAAAATGTCTACTTCTCATTCAAGCCCTAACCCTAACCCTAACTCGGGCACTTTCATTAAACCAATCAGAAACCTTGCCTTCACATGCTATGTTCAAAAAGTTACCCAAATGACTCCAAACTTATTGGAAACATTGAATGTAATGCTTTAAAGCACCTTCAGTGTATCTGCACTGAATCTGCTTGACATTTCCAGTATTTCTTTTGGGTCAACTGCAGCTGGAATTCGGCGTGAAAAAAGCATGATTTGTGGCATATTGGGTCAGCATCACAATTTCCACTAAAGTTTGGCTAAAAGTATCACTTTATTTGGATTCCAATACAAAAACCGAAAGAGTTCAGCATGTAAAAAGTGTATTTGAAAATTTTGGCATTTTTTACCATTTTTGAGCGACAGCTGCGCGGCTTACCAAGAATCGTAAATGTGGGCCAAAAGTTGTCGTCAAGAAAACAACAAAACAACACTTTTCCTGCATTTCGGCTGCCTCCAAAAGCACAGCAAAGGCATCAGAAAATGTCTACTTCTCATTCAAGCCCTAACCCTAACCCTAGCTCGGGCACTTTCATTAAACCAATCAAAAACCTTGCCTTCACATGCTGTGTTCAAAAAGTTACCCAAATGTCTCCAAACTCATCGGAAACATTGAATGTAATGCTTTAAAGCACCTTCAGTGTATCTGCACTGAATATGCTTGACATTTCCAGTATTTCTTGTTGGGTCAACTGCAGTTGGAATTCGGCGTGAAAAAAGCATGATTTGTGGCATATTGGGGTCAGCATCACAATTTCCACTAAAGTTTGGCTAAAAGTATCACTTTATTTGGATTCCAATACAAAAACCGAAAGAGTTCAGCATTTAAAAAGTGTATTTGAAAATTTTGGCATTTTTTACCATTATTGAGCGACAGCCGTGCGGCTTAGCAAAAATAACAAATGTGGGCCAAAAGTTGTCGTCAAGGAAACAACAAAACAACACTTTTCCTGCATTTCGACTGCCTCCAAAAGCACAGCAAAGGCATCAGAAAATGTCTACTTCTCATTCAAGCCCTAACCCTAACCCTAGCTCGGGCACTTTCATTAAACCAATCAAAAACCTTGCCTTCACATGCTGTGTTCAAAAACTTACCCAAATGATTCCAAACTCATCGGAAACATTGAATGTAATGCTTTAAAGCACCTTCAGTGTATCTGCACTGAATCTGCTTGACATTTCCAGTATTTCTTGTTGGGTCAACTGCAGCTGGAATTCGGCGTGAAAAAAGCATGATTTGTGGCATATTGGGGTCAGCATCACAATTTCCACTAAAGTTTGGCTAAAAGTATCACTTTATTTGGATTCCAATACAAAAACCGAAAGAGTTCAGCATGTAAAAAGTGTATTTGAAAATTTTGGCATTTTTTACCATTTTTGAGCGACAGCCGCGCGGCTTAGCAAAAATCGCAAATGTGGGCCAAAAGTTGTCGACAAGGAAACAACAAAACAACACTTTTCCTGCATTTCGACTGTCTCCAAAAGCACAGCAAAGGCATCAGAAAATGTCTACTTCTAATTCAAGCCCTAACCCTAACCCTAGCTCTGGCACTTTCATTAAACCAATCAAAAACCTTGCCTTCACATGCTGTGTTCAAAAAGTTACCCAAATGACTCCAAACTCATCGGAAACTTTGAATGTAATGCTTTAAAGCACCTTCAGTGTATCTGCACTGAATCTGCTTGACATTTCCAGTATTTCTTGTTGGGTCAACTGCAGCTGGAATTCAGAGTGAAAAAAGCATGATTTGTGGCATATTGGGGTCAGCATCACAATTTCCACTAAAGTCTGGCTAAAAGTATCACTTTATTTGGATTCCAATACAAAAACCGAAAGAGTTCAGCATGTAAAAAGTGTATTTGAAAATTTTGGCATTTTTTACAATTTTTGAGCGACAGCCGCGCGGCTTAGCAAAAATCGCAAATGTGGTCCAAAAGTTGTCGTCAAGGAAACAACAAAACAACACTTTTCCTGCATTTCGACTGCCTCCAAAAGCACAGCAAAGGCATCAGAAAATGTCTACTTCTCATTCAAGCCCTAACCCTAACCCTAGATCGGGCACTTTCATTAAACCAATCAAAAACCTTGCCTTCACATGCTGTGTTCAAAAAGTTACCCAAATGACTCCAAACTCATCGGAAACATTGAATGTAATGCTTTAAAGCACCTTCAGTGTATCTGCACTGAATCTGCTTGACATTTCCAGCATTTCTTGTTGGGTCATCTGCGAAAAAGTTCAGCATGTAAAAAGTGTATTTGAAAATTTTAGCATTTTTTACCATTTTTGAGCGACAGCCGCGCGGCTTAGCAAAAATCGCAAATGTGGGCCAAAAGTTGTCGTCAAGGAAACAACAAAACAACACTTTTCCTGCATTTCGACTGCCTCCAAAAGCACAGCAAAGGCATCAGAAAATGTCTACTTCTCATTCAAGCCCTAACCCTAACCCTAGCTCTGGCACTTTCATTAAACCAATCAAAAACCTTGCCTTCACATGCTGTGTTCAAAAAGTTACCCAAATGACTCCAAACTCATCGGAAACATTGAATGTAATGCTCTAAAGCACCTTCAGTGTATCTGCACTGACTCTGCTTGACATTTCCAGTATTTCTTGTTGGGTCAACTGCAGCTGGAATTCGGCGTGAAAAAAGCATGATTTGTGACATTTTGGGGTCAGCATCACAATTTCCACTAAAGTTTGGCTAAAAGTATCACTTTATTTGGATTCCAATACAAAAACCGAAAGAGTTCAGCATGTAAAAAGTGTGTTTGAAAATTATGGCATTTTTTACCATTTTTGAGCGACAGCCGCGCGGCTTAGCAAAAATCGCAAATGTGGGCCAAAAGTTGTCGTCAAGGAAACAACAAAACAACACTTTTCCTGCATTTCGACTGTCTCCAAAAGCACAGCAAAGGCATCAGAAAATGTCTACTTCTAATTAAAGCCCTAACCCTAACCCTAGCTCTGGCACTTTCATTAAACCAATCAAAAACCTTGCCTTCACATGCTGTGTTCAAAAAGTTACCCAAATGACTCCAAACTCATCGGAAACATTGAATGTAATGCTTTAAAGCACTTTCAGTGTAGCTGCACTGAATCTGCTTGACATTTCCAGTATTTCTTGTTGGGTCAACTGCAGCTGGAATTTGGCGTGAAAAAAGCATGATTTGTGACATTTTGGGGTCAGCATCACAATTTCCACTCAAGTTTGGCTAAAAGTATCACTTTATTTGGATTCCAATACAAAAACCGAAAGAGTTCAGCATGTAAAAAGTGTATTTGAAAATTTTGGCATTTTTTACCATTTTTGAGCGACAGCCGCGCGGCTTAGCAAAAATCGCAAATGTGGGCCAAAAGTTGTTGTCAAGGAAACAACAAAACAACACTTTTCCTGCATTTCGACTGTCTCCAAAAGCACAGCAAAGGCATCAGAAAATGTCTACTTTTCATTCAAGCCCTAACCCTAACCCTAGCTCTGGCACTTTCATTAAACCAATCAAAAACCTTGCCTTCACATGCTGTGTTCAAAAAGTTACCCAAATGACTCCAAACTCATCGGAAACTTTGAATGTAATGCTTTAAAGCACTTTCAGTGTAGCTGCACTGAATCTGCTTGACATTTCCAGTATTTCTTGTTGGGTCAACTGCAGCTGGAATTTGGCGTGAAAAAACCATGATTTGTGACATTTTGGGGTCAGCATCACAATTTCCACTCAAGTTTGGCTAAAAGTATCACTTTATTTGGATTCCAATACAAAAACCGAAAGAGTTCAGCATGTAAAAAGTGTATTTGAAAATTTTGGCATTTTTTACCATTTTTGAGCGACAGCCGCGCGGCTTCGCAAAAATCGCAAATGTGGGCCAAAAGTTGTCGTCAAGGAAACAACAAAACAACACTTTTCCTGCATTTCGACGGTCTCCAAAAGCACAGCAAAGGCATCAGAAAATGTCTACTTCTCATTCAAGCCCTAACCCTAACCCTAGCTCTGGCACTTTCATTAAACCAATCAAAAACCTTGCCTTCACATGCTGCGTTCAAAAAGTTACCCAAATGACTCCAAACTCATCGGAAACATTGAATGTAATGCTTTAAAGCACCTTCAGTGTATCTGCACTGAATCTGCTTGACATTTCCAATATTTCTTGTTGGGTCAACTGCAGCTGGAATTCAGCGTGAAAAAAGCATGATTTGTGACATTTTGGGGTCAGCATCACAATTTCCACTCAAGTTTGGCTAAAAGTATCACTTTATTTGGATTCCAATACAAAAACCGAAAGAGTTCAGCATGTAAAAAGTGTATTTGAAAATTTTGGCATTTTTTACCATTTTTGAGCGACAGCCGCGCGGCTTAGCAAAAATCGCAAATGTGGGCCAAAAGTTGTCGTCAAGGAAACAACAAAACAACACTTTTCCTGCATTTCGACTGTCTCCAAAAGCACAGCAAAGGCATCAGAAAATGTCTACTTTTCATTCAAGCCCTAACCCTAACCCTAGCTCTGGCACTTTCATTAAACCAATCAAAAACCTTGCCTTCACATGCTGTGTTCAAAAAGTTACCCAAATGACTCCAAACTCATCGGAAACATTGAATGTAATGCTTTAAAGCACTTTCAGTGTAGCTGCACTGAATCTGCTTGACATTTCCAGTATTTCTTGTTGGGTCAACTGCAGCTGGAATTTGGCGTGAAAAAACCATGATTTGTGACATTTTGGGGTCAGCATCACAATTTCCACTCAAGTTTGGCTAAAAGTATCACTTTATTTGGATTCCAATACAAAAACCGAAAGAGTTCAGCATGTAAAAAGTGTATTTGAAAATTTTGGCATTTTTTACCATTTTTGAGCGACAGCCGCGCGGCTTCGCAAAAATCGCAAATGTGGGCCAAAAGTTGTCGTCAAGGAAACAACAAAACAACACTTTTCCTGCATTTCGACGGTCTCCAAAAGCACAGCAAAGGCATCAGAAAATGTCTACTTCTCATTCAAGCCCTAACCCTAACCCTAGCTCTGGCACTTTCATTAAACCAATCAAAAACCTTGCCTTCACATGCTGCGTTCAAAAAGTTACCCAAATGACTCCAAACTCATCGGAAACATTGAATGTAATGCTTTAAAGCACCTTCAGTGTATCTGCACTGAATCTGCTTGACATTTCCAATATTTCTTGTTGGGTCAACTGCAGCTGGAATTCAGCGTGAAAAAAGCATGATTTGTGACATTTTGGGGTCAGCATCACAATTTCCACTCAAGTTTGGCTAAAAGTATCACTTTATTTGGATTCCAATACAAAAACCGAAAGAGTTCAGCATGTAAAAAGTGTATTTGAAAATTTTGGCATTTTTTACCATTTTTGAGCGACAGCCGCGCGGCTTAGCAAAAATCGCAAATGTGGGCCAAAAGTTGTCGTCAAGGAAACAACAAAACAACACTTTTCCTGCATTTCGACTGTCTCCAAAAGCACAGCAAAGGCATCAGAAAATGTCTACTTTTCATTCAAGCCCTAACCCTAACCCTAGCTCTGGCACTTTCATTAAACCAATCAAAAACCTTGCCTTCACATGCTGTGTTCAAAAAGTTACCCAAATGACTCCAAACTCATCGGAAACATTGAATGTAATGCTTTAAAGCACTTTCAGTGTAGCTGCACTGAATCTGCTTGACATTTCCAGTATTTCTTGTTGGGTCAACTGCAGCTGGAATTTGGCGTGAAAAAACCATGATTTGTGACATTTTGGGGTCAGCATCACAATTTCCACTCAAGTTTGGCTAAAAGTATCACTTTATTTGGATTCCAATACAAAAACCGAAAGAGTTCAGCATGTAAAAAGTGTATTTGAAAATTTTGGCATTTTTTACCATTTTTGAGCGACAGCCGCGCGGCTTCGCAAAAATCGCAAATGTGGGCCAAAAGTTGTCGTCAAGGAAACAACAAAACAACACTTTTCCTGCATTTCGACGGTCTCCAAAAGCACAGCAAAGGCATCAGAAAATGTCTACTTCTCATTCAAGCCCTAACCCTAACCCTAGCTCTGGCACTTTCATTAAACCAATCAAAAACCTTGCCTTCACATGCTGCGTTCAAAAAGTTACCCAAATGACTCCAAACTCATCGGAAACATTGAATGTAATGCTTTAAAGCACCTTCAGTGTATCTGCACTGAATCTGCTTGACATTTCCAATATTTCTTGTTGGGTCAACTGCAGCTGGAATTTGGCGTGAAAAAAGCATGATTTGTGACATTTTGGGGTCAGCATCACAATTTCCACTCAAGTTTGGCTAAAAGTATCACTTTATTTGGATTCCAATACAAAAACCGAAAGAGTTCAGCATGTAAAAAGTGTATTTGAAAATTTTGGCATTTTTTACCATTTTTGAGCGACAGCCGCGCGGCTTCGCAAAAATCGCAAATGTGGGCCAAAAGTTGTCGTCAAGGAAACAACAAAACAACACTTTTCCTACATTTCGACGGTCTCCAAAAGCACAGCAAAGGCATCAGAAAATGTCTACTTCTCATTCAAGCCCTAACCCTAACCCTAGCTCTGGCACTTTCATTAAACCAATCAAAAACCTTGCCTTCACATGCTGCGTTCAAAAAGTTACCCAAATGACTCCAAACTCATCGGAAACATTGAATGTAATGCTTTAAAGCACCTTCAGTGTATCTGCACTGAATCTGCTTGACATTTCCAGTATTTCTTGTTGGGTCAACTGCAGCTGGAATTCAGCGTGAAAAAAGCATGATTTGTGACATTTTGGGGTCAGCATCACAATTTCCACTAAAGTTTGGCTAAAAGTATCACTTTATTTGGATTCCAATACAAAAACCGAAAGAGTTCAGCATGTAAAAAGTGTATTTGAAAATTTTGGCATTTTTTACCATTTTTGAGCGACAGCCGCGCGGCTTAGCAAAAATCGCAAATGTGGGCCAAAAGTTGTCGTCAAGGAAACAACAAAACAACACTTTTCCTGCATTTCGACTGTCTCCAAAAGCACAGCAAAGGCATCAAAAAATGTCTACTTCTCATTCAAGTCCTAACCCTAACCCTAGCTCTGGCACTTTCATTAAACCAATCAGAAACCTTGCCTTCACATGCTGTGTTAAAAAAGTTACCCAAATGACTCCAAACTCATCGGAAACATTGAATGTAATGCTTTAAAGCACTTTCAGTGTATCTGCACTGAATCTGCTTGACATTTCCAGTATTTCTTGTTGGGTCAACTGCAGTTGGAATTCGGCGTGAAAAAAGCATGATTTGTGGCATATTGGGGTCAGCATCACAATTTCCACTAGAGTTTGGCTAAAAGTATCACTTTATTTGGATTCCAATACAAAAACCGAAAGAGTTCAGCATGTAAAAAGTGTATTTGAAAATTTTAGCATTTTTTAAAATTTTTGAGCGACAGCCGCGCGGCTTAGCAAAAATCGCAAATGTGGGCCAAAAGTTGTCGTCAAGGAAACAACAAAACAACACTTTTCCTGCATTTCGACTGCCTCCAAAAGCACAGCAAAGGCATCAGAAAATGTCTACTTCTCATTCAAGCCCTAACCCTAACCCTAGCTCGGGCACTTTCATTAAACCAATCAAAAACCTTGCCTTCACATGCTGCGTTCAAAAAGTTACCCAAATGACTCCAAACTCATCGGAAACATTGAATGTAATGCTTTAAAGCACCTTCAGTGTATCTGCACTGAATCTGCTTGACATTTCCAGTATTTCTTGTTGGGTCAACTGCAGCTGGAATTCAGCGTGAAAAAAGCATGATTTGTGACATTTTGGGGTCAGCATCACAATTTCCACTAAAGTTTGGCTAAAAGTATCACTTTATTTGGATTCCAATACAAAAACCGAAAGAGTTCAGCATGTAAAAAGTGTATTTGAAAATTTTACCATTTTTTACCATTTTTGAGCGACAGCCGCGCGGCTTAGCAAAAATCACAAATGTGGGCCAAAAGTTGTCGTCAAGGAAACAACAAAACAACACTCTGTCTGCATTTCGGCTGCCTCCAAAAGCACAGCAAAGGCATCGGAAAATGTCTACTTCTCATTCAAGCCCTAACCCTAACCCTAGCTCGGGCACTTTCATTAAACCAATCAAAAACCTTGCCTTCACATGCTGCGTTCAAAAAGTTACCCAAATGACTCCAAACTCATCGGAAACATTGAATGTAATGCTTTAAAGCACCTTCAGTGTATCTGCACTGAATCTGCTTGACATTTCCAGTATTTCTTGTTGGGTCAACTGCAGCTGGAATTCAGCGTGAAAAAAGCATGATTTGTGACATTTTGGGGTCAGCATCACAATTTCCACTAAAGTTTGGCTAAAAGTATCACTTTATTTGGATTCCAATACAAAAACCGAAAGAGTTCAGCATGTAAAAAGTGTATTTGAAAATTTTGGCATTTTTTACCATTTTTGAGCGACAGCCGCGCGGCTTAGCAAAAATCGCAAATGTGGGCCAAAAGTTGTCGTCAAGGAAACAACAAAACAACACTTTTCCTGCATTTCGACTGTCTCCAAAAGCACAGCAAAGGCATCAGAAAATGTCTACTTCTCATTCAAGCCCTAACCCTAACCCTAGCTCTGGCACTTTCATTAAACCAATCAAAAACCTTGCCTTCACATGCTGTGTTCAAAAAGTTACCCAAATGACTCCAAACTCATCGGAAACATTGAATGTAATGCTTTAAAGCACTTTCAGTGTAGCTGCACTGAATCTGCTTGACATTTCCAGTATTTCTTGTTGGGTCAACTGCAGCTGGAATTCGGCGTGAAAAAAGCATGATTTGTGACATTTTGGGGTCAGCATCACAATTTCCACTCAAGTTTGGCTAAAAGTATCACTTTATTTGGATTCCAATACAAAAACTGAAAGAGTTCAGCATGTAAAAAGTGTATTTGAAAATTTTGGCATTTTTTACCATTTTTGAGCGACAGCCGCGCGGCTTAGCAAAAATCGCAAATGTGGGCCAAAAGTTGTCGACAAGGAAACAACAAAACAACACTTTTCCTGCATTTCGACTGCCTCCAAAAGCACAGCAAAGGCATCAGAAAATGTCTACTTCTCATTCAAGCCCTAACCCTAACCCTAGCTCTGGCACTTTCATTAAACCAATCAAAAACCTTGCCTTCACATGCTGTGTTCAAAAAGTTACCCAAATGACTCCAAACTCATCGGAAACATTGAATGTAATGCTTTAAAGCACTTTCAGTGTAGCTGCACTGAATCTGCTTGACATTTCCAGTATTTCTTGTTGGGTCAACTGCAGCTGGAATTTGGCGTGAAAAAAGCATGATTTGTGACATTTTGGGGTCAGCATCACAATTTCCACTCAAGTTTGGCTAAAAGTATCACTTTATTTGGATTCCAATACAAAAACCGAAAGAGTTCAGCATGTAAAAAGTGTATTTGAAAATTTTGGCATTTTTTACCATTTTTGAGCGACAGCCGCGCGGCTTCGCAAAAATCGCAAATGTGGGCCAAAAGTTGTCGTCAAGGAAACAACAAAACAACACTTTTCCTACATTTCGACGGTCTCCAAAAGCACAGCAAAGGCATCAGAAAATGTCTACTTCTCATTCAAGCCCTAACCCTAACCCTAGCTCTGGCACTTTCATTAAACCAATCAAAAACCTTGCCTTCACATGCTGCGTTCAAAAAGTTACCCAAATGACTCCAAACTCATCGGAAACATTGAATGTAATGCTTTAAAGCACCTTCAGTGTATCTGCACTGAATCTGCTTGACATTTCCAGTATTTCTTGTTGGGTCAACTGCAGCTGGAATTCAGCGTGAAAAAAGCATGATTTGTGACATTTTGGGGTCAGCATCACAATTTCCACTAAAGTTTGGCTAAAAGTATCACTTTATTTGGATTCCAATACAAAAACCGAAAGAGTTCAGCATGTAAAAAGTGTATTTGAAAATTTTGGCATTTTTTACCATTTTTGAGCGACAGCCGCGCGGCTTAGCAAAAATCGCAAATGTGGGCCAAAAGTTGTCGTCAAGGAAACAACAAAACAACACTTTTCCTGCATTTCGACTGTCTCCAAAAGCACAGCAAAGGCATCAAAAAATGTCTACTTCTCATTCAAGTCCTAACCCTAACCCTAGCTCTGGCACTTTCATTAAACCAATCAGAAACCTTGCCTTCACATGCTGTGTTAAAAAAGTTACCCAAATGACTCCAAACTCATCGGAAACATTGAATGTAATGCTTTAAAGCACTTTCAGTGTATCTGCACTGAATCTGCTTGACATTTCCAGTATTTCTTGTTGGGTCAACTGCAGTTGGAATTCGGCGTGAAAAAAGCATGATTTGTGGCATATTGGGGTCAGCATCACAATTTCCACTAGAGTTTGGCTAAAAGTATCACTTTATTTGGATTCCAATACAAAAACCGAAAGAGTTCAGCATGTAAAAAGTGTATTTGAAAATTTTAGCATTTTTTACCATTTTTGAGCGACAGCCGCGCGGCTTAGCAAAAATCGCAAATGTGGGCCAAAAGTTGTCGTCAAGGAAACAACAAAAGAACACTTTTCCTGCATTTCGACTGCCTCCAAAAGCACAGCAAAGGCATCAGAAAATGTCTACTTCTCATTCAAGCCCTAACCCTAACCCTAGCTCTGGCACTTTCATTAAACCAATCAAAAACCTTGCCTTCACATGCTGTGTTCAAAAAGTTACCCAAATGACTCCAAACTCATCGGAAACATTGAATGTAATGCTTTAAAGCACTTTCAGTGTAGCTGCACTGAATCTGCTTGACATTTCCAGTATTTCTTGTTGGGTCAACTGCAGCTGGAATTTGGCGTGAAAAAAGCATGATTTGTGACATTTTGGGGTCAGCATCACAATTTCCACTCAAGTTTGGCTAAAAGTATCACTTTATTTGGATTCCAATACAAAAACCGAAAGAGTTCAGCATGTAAAAAGTGTATTTGAAAATTTTGGCATTTTTTACCATTTTTGAGCGACAGCCGCGCGGCTTCGCAAAAATCGCAAATGTGGGCCAAAAGTTGTCGTCAAGGAAACAACAAAACAACACTTTTCCTACATTTCGACGGTCTCCAAAAGCACAGCAAAGGCATCAGAAAATGTCTACTTCTCATTCAAGCCCTAACCCTAACCCTAGCTCTGGCACTTTCATTAAACCAATCAAAAACCTTGCCTTCACATGCTGCGTTCAAAAAGTTACCCAAATGACTCCAAACTCATCGGAAACATTGAATGTAATGCTTTAAAGCACCTTCAGTGTATCTGCACTGAATCTGCTTGACATTTCCAGTATTTCTTGTTGGGTCAACTGCAGTTGGAATTCGGCGTGAAAAAAGCATGATTTGTGGCATATTGGGGTCAGCATCACAATTTCCACTAGAGTTTGGCTAAAAGTATCACTTTATTTGGATTCCAATACAAAAACCGAAAGAGTTCAGCATGTAAAAAGTGTATTTTAAAATTTTAGCATTTTTTACCATTTTTGAGCGACAGCCGCGCGGCTTAGCAAAAATCGCAAATGTGGGCCAAAAGTTGTCGTCAAGGAAACAACAAAACAACACTTTTCCTGCATTTCGACTGCCTCCAAAAGCACAGCAAAGGCATCAGAAAATGTCTACTTCTCATTCAAGCCCTAACCCTAACCCTAGCTCTGGCACTTTCATTAAACCAATCAAAAACCTTGCCTTCACATGCTGTGTTCAAAAAGTTACCCAAATGACTCCAAACTCATCGGAAACATTGAATGTAATGCTCTAAAGCACCTTCAGTGTATCTGCACTGAATCTGCTTGACATTTCCAGTATTTCTTGTTGGGTCAACTGCAGCTGGAATTCGGCGTGAAAAAAGCATGATTTCTGGCATATTGGGGTCAGCATCACAATTTCCACTAGAGTTTGGCTAAAAGTATCACTTTATTTGGATTCCAATACAAAAACCGAAAGAGTTCAGCATGTAAAAAGTGTATTTGAAAATTTTAGCATTTTTTACCATTTTTGAGCGACAGCCGCGCGGCTTAGCAAAAATCACAAATGTGGGCCAAAAGTTGTCGTCAAGGAAACAAAAAAACAACACTCTGTCTGCATTTCGGCTGCCTCCAAAAGCACAGCAAAGGCATCGGAAAATGTCTACTTCTCATTCAAGCCCTAACCCTAACCCTAGCTCGGGCACTTTCATTAAACCAATCAAAAACCTTGCCTTCACATGCTGCGTTCAAAAAGTTACCCAAATGACTCCAAACTCATCGGAAACATTGAATGTAATGCTTTAAAGCACCTTCAGTGTATCTGCACTGAATCTGCTTGACATTTCCAGTATTTCTTGTTGGGTCAACTGCAGCTGGAATTCAGCGTGAAAAAAGCATGATTTGTGACATTTTGGGGTCAGCATCACAATTTCCACTAAAGTTTGGCTAAAAGTATCACTTTATTTGGATTCCAATACAAAAACCGAAAGAGTTCAGCATGTAAAAAGTGTATTTGAAAATTTTGGCATTTTTTACCATTTTTGAGCGACAGCCGCGCCGCTTAGCAAAAATCGCAAATGTGGGCCAAAAGTTGTCGTCAAGGAAACAACAAAACAACACTTTTCCTGCATTTCGACTGTCTCCAAAAGCACAGCAAAGGCATCAGAAAATGTCTACTTCTCATTCAAGCCCTAACCCTAACCCTAGCTCTGGCACTTTCATTAAACCAATCAAAAACCTTGCCTTCACATGCTGTGTTCAAAAAGTTACCCAAATGACTCCAAACTCATCGGAAACATTGAATGTAATGCTTTAAAGCACCTTCAGTGTATCTGCACTGAATCTGCTTGACATTTCCAGTATTTCTTGTTGGGTCAACTGCAGTTGGAATTCGGCGTGAAAAAAGCATGATTTGTGGCATATTGGGGTCAGCATCACAATTTCCACTAGAGTTTGGCTAAAAGTATCACTTTATTTGGATTCCAATACAAAAACCGAAAGAGTTCAGCATGTAAAAAGTGTATTTGAAAATTTTAGCATTTTTTACCATTTTTGAGCGACAGCTCGCTAAGCGCGGCTTAGCAAAAATCGCAAATGTGGGCCAAAAGTTGTCGTCAAGGAAACAACAAAACAACACTTTTCCTGCATTTCGACTGCCTCCAAAAGCACAGCAAAGGCATCAGAAAATGTCTACTTCTCATTCAAGCCCTAACCCTAACCCTAGCTCTGGCACTTTCATTAAACCAATCAAAAACCTTGCCTTCACATGCTGTGTTCAAAAAGTTACCCAAATGACTCCAAACTCATCGGAAACATTGAATGTAATGCTCTAAAGCACCTTCAGTGTATCTGCACTGAATCTGCTTGACATTTCCAGTATTTCTTGTTGGGTCAACTGCAGCTGGAATTCGGCGTGAAAAAAGCATGATTTGTGGCATATTGGGGTCAGCATCACAATTTCCACTAGAGTTTGGCTAAAAGTATCACTTTATTTGGATTCCAATACAAAAACCGAAAGAGTTCAGCATGTAAAAAGTGTATTTGGAAATTTTGGCATTTTTTACCATTTTTGAGCGACAGCCGCGCGGCTTAGCAAAAATAACAAATGTGGGCCAAAAGTTGTCGTCAAGGAAACAACAAAACAACACTTTTCCTGCATTTCGACTGCCTCCAAAAGCACAGCAAAGGCATCAGAAAATGTCTACTTCTCATTCAAGCCCTAACCCTAACCCTAGCTCGGGCACTTTCATTAAACCAATCAAAAACCTTGCCTTCACATGCTGTGTTCAAAAAGTTACCCAAATGACTCCAAACTCATCGGAAACATTGAATGTAATGCTTTAAAGCACCTTCAGTGTATCTGCACTGAATCTGCTTGACATTTCCAATATTTCTTGTTGGGTCAACTGCAGCTGGAATTCAGCGTGAAAAAAGCATGATTTGTGACATTTTGGGGTCAGCATCACAATTTCCACTAAAGTTTGGCTAAAAGTATCACTTTATTTGGATTCCAATACAAAAACCGAAAGAGTTCAGCATGTAAAAAGTGTATTTGAAAATTTTGGCATTTTTTACCATTTTTGAGCGACAGCCGCGCGGCTTAGCAAAAATCGCAAATGTGGGCCAAAAGTTGTCGTCAAGGAAACAACAAAACAACACTTTTCCTGCATTTCGACTGTCTCCAAAAGCACAGCAAAGGCATCAAAAAATGTCTACTTCTCATTCAAGTCCTAACCCTAACCCTAGCTCTGGCACTTTCATTAAACCAATCAGAAACCTTGCCTTCACATGCTGTGTTAAAAAAGTTACCCAAATGACTCCAAACTCATCGGAAACATTGAATGTAATGCTTTAAAGCACTTTCAGTGTATCTGCACTGAATCTGCTTGACATTTCCAGTATTTCTTGTTGGGTCAACTGCAGTTGGAATTCGGCGTGAAAAAAGCATGATTTGTGGCATATTGGGGTCAGCATCACAATTTCCACTAGAGTTTGGCTAAAAGTATCACTTTATTTGGATTCCAATACAAAAACCGAAAGAGTTCAGCATGTAAAAAGTGTATTTGAAAATTTTACCATTTTTTACCATTTTTGAGCGACAGCCGCGCGGCTTAGCAAAAATCACAAATGTGGGCCAAAAGTTGTCGTCAAGGAAACAACAAAACAACACTCTGTCTGCATTTCGGCTGCCTCCAAAAGCACAGCAAAGGCATCGGAAAATGTCTACTTCTCATTCAAGCCCTAACCCTAACCCTAGCTCTGGCACTTTCATTAAACCAATCAAAAACCTTGCCTTCACATGCTGTGTTCAAAAAGTTACCCAAATGACTCCAAACTCATCGGAAACATTGAATGTAATGCTTTAAAGCACTTTCAGTGTAGCTGCACTGAATCTGCTTGACATTTCCAGTATTTATTGTTGGGTCAACTGCAGCTGGAATTCGGCGTGAAAAAAGCATGATTTGTGACATTTTGGGGTCAGCATCACAATTTCCACTCAAGTTTGGCTAAAAGTATCACTTTATTTGGATTCCAATACAAAAACTGAAAGAGTTCAGCATGTAAAAAGTGTATTTGAAAATTTTGGCATTTTTTACCATTTTTGAGCGACAGCCGCGCGGCTTAGCAAAAATCGCAAATGTGGGCCAAAAGTTGTCGACAAGGAAACAACAAAACAACACTTTTCCTGCATTTCGACTGCCTCCAAAAGCACAGCAAAGGCATCAGAAAATGTCTACTTCTCATTCAAGCCCTAACCCTAACCCTAGCTCTGGCACTTTCATTAAACCAATCAAAAACCTTGCCTTCACATGCTGTGTTCAAAAAGTTACCCAAATGACTCCAAACTCATCGGAAACATTGAATGTAATGCTTTAAAGCACCTTCAGTGTATCTGCACTGAATCTGCTTGACATTTCCAATATTTCTTGTTGGGTCAACTGCAGCTGGAATTCAGCGTGAAAAAAGCATGATTTGTGACATTTTGGGGTCAGCATCACAATTTCCACTAAAGTTTGGCTAAAAGTATCACTTTATTTGGATTCCAATACAAAAACCGAAAGAGTTCAGCATGTAAAAAGTGTATTTGAAAATTTTGGCATTTTTTACCATTTTTGAGCGACAGCCGCGCGGCTTAGCAAAAATCGCAAATGTGGGCCAAAAGTTGTCGTCAAGGAAACAACAAAACAACACTTTTCCTGCATTTCGACTGTCTCCAAAAGCACAGCAAAGGCATCAAAAAATGTCTACTTCTCATTCAAGTCCTAACCCTAACCCTAGCTCTGGCACTTTCATTAAACCAATCAGAAACCTTGCCTTCACATGCTGTGTTAAAAAAGTTACCCAAATGACTCCAAACTCATCGGAAACATTGAATGTAATGCTTTAAAGCACTTTCAGTGTATCTGCACTGAATCTGCTTGACATTTCCAGTATTTCTTGTTGGGTCAACTGCAGTTGGAATTCGGCGTGAAAAAAGCATGATTTGTGGCATATTGGGGTCAGCATCACAATTTCCACTAGAGTTTGGCTAAAAGTATCACTTTATTTGGATTCCAATACAAAAACCGAAAGAGTTCAGCATGTAAAAAGTGTATTTGAAAATTTTACCATTTTTTACCATTTTTGAGCGACAGCCGCGCGGCTTAGCAAAAATCACAAATGTGGGCCAAAAGTTGTCGTCAAGGAAACAACAAAACAACACTCTGTCTGCATTTCGGCTGCCTCCAAAAGCACAGCAAAGGCATCGGAAAATGTCTACTTCTCATTCAAGCCCTAACCCTAACCCTAGCTCTGGCACTTTCATTAAACCAATCAAAAACCTTGCCTTCACATGCTGTGTTCAAAAAGTTACCCAAATGACTCCAAACTCATCGGAAACATTGAATGTAATGCTTTAAAGCACTTTCAGTGTAGCTGCACTGAATCTGCTTGACATTTCCAGTATTTATTGTTGGGTCAACTGCAGCTGGAATTCGGCGTGAAAAAAGCATGATTTGTGACATTTTGGGGTCAGCATCACAATTTCCACTCAAGTTTGGCTAAAAGTATCACTTTATTTGGATTCCAATACAAAAACTGAAAGAGTTCAGCATGTAAAAAGTGTATTTGAAAATTTTGGCATTTTTTACC
The DNA here is from genome assembly GCF_059453375.1 of Lepisosteus platostomus. Taxonomy (NCBI): domain Eukaryota; kingdom Metazoa; phylum Chordata; class Actinopteri; order Semionotiformes; family Lepisosteidae; genus Lepisosteus; species Lepisosteus platostomus. The sequence goes on from NC_142613.1 coordinate 52,813,393, forward strand.
ATTTTTGAGCGACAGCCGCGCGGCTTAGCAAAAATCGCAAATGTGGGCCAAAAGTTGTCGACAAGGAAACAACAAAACAACACTTTTCCTGCATTTCGACTGCCTCCAAAAGCACAGCAAAGGCATCAGAAAATGTCTACTTCTCATTCAAGCCCTAACCCTAACCCTAGCTCTGGCACTTTCATTAAACCAATCAAAAACCTTGCCTTCACATGCTGTGTTCAAAAAGTTACCCAAATGACTCCAAACTCATCGGAAACATTGAATGTAATGCTTTAAAGCACTTTCAGTGTAGCTGCACTGAATCTGCTTGACATTTCCAGTATTTCTTGTTGGGTCAACTGCAGCTGGAATTCAACGTGAAAAAAGCATGATTTGTGACATTTTGGGGTCAGCATCACAATTTCCACTAAAGTTTGGCTAAAAGTATCACTTTATTTGGATTCCAATACAAAAACCGAAAGAGTTCAGCATGTAAAAAGTGTATTTGAAAATTTTGGCATTTTTTACCATTTTTGAGCGACAGCCGCGCGGCTTAGCAAAAATCGCAAATGTGGGCCAAAAGTTGTCGTCAAGGAAACAACAAAACAACACTTTTCCTGCATTTCGACTGTCTCCAAAAGCACAGCAAAGGCATCAAAAAATGTCTACTTCTCATTCAAGTCCTAACCCTAACCCTAGCTCTGGCACTTTCATTAAACCAATCAGAAACCTTGCCTTCACATGCTGTGTTAAAAAAGTTACCCAAATGACTCCAAACTCATCGGAAACATTGAATGTAATGCTTTAAAGCACTTTCAGTGTATCTGCACTGAATCTGCTTGACATTTCCAGTATTTCTTGTTGGGTCAACTGCAGTTGGAATTCGGCGTGAAAAAAGCATGATTTGTGGCATATTGGGGTCAGCATCACAATTTCCACTAGAGTTTGGCTAAAAGTATCACTTTATTTGGATTCCAATACAAAAACCGAAAGAGTTCAGCATGTAAAAAGTGTATTTGAAAATTTTAGCATTTTTTACCATTTTTGAGCGACAGCCGCGCGGCTTAGCAAAAATCGCAAATGTGGGCCAAAAGTTGTCGTCAAGGAAACAACAAAACAACACTTTTCCTGCATTTCGACTGCCTCCAAAAGCACAGCAAAGGCATCAGAAAATGTCTACTTCTCATTCAAGCCCTAACCCTAACCCTAGCTCTGGCACTTTCATTAAACCAATCAAAAACCTTGCCTTCACATGCTGTGTTCAAAAAGTTACCCAAATGACTCCAAACTCATCGGAAACATTGAATGTAATGCTCTAAAGCACCTTCAGTGTATCTGCACTGAATCTGCTTGACATTTCCAGTATTTCTTGTTGGGTCAACTGCAGTTGGAATTCGGCGTGAAAAAAGCATGATTTGTGGCATATTGGGGTCAGCATCACAATTTCCACTAAAGTTTGGCTAAAAGTATCACTTTATTTGGATTCCAATACAAAAACCGAAAGAGTTCAGCATGTAAAAAGTGTATTTGAAAATTTTGGCATTTTTTACCATTTTTGAGCGACAGCCGCGCGGCTTTGCAAAAATTACAAATGTGGGTCAAAAGTTGTCGTCAAGGAAACAAAAAAACACCACTTTTCCTGCATTTCGACTGCCTCCAAAAGCACAGCAAAGGCATCAGAAAATGTCTACTTCTCATACAAGCCCTAACCCTAACCCTAGATCGGGCACTTTCATTAAACCAATCAAAAACCTTGCCTTCACATGCTGTGTTCAAAAAGTTACCCAAATGACTCCAAACTCATCGGAAACTTTGAATGTAATGCTTTAAAGCACCTTCAGTGTATCTGCACTGAATCTGCTTGACATTTCCAGTATTTCTTGTTGGGTCAACTGCAGCTGGAATTCAGAGTGAAAAAAGCATGATTTGTGGCATATTGGGGTCAGCATCACAATTTCCACTAAAGTCTGGCTAAAAGTATCACTTTATTTGGATTCCAATACAAAAACCGAAAGAGTTCAGCATGTAAAAAGTGTATTTGAAAATTTTGGCATTTTTTACAATTTTTGAGCGACAGCCGCGCGGCTTAGCAAAAATCGCAAATGTGGTCTAAAAGTTGTCGTCAAGGAAACAACAAAACAACACTTTTCCTGCATTTCGACTGCCTCCAAAAGCACAGCAAAGGCATCAGAAAATGTCTACTTCTCATTCAAGCCCTAACCCTAACCCTAGATCGGGCACTTTCATTAAACCAATCAAAAACCTTGCCTTCACATGCTGTGTTCAAAAAGTTACCCAAATGACTCCAAACTCATCGGAAACATTGAATGTAATGCTTTAAAGCACTTTCAGTGTAGCTGCACTGACTCTGCTTGACATTTCCAGTATTTCTTGTTGGGTCAACTGCAGCTGGAATTCGGCGTGAAAAAAGCATGATTTGTGACATTTTGGGGTCAGCATCACAATTTCCACTAAAGTTTGGCTAAAAGTATCACTTTATTTGGATTCCAATACAAAAACCGAAAGAGTTCAGCATGTAAAAAGTGTATTTGAAAATTTTGGCATTTTTTACCATTTTTGAGCGACAGCCGCGCGGCTTAGCAAAAATCGCAAATGTGGGCCAAAAGTTGTCATCAAGGAAACAACAAAACACCACTTTTCCTGCATTTCGACTGCCTCCAAAAGCACAGCAAAGGCATCAGAAAATGTCTACTTCTCATTCAAGCCCTAACCCTAACCCTAGCTCTGGCACTTTCATTAAACCAATCAGAAACCTTGCCTTCACATGCTGTGTTAAAAAAGTTACCCAAATGACTCCAAACTCATCGGAAACATTGAATGTAATGCTTTAAAGCACTTTCAGTGTAGCTGCACTGACTCTGCTTGACATTTCCAGTATTTCTTGTTGGGTCAACTGCAGCTGGAATTCGGCGTGAAAAAAGCATGATTTTTGACATTTTGGGGTCAGCATCACAATTTCCACTAAAGTTTGGCTAAAAGTATCACTTTATTTGGATTCCAATACAAAAACCGAAAGAGTTCAGCATGTAAAAAGTGTGTTTGAAAATTTTGGCATTTTTTACCATTTTTGAGCGACAGCCGCGCGGCTTAGCAAAAATCGCAAATGTGGGCCAAAAGTTGTCGTCAAGGAAACAACAAAACAACACTTTTCCTGCATTTCGACTGTCTCCAAAAGCACAGCAAAGGCATCAGAAAATGTCTACTTTTCATTCAAGCCCTAACCCTAACCCTAGCTCTGGCACTTTCATTAAACCAATCAAAAACCTTGCCTTCACATGCTGTGTTCAAAAAGTTACCCAAATGACTCCAAACTCATCGGAAACATTGAATGTAATGCTTTAAAGCACTTTCAGTGTAGCTGCACTGAATCTGCTTGACATTTCCAGTATTTCTTGTTGGGTCAACTGCAGCTGGAATTTGGCGTGAAAAAACCATGATTTGTGACATTTTGGGGTCAGCATCACAATTTCCACTCAAGTTTGGCTAAAAGTATCACTTTATTTGGATTCCAATACAAAAACCGAAAGAGTTCAGCATGTAAAAAGTGTATTTGAAAATTTTGGCATTTTTTACCATTTTTGAGCGACAGCCGCGCGGCTTCGCAAAAATCGCAAATGTGGGCCAAAAGTTGTCGTCAAGGAAACAACAAAACAACACTTTTCCTGCATTTCGACGGTCTCCAAAAGCACAGCAAAGGCATCAGAAAATGTCTACTTCTCATTCAAGCCCTAACCCTAACCCTAGCTCTGGCACTTTCATTAAACCAATCAAAAACCTTGCCTTCACATGCTGCGTTCAAAAAGTTACCCAAATGACTCCAAACTCATCGGAAACATTGAATGTAATGCTTTAAAGCACCTTCAGTGTATCTGCACTGAATCTGCTTGACATTTCCAATATTTCTTGTTGGGTCAACTGCAGCTGGAATTCAGCGTGAAAAAAGCATGATTTGTGACATTTTGGGGTCAGCATCACAATTTCCACTAAAGTTTGGCTAAAAGTATCACTTTATTTGGATTCCAATACAAAAACCGAAAGAGTTCAGCATGTAAAAAGTGTATTTGAAAATTTTACCATTTTTTACCATTTTTGAGCGACAGCCGCGCGGCTTAGCAAAAATCGCAAATGTGGGCCAAAAGTTGTCGTCAAGGAAACAACAAAACAACACTTTTCCTGCATTTCGACTGTCTCCAAAAGCACAGCAAAGGCATCAAAAAATGTCTACTTCTCATTCAAGTCCTAACCCTAACCCTAGCTCTGGCACTTTCATTAAACCAATCAGAAACCTTGCCTTCACATGCTGTGTTAAAAAAGTTACCCAAATGACTCCAAACTCATCGGAAACATTGAATGTAATGCTTTAAAGCACTTTCAGTGTATCTGCACTGAATCTGCTTGACATTTCCAGTATTTCTTGTTGGGTCAACTGCAGTTGGAATTCGGCGTGAAAAAAGCATGATTTGTGGCATATTGGGGTCAGCATCACAATTTCCACTAGAGTTTGGCTAAAAGTATCACTTTATTTGGATTCCAATACAAAAACCGAAAGAGTTCAGCATGTAAAAAGTGTATTTGAAAATTTTACCATTTTTTACCATTTTTGAGCGACAGCCGCGCGGCTTAGCAAAAATCGCAAATGTGGGCCAAAAGTTGTCGACAAGGAAACAACAAAACAACACTTTTCCTGCATTTCGACTGCCTCCAAAAGCACAGCAAAGGCATCAGAAAATGTCTACTTCTCATTCAAGCCCTAACCCTAACCCTAGCTCTGGCACTTTCATTAAACCAATCAAAAACCTTGCCTTCACATGCTGTGTTCAAAAAGTTACCCAAATGACTCCAAACTCATCGGAAACATTGAATGTAATGCTTTAAAGCACTTTCAGTGTAGCTGCACTGAATCTGCTTGACATTTCCAGTATTTCTTGTTGGGTCAACTGCAGCTGGAATTTGGCGTGAAAAAAGCATGATTTGTGACATTTTGGGGTCAGCATCACAATTTCCACTCAAGTTTGGCTAAAAGTATCACTTTATTTGGATTCCAATACAAAAACCGAAAGAGTTCAGCATGTAAAAATTGTATTTGAAAATTTTGGCATTTTTTACCATTTTTGAGCGACAGCCGCGCGGCTTCGCAAAAATCGCAAATGTGGGCCAAAAGTTGTCGTCAAGGAAACAACAAAACAACACTTTTCCTGCATTTCGACTGCCTCCAAAAGCACAGCAAAGGCATCAGAAAATGTCTACTTCTCATTCAAGCCCTAACCCTAACCCTAGCTCTGGCACTTTCATTAAACCAATCAAAAACCTTGCCTTCACATGCTGTGTTCAAAAAGTTACCCAAATGACTCCAAACTCATCGGAAACATTGAATGTAATGCTTTAAAGCACTTTCAGTGTAGCTGCACTGAATCTACTTGACATTTCCAGTATTTCTTGTTGGGTAAACTGCAGCTGGAATTTGGCGTGAAAAAAGCATGATTTGTGACATTTTGGGGTCAGCATCACAATTTCCACTCAAGTTTGGCTAAAAGTATCACTTTATTTGGATTCCAATACAAAAACCGAAAGAGTTCAGCATGTAAAAAGTGTATTTGAAAATTTTGGCATTTTTTAACATTTTTGAGCGACAGCCGCGCGGCTTCGCAAAAATCGCAAATGTGGGCCAAAAGTTGTCGTCAAGGAAACAACAAAACAACACTTTTCCTACATTTCGACGGTCTCCAAAAGCACAGCAAAGGCATCAGAAAATGTCTACTTCTCATTCAAGCCCTAACCCTAACCCTAGCTCTGGCACTTTCATTAAACCAATCAAAAATCTTGCCTTCACATGCTGCGTTCAAAAAGTTACCCAAATGACTCCAAACTCATCGGAAACATTGAATGTAATGCTTTAAAGCACCTTCAGTGTATCTGCACTGAATCTGCTTGACATTTCCAGTATTTCTTGTTGGGTCAACTGCAGCTGGAATTCAGCGTGAAAAAAGCATGATTTGTGACATTTTGGGGTCAGCATCACAATTTCCACTAAAGTTTGGCTAAAAGTATCACTTTATTTGGATTCCAATACAAAAACCGAAAGAGTTCAGCATGTAAAAAGTGTATTTGAAAATTTTGGCATTTTTTACCATTTTTGAGCGACAGCCGCGCGGCTTAGCAAAAATCGCAAATGTGGGCCAAAAGTTGTCGTCAAGGAAACAACAAAACAACACTTTTCCTGCATTTCGACTGCCTCCAAAAGCACAGCAAAGGCATCAGAAAATGTCTACTTCTCATTCAAGCCCTAACCCTAACCCTAGCTCTGGCACTTTCATTAAACCAATCAAAAACCTTGTCTTCACATGCTGTGTTCAAAAAATTACCCAAATGACTCCAAACTCATCGGAAACATTGAATGTAATGCTTTAAAGCACCTTCAGTGTATTTGCACTGAATCTGCTTGACATTTCCAGTATTTCTTGTTGGGTCAACTGCAGCTGGAATTCGGCGTGAAAAAAGCATGATTTCTGGCATATTGGGGTCAGCATCACAATTTCCACTAGAGTTTGGCTAAAAGTATCACTTTATTTGGATTCCAATACAAGAACCGAAAGAGTTCAGCATGTAAAAAGTGTATTTGGAAATTTTGGCATTTTTTACCATTTTTGAGCGACAGCCGCGCGGCTTAGCAAAAATAACAAATGTGGGCCAAAAGTTGTTGTCAAGGAAACAACAAAACAACACTTTTCCTGCATTTCGACTGCCTCCAAAAGCACAGCAAAAGCATCAGAAAATGTCTACTTCTCATTCAAGCCCTAACCCTAACCCTAGCTCGGGCACTTTCATTAAACCAATCAAAAACCTTGCCTTCACATGCTGTGTTCAAAAAGTTACCCAAATGACTCCAAACTCATCGGAAACATTGAATGTAATGCTTTAAAGCACTTTCAGTGTAGCTGCACTGAATCTGCTTGACATTTCCAGCATTTTTTGTTGGGTCAACTGCAGCTGGAATTCGGCGTGAAAAAAGCATGATTTGTGGCATATTGGGGTCAGCATCACAATTTCCACTAAAGTTTGGCTAAAAGTATCACTTTATTTGGATTCCAATACAAAAACCGAAAGAGTTCAGCATGTAAAAAGTGTATTTGAAAATTTTAGCATTTTTTACCATTTTTGAGCGACAGCCGCGCGGCTTAGCAAAAATCACAAATGTGGGCCAAAAGTTGTCGTCAAGGAAACAACAAAACAACACTCTGTCTGCATTTCGGCTGCCTCCAAAAGCACAGCAAAGGCATCGGAAAATGTCTACTTCTCATTCAAGCCCTAACCCTAACCCTAGCTCGGGCACTTTCATTAAACCAATCAAAAACCTTGCCTTCACATGCTGTGTTCAAAAAGTTACCCAAATGACGCCAAACTCATTGGAAACATTGAATGTAATGCTCTAAAGCACTTTCAGTGTAGCTGCACTGAATCTGCTTGACATTTCCAGTATTTCTTGTTGGGTCAACTGCAGCTGGAATTCAGCGTGAAAAAAGCATGATTTGTGACATTTTGGGGTCAGCATCACAATTTCCACTAAAGTTTGGCTAAAAGTATCACTTTATTTGGATTCCAATACAAAAACCGAAAGAGTTCAGCATGTAAAAAGTGTATTTGAAAATTTTGGCATTTTTTACCATTTTTGAGCGACAGCCGCGCGGCTTAGCAAAAATCGCAAATGTGGGCCAAAAGTTGTCGACAAGGAAACAACAAAACAACACTTTTCCTGCATTTCGACTGCCTCCAAAAGCACAGCAAAGGCATCAGAAAATGTCTACTTCTCATTCAAGCCCTAACCCTAACCCTAGCTCTGGCACTTTCATTAAACCAATCAGAAACCTTGCCTTCACATGCTGTGTTAAAAAAGTTACCCAAATGACTCCAAACTCATCGGAAACATTGAATGTAATGCTTTAAAGCACTTTCAGTGTAGCTGCACTGACTCTGCTTGACATTTCCAGTATTTCTTGTTGGGTCAACTGCAGCTGGAATTCGGCGTGAAAAAAGCATGATTTTTGACATTTTGGGGTCAGCATCACAATTTCCACTAAAGTTTGGCTAAAAGTATCACTTTATTTGGATTCCAATACAAAAACCGAAAGAGTTCAGCATGTAAAAAGTGTGTTTGAAAATTTTGGCATTTTTTACCATTTTTGAGCGACAGCCGCGCGGCTTAGCAAAAATCGCAAATGTGGGCCAAAAGTTGTCGTCAAGGAAACAACAAAACAACACTTTTCCTGCATTTCGACTGTCTCCAAAAGCACAGCAAAGGCATCAGAAAATGTCTACTTCTAATTAAAGCCCTAACCCTAACCCTAGCTCTGGCACTTTCATTAAACCAATCAAAAACCTTGCCTTCACATGCTGTGTTCAAAAAGTTACCCAAATGACTCCAAACTCATCGGAAACATTGAATGTAATGCTTTAAAGCACTTTCAGTGTAGCTGCACTGAATCTGCTTGACATTTCCAGTATTTCTTGTTGGGTCAACTGCAGCTGGAATTTGGCGTGAAAAAACCATGATTTGTGACATTTTGGGGTCAGCATCACAATTTCCACTCAAGTTTGGCTAAAAGTATCACTTTATTTGGATTCCAATACAAAAACCGAAAGAGTTCAGCATGTAAAAAGTGTATTTGAAAATTTTGGCATTTTTTACCATTTTTGAGCGACAGCCGCGCGGCTTCGCAAAAATCGCAAATGTGGGCCAAAAGTTGTCGTCAAGGAAACAACAAAACAACACTTTTCCTGCATTTCGACGGTCTCCAAAAGCACAGCAAAGGCATCAGAAAATGTCTACTTCTCATTCAAGCCCTAACCCTAACCCTAGCTCTGGCACTTTCATTAAACCAATCAAAAACCTTGCCTTCACATGCTGCGTTCAAAAAGTTACCCAAATGACTCCAAACTCATCGGAAACATTGAATGTAATGCTTTAAAGCACCTTCAGTGTATCTGCACTGAATCTGCTTGACATTTCCAATATTTCTTGTTGGGTCAACTGCAGCTGGAATTCAGCGTGAAAAAAGCATGATTTGTGACATTTTGGGGTCAGCATCACAATTTCCACTAAAGTTTGGCTAAAAGTATCACTTTATTTGGATTCCAATACAAAAACCGAAAGAGTTCAGCATGTAAAAAGTGTATTTGAAAATTTTACCATTTTTTACCATTTTTGAGCGACAGCCGCGCGGCTTAGCAAAAATCGCAAATGTGGGCCAAAAGTTGTCGTCAAGGAAACAACAAAACAACACTTTTCCTGCATTTCGACTGTCTCCAAAAGCACAGCAAAGGCATCAAAAAATGTCTACTTCTCATTCAAGTCCTAACCCTAACCCTAGCTCTGGCACTTTCATTAAACCAATCAGAAACCTTGCCTTCACATGCTGTGTTAAAAAAGTTACCCAAATGACTCCAAACTCATCGGAAACATTGAATGTAATGCTTTAAAGCACTTTCAGTGTATCTACACTGAATCTGCTTGACATTTCCAGTATTTCTTGTTGGGTCAACTGCAGTTGGAATTCGGCGTGAAAAAAGCATGATTTGTGGCATATTGGGGTCAGCATCACAATTTCCACTAGAGTTTGGCTAAAAGTATCACTTTATTTGGATTCCAATACAAAAACCGAAAGAGTTCAGCATGTAAAAAGTGTATTTGAAAATTTTACCATTTTTTACCATTTTTGAGCGACAGCCGCGCGGCTTAGCAAAAATCGCAAATGTGGGCCAAAAGTTGTCGACAAGGAAACAACAAAACAACACTTTTCCTGCATTTCGACTGCCTCCAAAAGCACAGCAAAGGCATCAGAAAATGTCTACTTCTCATTCAAGCCCTAACCCTAACCCTAGCTCTGGCACTTTCATTAAACCAATCAAAAACCTTGCCTTCACATGCTGTGTTCAAAAAGTTACCCAAATGACTCCAAACTCATCGGAAACATTGAATGTAATGCTTTAAAGCACTTTCAGTGTAGCTGCACTGAATCTGCTTGACATTTCCAGTATTTCTTGTTGGGTCAACTGCAGCTGGAATTTGGCGTGAAAAAAGCATGATTTGTGACATTTTGGGGTCAGCATCACAATTTCCACTCAAGTTTGGCTAAAAGTATCACTTTATTTGGATTCCAATACAAAAACCGAAAGAGTTCAGCATGTAAAAATTGTATTTGAAAATTTTGGCATTTTTTACCATTTTTGAGCGACAGCCGCGCGGCTTCGCAAAAATCGCAAATGTGGGCCAAAAGTTGTCGTCAAGGAAACAACAAAACAACACTTTTCCTGCATTTCGACTGCCTCCAAAAGCACAGCAAAGGCATCAGAAAATGTCTACTTCTCATTCAAGCCCTAACCCTAACCCTAGCTCTGGCACTTTCATTAAACCAATCAAAAACCTTGCCTTCACATGCTGTGTTCAAAAAGTTACCCAAATGACTCCAAACTCATCGGAAACATTGAATGTAATGCTTTAAAGCACTTTCAGTGTAGCTGCACTGAATCTACTTGACATTTCCAGTATTTCTTGTTGGGTAAACTGCAGCTGGAATTTGGCGTGAAAAAAGCATGATTTGTGACATTTTGGGGTCAGCATCACAATTTCCACTCAAGTTTGGCTAAAAGTATCACTTTATTTGGATTCCAATACAAAAACCGAAAGAGTTCAGCATGTAAAAAGTGTATTTGAAAATTTTGGCATTTTTTAACATTTTTGAGCGACAGCCGCGCGGCTTCGCAAAAATCGCAAATGTGGGCCAAAAGTTGTCGTCAAGGAAACAACAAAACAACACTTTTCCTACATTTCGACGGTCTCCAAAAGCACAGCAAAGGCATCAGAAAATGTCTACTTCTCATTCAAGCCCTAACCCTAACCCTAGCTCTGGCACTTTCATTAAACCAATCAAAAATCTTGCCTTCACATGCTGCGTTCAAAAAGTTACCCAAATGACTCCAAACTCATCGGAAACATTGAATGTAATGCTTTAAAGCACCTTCAGTGTATCTGCACTGAATCTGCTTGACATTTCCAGTATTTCTTGTTGGGTCAACTGCAGCTGGAATTCAGCGTGAAAAAAGCATGATTTGTGACATTTTGGGGTCAGCATCACAATTTCCACTAAAGTTTGGCTAAAAGTATCACTTTATTTGGATTCCAATACAAAAACCGAAAGAGTTCAGCATGTAAAAAGTGTATTTGAAAATTTTGGCATTTTTTACCATTTTTGAGCGACAGCCGCGCGGCTTAGCAAAAATCGCAAATGTGGGCCAAAAGTTGTCGTCAAGGAAACAACAAAACAACACTTTTCCTGCATTTCGACTGCCTCCAAAAGCACAGCAAAGGCATCAGAAAATGTCTACTTCTCATTCAAGCCCTAACCCTAACCCTAGCTCTGGCACTTTCATTAAACCAATCAAAAACCTTGTCTTCACATGCTGTGTTCAAAAAATTACCCAAATGACTCCAAACTCATCGGAAACATTGAATGTAATGCTTTAAAGCACCTTCAGTGTATTTGCACTGAATCTGCTTGACATTTCCAGTATTTCTTGTTGGGTCAACTGCAGCTGGAATTCGGCGTGAAAAAAGCATGATTTCTGGCATATTGGGGTCAGCATCACAATTTCCACTAGAGTTTGGCTAAAAGTATCACTTTATTTGGATTCCAATACAAGAACCGAAAGAGTTCAGCATGTAAAAAGTGTATTTGGAAATTTTGGCATTTTTTACCATTTTTGAGCGACAGCCGCGCGGCTTAGCAAAAATAACAAATGTGGGCCAAAAGTTGTTGTCAAGGAAACAACAAAACAACACTTTTCCTGCATTTCGACTGCCTCCAAAAGCACAGCAAAAGCATCAGAAAATGTCTACTTCTCATTCAAGCCCTAACCCTAACCCTAGCTCGGGCACTTTCATTAAACCAATCAAAAACCTTGCCTTCACATGCTGTGTTCAAAAAGTTACCCAAATGACTCCAAACTCATCGGAAACATTGAATGTAATGCTTTAAAGCACTTTCAGTGTAGCTGCACTGAATCTGCTTGACATTTCCAGCATTTTTTGTTGGGTCAACTGCAGCTGGAATTCGGCGTGAAAAAAGCATGATTTGTGGCATATTGGGGTCAGCATCACAATTTCCACTAAAGTTTGGCTAAAAGTATCACTTTATTTGGATTCCAATACAAAAACCGAAAGAGTTCAGCATGTAAAAAGTGTATTTGAAAATTTTAGCATTTTTTACCATTTTTGAGCGACAGCCGCGCGGCTTAGCAAAAATCACAAATGTGGGCCAAAAGTTGTCGTCAAGGAAACAACAAAACAACACTCTGTCTGCATTTCGGCTGCCTCCAAAAGCACAGCAAAGGCATCGGAAAATGTCTACTTCTCATTCAAGCCCTAACCCTAACCCTAGCTCGGGCACTTTCATTAAACCAATCAAAAACCTTGCCTTCACATGCTGTGTTCAAAAAGTTACCCAAATGACGCCAAACTCATTGGAAACATTGAATGTAATGCTCTAAAGCACTTTCAGTGTAGCTGCACTGAATCTGCTTGACATTTCCAGTATTTCTTGTTGGGTCAACTGCAGCTGGAATTCAGCGTGAAAAAAGCATGATTTGTGACATTTTGGGGTCAGCATCACAATTTCCACTAAAGTTTGGCTAAAAGTATCACTTTATTTGGATTCCAATACAAAAACCGAAAGAGTTCAGCATGTAAAAAGTGTATTTGAAAATTTTGGCATTTTTTACCATTTTTGAGCGACAGCCGCGCGGCTTAGCAAAAATCGCAAATGTGGGCCAAAAGTTGTCGACAAGGAAACAACAAAACAACACTTTTCCTGCATTTCGACTGCCTCCAAAAGCACAGCAAAGGCATCAGAAAATGTCTACTTCTCATTCAAGCCCTAACCCTAACCCTAGCTCTGGCACTTTCATTAAACCAATCAGAAACCTTGCCTTCACATGCTGTGTTAAAAAAGTTACCCAAATGACTCCAAACTCATCGGAAACATTGAATGTAATGCTTTAAAGCACTTTCAGTGTAGCTGCACTGACTCTGCTTGACATTTCCAGTATTTCTTGTTGGGTCAACTGCAGCTGGAATTCGGCGTGAAAAAAGCATGATTTTTGACATTTTGGGGTCAGCATCACAATTTCCACTAAAGTTTGGCTAAAAGTATCACTTTATTTGGATTCCAATACAAAAACCGAAAGAGTTCAGCATGTAAAAAGTGTGTTTGAAAATTTTGGCATTTTTTACCATTTTTGAGCGACAGCCGCGCGGCTTAGCAAAAATCGCAAATGTGGGCCAAAAGTTGTCGTCAAGGAAACAACAAAACAACACTTTTCCTGCATTTCGACTGTCTCCAAAAGCACAGCAAAGGCATCAGAAAATGTCTACTTCTAATTAAAGCCCTAACCCTAACCCTAGCTCTGGCACTTTCATTAAACCAATCAAAAACCTTGCCTTCACATGCTGTGTTCAAAAAGTTACCCAAATGACTCCAAACTCATCGGAAACATTGAATGTAATGCTTTAAAGCACTTTCAGTGTAGCTGCACTGAATCTGCTTGACATTTCCAGTATTTCTTGTTGGGTCAACTGCAGCTGGAATTTGGCGTGAAAAAAGCATGATTTGTGACATTTTGGGGTCAGCATCACAATTTCCACTCAAGTTTGGCTAAAAGTATCACTTTATTTGGATTCCAATACAAGAACCGAAAGAGTTCAGCATGTAAAAAGTGTATTTGAAAATTTTGGCATTTTTTACCATTTTTGAGCGACAGCCGCGCGGCTTAGCAAAAATCGCAAATGTGGGCCAAAAGTTGTCGTCAAGGAAACAACAAAACAACACTTTTCCTGCATTTCGACTGTCTCCAAAAGCACAGCAAAGGCATCAGAAAATGTCTACTTTTCATTCAAGCCCTAACCCTAACCCTAGCTCTGGCACTTTCATTAAACCAATCAAAAACCTTGCCTTCACATGCTGTGTTCAAAAAGTTACCCAAATGACTCCAAACTCATCGGAAACATTGAATGTAATGCTTTAAAGCACTTTCAGTGTAGCTGCACTGAATCTGCTTGACATTTCCAGTATTTCTTGTTGGGTCAACTGCAGCTGGAATTTGGCGTGAAAAAACCATGATTTGTGACATTTTGGGGTCAGCATCACAATTTCCACTCAAGTTTGGCTAAAAGTATCACTTTATTTGGATTCCAATACAAAAACCGAAAGAGTTCAGCATGTAAAAAGTGTATTTGAAAATTTTGGCATTTTTTAACATTTTTGAGCGACAGCCGCGCGGCTTCGCAAAAATCGCAAATGTGGGCCAAAAGTTGTCGTCAAGGAAACAACAAAACAACACTTTTCCTGCATTTCGACGGTCTCCAAAAGCACAGCAAAGGCATCAGAAAATGTCTACTTCTCATTCAAGCCCTAACCCTAACCCTAGCTCTGGCACTTTCATTAAACCAATCAAAAACCTTGCCTTCACATGCTGCGTTCAAAAAGTTACCCAAATGACTCCAAACTCATCGGAAACATTGAATGTAATGCTTTAAAGCACCTTCAGTGTATCTGCACTGAATCTGCTTGACATTTCCAATATTTCTTGTTGGGTCAACTGCAGCTGGAATTCAGCGTGAAAAAAGCATGATTTGTGACATTTTGGGGTCAGCATCACAATTTCCACTAAAGTTTGGCTAAAAGTATCACTTTATTTGGATTCCAATACAAAAACCGAAAGAGTTCAGCATGTAAAAAGTGTATTTGAAAATTTTACCATTTTTTACCATTTTTGAGCGACAGCCGCGCGGCTTAGCAAAAATCGCAAATGTGGGCCAAAAGTTGTCGTCAAGGAAACAACAAAACAACACTTTTCCTGCATTTCGACTGTCTCCAAAAGCACAGCAAAGGCATCAAAAAATGTCTACTTCTCATTCAAGTCCTAACCCTAACCCTAGCTCTGGCACTTTCATTAAACCAATCAGAAACCTTGCCTTCACATGCTGTGTTAAAAAAGTTACCCAAATGACTCCAAACTCATCGGAAACATTGAATGTAATGCTTTAAAGCACTTTCAGTGTATCTGCACTGAATCTGCTTGACATTTCCAGTATTTCTTGTTGGGTCAACTGCAGTTGGAATTCGGCGTGAAAAAAGCATGATTTGTGGCATATTGGGGTCAGCATCACAATTTCCACTAGAGTTTGGCTAAAAGTATCACTTTATTTGGATTCCAATACAAAAACCGAAAGAGTTCAGCATGTAAAAAGTGTATTTGAAAATTTTACCATTTTTTACCATTTTTGAGCGACAGCCGCGCGGCTTAGCAAAAATCGCAAATGTGGGCCAAAAGTTGTCGACAAGGAAACAACAAAACAACACTTTTCCTGCATTTCGACTGCCTCCAAAAGCACAGCAAAGGCATCAGAAAATGTCTACTTCTCATTCAAGCCCTAACCCTAACCCTAGCTCTGGCACTTTCATTAAACCAATCAAAAACCTTGCCTTCACATGCTGTGTTCAAAAAGTTACCCAAATGACTCCAAACTCATCGGAAACATTGAATGTAATGCTTTAAAGCACTTTCAGTGTAGCTGCACTGAATCTGCTTGACATTTCCAGTATTTCTTGTTGGGTCAACTGCAGCTGGAATTTGGCGTGAAAAAAGCATGATTTGTGACATTTTGGGGTCAGCATCACAATTTCCACTCAAGTTTGGCTAAAAGTATCACTTTATTTGGATTCCAATACAAAAACCGAAAGAGTTCAGCATGTAAAAAGTGTATTTGAAAATTTTGGCATTTTTTACCATTTTTGAGCGACAGCCGCGCGGCTTCGCAAAAATCGCAAATGTGGGCCAAAAGTTGTCGTCAAGGAAACAACAAAACAACACTTTTCCTGCATTTCGACTGCCTCCAAAAGCACAGCAAAGGCATCAGAAAATGTCTACTTCTCATTCAAGCCCTAACCCTAACCCTAGCTCTGGCACTTTCATTAAACCAATCAAAAACCTTGCCTTCACATGCTGTGTTCAAAAAGTTACCCAAATGACTCCAAACTCATCGGAAACATTGAATGTAATGCTTTAAAGCACTTTCAGTGTAGCTGCACTGAATCTACTTGACATTTCCAGTATTTCTTGTTGGGTAAACTGCAGCTGGAATTTGGCGTGAAAAAAGCATGATTTGTGACATTTTGGGGTCAGCATCACAATTTCCACTCAAGTTTGGCTAAAAGTATCACTTTATTTGGATTCCAATACAAAAACCGAAAGAGTTCAGCATGTAAAAAGTGTATTTGAAAATTTTGGCATTTTTTAACATTTTTGAGCGACAGCCGCGCGGCTTCGCAAAAATCGCAAATGTGGGCCAAAAGTTGTCGTCAAGGAAACAACAAAACAACACTTTTCCTACATTTCGACGGTCTCCAAAAGCACAGCAAAGGCATCAGAAAATGTCTACTTCTCATTCAAGCCCTAACCCTAACCCTAGCTCTGGCACTTTCATTAAACCAATCAAAAATCTTGCCTTCACATGCTGCGTTCAAAAAGTTACCCAAATGACTCCAAACTCATCGGAAACATTGAATGTAATGCTTTAAAGCACCTTCAGTGTATCTGCACTGAATCTGCTTGACATTTCCAGTATTTCTTGTTGGGTCAACTGCAGCTGGAATTCAGCGTGAAAAAAGCATGATTTGTGACATTTTGGGGTCAGCATCACAATTTCCACTAAAGTTTGGCTAAAAGTATCACTTTATTTGGATTCCAATACAAAAACCGAAAGAGTTCAGCATGTAAAAAGTGTATTTGAAAATTTTGGCATTTTTTACCATTTTTGAGCGACAGCCGCGCGGCTTAGCAAAAATCGCAAATGTGGGCCAAAAGTTGTCGTCAAGGAAACAACAAAACAACACTTTTCCTGCATTTCGACTGCCTCCAAAAGCACAGCAAAGGCATCAGAAAATGTCTACTTCTCATTCAAGCCCTAACCCTAACCCTAGCTCTGGCACTTTCATTAAACCAATCAAAAACCTTGTCTTCACATGCTGTGTTCAAAAAATTACCCAAATGACTCCAAACTCATCGGAAACATTGAATGTAATGCTTTAAAGCACCTTCAGTGTATTTGCACTGAATCTGCTTGACATTTCCAGTATTTCTTGTTGGGTCAACTGCAGCTGGAATTCGGCGTGAAAAAAGCATGATTTCTGGCATATTGGGGTCAGCATCACAATTTCCACTAGAGTTTGGCTAAAAGTATCACTTTATTTGGATTCCAATACAAGAACCGAAAGAGTTCAGCATGTAAAAAGTGTATTTGGAAATTTTGGCATTTTTTACCATTTTTGAGCGACAGCCGCGCGGCTTAGCAAAAATAACAAATGTGGGCCAAAAGTTGTTGTCAAGGAAACAACAAAACAACACTTTTCCTGCATTTCGACTGCCTCCAAAAGCACAGCAAAAGCATCAGAAAATGTCTACTTCTCATTCAAGCCCTAACCCTAACCCTAGCTCGGGCACTTTCATTAAACCAATCAAAAACCTTGCCTTCACATGCTGTGTTCAAAAAGTTACCCAAATGACTCCAAACTCATCGGAAACATTGAATGTAATGCTTTAAAGCACTTTCAGTGTAGCTGCACTGAATCTGCTTGACATTTCCAGCATTTTTTGTTGGGTCAACTGCAGCTGGAATTCGGCGTGAAAAAAGCATGATTTGTGGCATATTGGGGTCAGCATCACAATTTCCACTAAAGTTTGGCTAAAAGTATCACTTTATTTGGATTCCAATACAAAAACCGAAAGAGTTCAGCATGTAAAAAGTGTATTTGAAAATTTTAGCATTTTTTACCATTTTTGAGCGACAGCCGCGCGGCTTAGCAAAAATCACAAATGTGGGCCAAAAGTTGTCGTCAAGGAAACAACAAAACAACACTCTGTCTGCATTTCGGCTGCCTCCAAAAGCACAGCAAAGGCATCGGAAAATGTCTACTTCTCATTCAAGCCCTAACCCTAACCCTAGCTCGGGCACTTTCATTAAACCAATCAAAAACCTTGCCTTCACATGCTGTGTTCAAAAAGTTACCCAAATGACGCCAAACTCATTGGAAACATTGAATGTAATGCTCTAAAGCACTTTCAGTGTAGCTGCACTGAATCTGCTTGACATTTCCAGTATTTCTTGTTGGGTCAACTGCAGCTGGAATTCAGCGTGAAAAAAGCATGATTTGTGACATTTTGGGGTCAGCATCACAATTTCCACTAAAGTTTGGCTAAAAGTATCACTTTATTTGGATTCCAATACAAAAACCGAAAGAGTTCAGCATGTAAAAAGTGTATTTGAAAATTTTGGCATTTTTTACCATTTTTGAGCGACAGCCGCGCGGCTTAGCAAAAATCGCAAATGTGGGCCAAAAGTTGTCGACAAGGAAACAACAAAACAACACTTTTCCTGCATTTCGACTGCCTCCAAAAGCACAGCAAAGGCATCAGAAAATGTCTACTTCTCATTCAAGCCCTAACCCTAACCCTAGCTCTGGCACTTTCATTAAACCAATCAAAAACCTTGCCTTCACATGCTGTGTTCAAAAAGTTACCCAAATGACTCCAAACTCATCGGAAACATTGAATGTAATGCTTTAAAGCACTTTCAGTGTAGCTGCACTGAATCTGCTTGACATTTCCAGTATTTCTTGTTGGGTCAACTGCAGCTGGAATTTGGCGTGAAAAAAGCATGATTTGTGACATTTTGGGGTCAGCATCACAATTTCCACTCAAGTTTGGCTAAAAGTATCACTTTATTTGGATTCCAATACAAAAACCGAAAGAGTTCAGCATGTAAAAAGTGTATTTGAAAATTTTGGCATTTTTTACCATTTTTGAGCGACAGCCGCGCGGCTTCGCAAAAATCGCAAATGTGGGCCAAAAGTTGTCGTCAAGGAAACAACAAAACAACACTTTTCCTACATTTCGACGGTCTCCAAAAGCACAGCAAAGGCATCAGAAAATGTCTACTTCTCATTCAAGCCCTAACCCTAACCCTAGCTCTGGCACTTTCATTAAACCAATCAAAAACCTTGCCTTCACATGCTGCGTTCAAAAAGTTACCCAAATGACTCCAAACTCATCGGAAACATTGAATGTAATGCTTTAAAGCACCTTCAGTGTATCTGCACTGAATCTGCTTGACATTTCCAGTATTTCTTGTTGGGTCAACTGCAGCTGGAATTCAGCGTGAAAAAAGCATGATTTGTGAAAATTTGGGGTCAGCATCACAATTTCCACTAAAGTTTGGCTAAAAGTATCACTTTATTTGGATTCCAATACAAAAACCGAAAGAGTTCAGCATGTAAAAAGTGTATTTGAAAATTTTAGCATTTTTTACCATTTTTGAGCGACAGCTCGCTAAGCGCGGCTTAGCAAAAATCGCAAATGTGGGCCAAAAGTTGTCGTCAAGGAAACAACAAAACAACACTTTTCCTGCATTTCGACTGCCTCCAAAAGCACAGCAAAGGCATCAGAAAATGTCTACTTCTCATTCAAGCCCTAACCCTAACCCTAGCTCTGGCACTTTCATTAAACCAATCAAAAACCTTGCCTTCACATGCTGTGTTCAAAAAGTTACCCAAATGACTCCAAACTCATCGGAAACATTGAATGTAATGCTCTAAAGCACCTTCAGTGTATCTGCACTGAATCTGCTTGACATTTCCAGTATTTCTTGTTGGGTCAACTGCAGCTGGAATTCGGCGTGAAAAAAGCATGATTTGTGGCATATTGGGGTCAGCATCACAATTTCCACTAGAGTTTGGCTAAAAGTATCACTTTATTTGGATTCCAATACAAAAACCGAAAGAGTTCAGCATGTAAAAAGTGTATTTGGAAATTTTGGCATTTTTTACCATTTTTGAGCGACAGCCGCGCGGCTTAGCAAAAATAACAAATGTGGGCCAAAAGTTGTTGTCAAGGAAACAACAAAACAACACTTTTCCTGCATTTCGACTGCCTCCAAAAGCACAGCAAAGGCATCAGAAAATGTCTACTTCTCATTCAAGCCCTAACCCTAACCCTAGCTCGGGCACTTTCATTAAACCAATCAAAAACCTTGCCTTCACATGCTGTGTTCAAAAAGTTACCCAAATGACTCCAAACTCATAGGAAACATTGAATGTAATGCTTTAAAGCACCTTCAGTGTATCTGCACTGAATCTGCTTGACATTTCCAGCATTTTTTGTTGGGTCAACTGGAGCTGGAATTCAGCGTGAAAAAAGCATGATTTGTGGCATATTGGGGTCAGCATCACAATTTCCACTAAAGTTTGGCTAAAAGTATCACTTTATTTGGATTCCAATACAAAAACCGAAAGAGTTCAGCATGTAAAAAGTGTATTTGAAAATTTTAGCATTTTTTACCATTTTTGAGCGACAGCCGCGCGGCTTAGCAAAAATCACAAATGTGGGCCAAAAGTTGTCGTCAAGGAAACAACAAAACAACACTCTGTCTGCATTTCGGCTGTCTCCAAAAGCACAGCAAAGGCATCAAAAAATGTCTACTTCTCATTCAAGCCCTAACCCTAACCCTAGCTCTGGCACTTTCATTAAACCAATCAAAAACCTTGCCTTCACATGCTGTGTTCAAAAAGTTACCCAAATGACTCCAAACTCATCGGAAACATTGAATGTAATGCTTTAAAGCACCTTCAGTGTATCTGCACTGAATCTGCTTGACATTTCCAGTATTTCTTGTTGGGTCAACTGCAGTTGGAATTCGGCGTGAAAAAAGCATGATTTGTGGCATATTGGGGTCAGCATCACAATTTCCACTAAAGTTTGGCTAAAAGTATCACTTTATTTGGATTCCAATACAAAAACCGAAAGAGTTCAGCATGTAAAAAGTGTATTTGAAAATTTTGGCATTTTTTACCATTTTTGAGCGACAGCCGCGCGGCTTAGCAAAAATCGCAAATGTGGGCCAAAAGTTGTCGACAAGGAAACAACAAAACAACACTTTTCCTGCATTTCGACTGTCTCCAAAAGCACAGCAAAGGCAACAGAAAATGTCTACTTCTAATTCAAGCCCTAACCCTAACCCTAGCTCTGGCACTTTCATTAAACCAATCAAAAACCTTGCCTTCACATGCTGTGTTCAAAAAGTTACCCAAATGACTCCAAACTCATCGGAAACATTGAATGTAATGCTCTAAAGCACCTTCAGTGTATCTGCACTGAATCTGCTTGACATTTCCAGTATTTCTTGTTGGGTCAACTGCAGTTGGAATTCGGCGTGAAAAAAGCATGATTTGTGGCATATTGGGGTCAGCATCACAATTTCCACTAAAGTTTGGCTAAAAGTATCACTTTATTTGGATTCCAATACAAAAACCGAAAGAGTTCAGCATGTAAAAAGTGTATTTGAAAATTTTGGCATTTTTTACCATTTTTGAGCGACAGCCGCGCGGCTTAGCAAAAATAACAAATGTGGGCCAAAAGTTGTCGTCAAGGAAACAACAAAACAACACTTTTCCTGCATTTCGACTGCCTCCAAAAGCACAGCAAAGGCATCAGAAAATGTCTACTTCTCATTCAAGCCCTAACCCTAACCCTAGCTCGGGCACTTTCATTAAACCAATCAAAAACCTTGCCTTCACATGCTGTGTTCAAAAAGTTACCCAAATGACTCCAAACTCATCGGAAACATTGAATGTAATGCTTTAAAGCACCTTCAGTGTATCTGCACTGAATCTGCTTGACATTTCCAGCATTTCTTGTTGGGTCAACTGCGAAAGAGTTCAGCATGTAAAAAGTGTATTTGAAAATTTTAGCATTTTTTACCATTTTTGAGCGACAGCCGCGCGGCTTAGCAAAAATCGCAAATGTGGGCCAAAAGTTGTCGTCAAGGAAACAACAAAACAACACTTTTCCTGCATTTTGACTGCCTCCAAAAGCACAGCAAAGGCATCAGAAAATGTCTACTTCTCATTCAAGCCCTAACCCTAACCCTAGCTCTGGCACTTTCATTAAACCAATCAAAAACCTTGCCTTCACATGCTGTGTTCAAAAAGTTACCCAAATGACTCCAAACTCATCGGAAACATTGAATGTAATGCTCTAAAGCACCTTCAGTGTATCTGCACTGAATCTGCTTGACATTTCCAGTATTTCTTGTTGGGTCAACTGCAGTTGGAATTCGGCGTGAAAAAAGCATGATTTGTGGCATATTGGGGTCAGCATCACAATTTCCACTAAAGTTTGGCTAAAAGTATCACTTTATTTGGATTCCAATACAAAAACCGAAAGAGTTCAGCATGTAAAAAGTGTATTTGAAAATTTTGGCATTTTTTACCATTTTTGAGCGACAGCCGCGCGGCTTTGCAAAAATTACAAATGTGGGTCAAAAGTTGTCGTCAAGGAAACAACAAAACACCACTTTTCCTGCATTTCGACTGCCTCCAAAAGCACAGCAAAGGCATCAGAAAATGTCTACTTCTCATACAAGCCCTAACCCTAACCCTAGATCGGGCACTTTCATTAAACCAATCAAAAACCTTGCCTTCACATGCTGTGTTCAAAAAGTTACCCAAATGACTCCAAACTCATCGGAAACTTTGAATGTAATGCTTTAAAGCACCTTCAGTGTATCTGCACTGAATCTGCTTGACATTTCCAGTATTTCTTGTTGGGTCAACTGCAGCTGGAATTCAGAGTGAAAAAAGCATGATTTGTGGCATATTGGGGTCAGCATCACAATTTCCACTAAAGTCTGGCTAAAAGTATCACTTTATTTGGATTCCAATACAAAAACCGAAAGAGTTCAGCATGTAAAAAGTGTATTTGAAAATTTTGGCATTTTTTACAATTTTTGAGCGACAGCCGCGCGGCTTAGCAAAAATCGCAAATGTGGTCTAAAAGTTGTCGTCAAGGAAACAACAAAACAACACTTTTCCTGCATTTCGACTGCCTCCAAAAGCACAGCAAAGGCATCAGAAAATGTCTACTTCTCATTCAAGCCCTAACCCTAACCCTAGATCGGGCACTTTCATTAAACCAATCAAAAACCTTGCCTTCACATGCTGTGTTCAAAAAGTTACCCAAATGACTCCAAACTCATCGGAAACATTGAATGTAATGCTTTAAAGCACTTTCAGTGTAGCTGCACTGACTCTGCTTGACATTTCCAGTATTTCTTGTTGGGTCAACTGCAGCTGGAATTCGGCGTGAAAAAAGCATGATTTGTGACATTTTGGGGTCAGCATCACAATTTCCACTAAAGTTTGGCTAAAAGTATCACTTTATTTGGATTCCAATACAAAAACCGAAAGAGTTCAGCATGTAAAAAGTGTATTTGAAAATTTTGGCATTTTTTACCATTTTTGAGCGACAGCCGCGCGGCTTAGCAAAAATCGCAAATGTGGGCCAAAAGTTGTCATCAAGGAAACAACAAAACACCACTTTTCCTGCATTTCGACTGCCTCCAAAAGCACAGCAAAGGCATCAGAAAATGTCTACTTCTCATTCAAGCCCTAACCCTAACCCTAGCTCTGGCACTTTCATTAAACCAATCAGAAACCTTGCCTTCACATGCTGTGTTAAAAAAGTTACCCAAATGACTCCAAACTCATCGGAAACATTGAATGTAATGCTTTAAAGCACTTTCAGTGTAGCTGCACTGACTCTGCTTGACATTTCCAGTATTTCTTGTTGGGTCAACTGCAGCTGGAATTCGGCGTGAAAAAAGCATGATTTTTGACATTTTGGGGTCAGCATCACAATTTCCACTAAAGTTTGGCTAAAAGTATCACTTTATTTGGATTCCAATACAAAAACCGAAAGAGTTCAGCATGTAAAAAGTGTGTTTGAAAATTTTGGCATTTTTTACCATTTTTGAGCGACAGCCGCGCGGCTTAGCAAAAATCGCAAATGTGGGCCAAAAGTTGTCGTCAAGGAAACAACAAAACAACACTTTTCCTGCATTTCGACTGTCTCCAAAAGCACAGCAAAGGCATCAGAAAATGTCTACTTCTAATTAAAGCCCTAACCCTAACCCTAGCTCTGGCACTTTCATTAAACCAATCAAAAACCTTGCCTTCACATGCTGTGTTCAAAAAGTTACCCAAATGACTCCAAACTCATCGGAAACATTGAATGTAATGCTTTAAAGCACTTTCAGTGTAGCTGCACTGAATCTGCTTGACATTTCCAGTATTTCTTGTTGGGTCAACTGCAGCTGGAATTTGGCGTGAAAAAAGCATGATTTGTGACATTTTGGGGTCAGCATCACAATTTCCACTCAAGTTTGGCTAAAAGTATCACTTTATTTGGATTCCAATACAAAAACCGAAAGAGTTCAGCATGTAAAAAGTGTATTTGAAAATTTTGGCATTTTTTACCATTTTTGAGCGACAGCCGCGCGGCTTCGCAAAAATCGCAAATGTGGGCCAAAAGTTGTCGTCAAGGAAACAACAAAACAACACTTTTCCTGCATTTCGACGGTCTCCAAAAGCACAGCAAAGGCATCAGAAAATGTCTACTTCTCATTCAAGCCCTAACCCTAACCCTAGCTCTGGCACTTTCATTAAACCAATCAAAAACCTTGCCTTCACATGCTGCGTTCAAAAAGTTACCCAAATGACTCCAAACTCATCGGAAACATTGAATGTAATGCTTTAAAGCACCTTCAGTGTATCTGCACTGAATCTGCTTGACATTTCCAATATTTCTTGTTGGGTCAACTGCAGCTGGAATTCAGCGTGAAAAAAGCATGATTTGTGACATTTTGGGGTCAGCATCACAATTTCCACTAAAGTTTGGCTAAAAGTATCACTTTATTTGGATTCCAATACAAAAACCGAAAGAGTTCAGCATGTAAAAAGTGTATTTGAAAATTTTACCATTTTTTACCATTTTTGAGCGACAGCCGCGCGGCTTAGCAAAAATCGCAAATGTGGGCCAAAAGTTGTCGTCAAGGAAACAACAAAACAACACTTTTCCTGCATTTCGACTGTCTCCAAAAGCACAGCAAAGGCATCAAAAAATGTCTACTTCTCATTCAAGTCCTAACCCTAACCCTAGCTCTGGCACTTTCATTAAACCAATCAGAAACCTTGCCTTCACATGCTGTGTTAAAAAAGTTACCCAAATGACTCCAAACTCATCGGAAACATTGAATGTAATGCTTTAAAGCACTTTCAGTGTATCTGCACTGAATCTGCTTGACATTTCCAGTATTTCTTGTTGGGTCAACTGCAGTTGGAATTCGGCGTGAAAAAAGCATGATTTGTGGCATATTGGGGTCAGCATCACAATTTCCACTAGAGTTTGGCTAAAAGTATCACTTTATTTGGATTCCAATACAAAAACCGAAAGAGTTCAGCATGTAAAAAGTGTATTTGAAAATTTTACCATTTTTTACCATTTTTGAGCGACAGCCGCGCGGCTTAGCAAAAATCGCAAATGTGGGCCAAAAGTTGTCGACAAGGAAACAACAAAACAACACTTTTCCTGCATTTCGACTGCCTCCAAAAGCACAGCAAAGGCATCAGAAAATGTCTACTTCTCATTCAAGCCCTAACCCTAACCCTAGCTCTGGCACTTTCATTAAACCAATCAAAAACCTTGCCTTCACATGCTGTGTTCAAAAAGTTACCCAAATGACTCCAAACTCATCGGAAACATTGAATGTAATGCTTTAAAGCACTTTCAGTGTAGCTGCACTGAATCTGCTTGACATTTCCAGTATTTCTTGTTGGGTCAACTGCAGCTGGAATTTGGCGTGAAAAAAGCATGATTTGTGACATTTTGGGGTCAGCATCACAATTTCCACTCAAGTTTGGCTAAAAGTATCACTTTATTTGGATTCCAATACAAAAACCGAAAGAGTTCAGCATGTAAAAAGTGTATTTGAAAATTTTGGCATTTTTTACCATTTTTGAGCGACAGCCGCGCGGCTTCGCAAAAATCGCAAATGTGGTCCAAAAGTTGTCGTCAAGGAAACAACAAAACAACACTTTTCCTGCATTTCGACTGCCTCCAAAAGCACAGCAAAGGCATCAGAAAATGTCTACTTCTCATTCAAGCCCTAACCCTAACCCTAGCTCTGGCACTTTCATTAAACCAATCAAAAACCTTGCCTTCACATGCTGTGTTCAAAAAGTTACCCAAATGACTCCAAACTCATCGGAAACATTGAATGTAATGCTTTAAAGCACTTTCAGTGTAGCTGCACTGAATCTACTTGACATTTCCAGTATTTCTTGTTGGGTAAACTGCAGCTGGAATTTGGCGTGAAAAAAGCATGATTTGTGACATTTTGGGGTCAGCATCACAATTTCCACTCAAGTTTGGCTAAAAGTATCACTTTATTTGGATTCCAATACAAAAACCGAAAGAGTTCAGCATGTAAAAAGTGTATTTGAAAATTTTGGCATTTTTTAACATTTTTGAGCGACAGCCGCGCGGCTTCGCAAAAATCGCAAATGTGGGCCAAAAGTTGTCGTCAAGGAAACAACAAAACAACACTTTTCCTACATTTCGACGGTCTCCAAAAGCACAGCAAAGGCATCAGAAAATGTCTACTTCTCATTCAAGCCCTAACCCTCACCCTAGCTCTGGCACTTTCATTAAACCAATCAAAAATCTTGCCTTCACATGCTGCGTTCAAAAAGTTACCCAAATGACTCCAAACTCATCGGAAACATTGAATGTAATGCTTTAAAGCACCTTCAGTGTATCTGCACTGAATCTGCTTGACATTTCCAGTATTTCTTGTTGGGTCAACTGCAGCTGGAATTCAGCGTGAAAAAAGCATGATTTGTGACATTTTGGGGTCAGCATCACAATTTCCACTAAAGTTTGGCTAAAAGTATCACTTTATTTGGATTCCAATACAAAAACCGAAAGAGTTCAGCATGTAAAAAGTGTATTTGAAAATTTTGGCATTTTTTACCATTTTTGAGCGACAGCCGCGCGGCTTAGCAAAAATCGCAAATGTGGGCCAAAAGTTGTCGTCAAGGAAACAACAAAACAACACTTTTCCTGCATTTCGACTGCCTCCAAAAGCACAGCAAAGGCATCAGAAAATGTCTACTTCTCATTCAAGCCCTAACCCTAACCCTAGCTCTGGCACTTTCATTAAACCAATCAAAAACCTTGTCTTCACATGCTGTGTTCAAAAAATTACCCAAATGACTCCAAACTCATCGGAAACATTGAATGTAATGCTTTAAAGCACCTTCAGTGTATTTGCACTGAATCTGCTTGACATTTCCAGTATTTCTTGTTGGGTCAACTGCAGCTGGAATTCGGCGTGAAAAAAGCATGATTTCTGGCCTATTGGGGTCAGCATCACGATTTCCACTAGAGTTTGGCTAAAAGTATCACTTTATTTGGATTCCAATACAAGAACCGAAAGAGTTCAGCATGTAAAAAGTGTATTTGGAAATTTTGGCATTTTTTACCATTTTTGAGCGACAGCCGCGCGGCTTAGCAAAAATAACAAATGTGGGCCAAAAGTTGTTGTCAAGGAAACAACAAAACAACACTTTTCCTGCATTTCGACTGCCTCCAAAAGCACAGCAAAAGCATCAGAAAATGTCTACTTCTCATTCAAGCCCTAACCCTAACCCTAGCTCGGGCACTTTCATTAAACCAATCAAAAACCTTGCCTTCACATGCTGTGTTCAAAAAGTTACCCAAATGACTCCAAACTCATCGGAAACATTGAATGTAATGCTTTAAAGCACTTTCAGTGTAGCTGCACTGAATCTGCTTGACATTTCCAGCATTTTTTGTTGGGTCAACTGCAGCTGGAATTCGGCGTGAAAAAAGCATGATTTGTGGCATATTGGGGTCAGCATCACAATTTCCACTAAAGTTTGGCTAAAAGTATCACTTTATTTGGATTCCAATACAAAAACCGAAAGAGTTCAGCATGTAAAAAGTGTATTTGAAAATTTTAGCATTTTTTACCATTTTTGAGCGACAGCCGCGCGGCTTAGCAAAAATCACAAATGTGGGCCAAAAGTTGTCGTCAAGGAAACAACAAAACAACACTCTGTCTGCATTTCGGCTGCCTCCAAAAGCACAGCAAAGGCATCGGAAAATGTCTACTTCTCATTCAAGCCCTAACCCTAACCCTAGCTCGGGCACTTTCATTAAACCAATCAAAAACCTTGCCTTCACATGCTGTGTTCAAAAAGTTACCCAAATGACGCCAAACTCATCGGAAACATTGAATGTAATGCTCTAAAGCACCTTCAGTGTATCTGCACTGAATCTGCTTGACATTTCCATCATTTCTTGTTGGGTCAACTGGAGCTGGAATTCAGAGTGAAAAAACCATGATTTGTGGCATATTGGGGTCAGCATCACAATTTTCACTAAAGTTTGGCTAAAAGTATCACTTTATTTAGATTCCAATACAAAAACCGAAAGAGTTCAGCATGTAAAAAGTGTATTTGAAAATTTTAGCATTTTTTACCATTTTTGAGCGACAGCCGCGCGGCTTAGCAAAAATCACAAATGTGGGCCAAAAGTTGTCGTCAAGGAAACAACAAAACAACACTCTGTCTGCATTTCGGCTGCCTCCAAAAGCACAGCAAAGGCATCGGAAAATGTCTACTTCTCATTCAAGCCCTAACCCTAACCCTAGCTCGGGCACTTTCATTAAACCAATCAAAAACCTTGCCTTCACATGCTGTGTTCAAAAAGATACCCAAATGACTCCAAACTCATCGGAAACATTGAATGTAATGCTTTAAAGCACTTTCAGTGTAGCTGCACTGAATCTGCTTGACATTTCCAGTATTTCTTGTTGGGTCAACTGCAGCTGGAATTTGGCGTGAAAAAAGCATGATTTGTGACATTTTGGGGTCAGCATCACAATTTCCACTCAAGTTTGGCTAAAAGTATCACTTTATTTGGATTCCAATACAAAAACCGAAAGAGTTCAGCATGTAAAAAGTGTATTTGAAAATTTTGGCATTTTTTACCATTTTTGAGCGACAGCCGCGCGGCTTCGCAAAAATCGCAAATGTGGGCCAAAAGTTGTCGTCAAGGAAACAACAAAACAACACTTTTCCTACATTTCGACGGTCTCCAAAAGCACAGCAAAGGCATCAGAAAATGTCTACTTCTCATTCAAGCCCTAACCCTAACCCTAGCTCTGGCACTTTCATTAAACCAATCAAAAACCTTGCCTTCACATGCTGCGTTCAAAAAGTTACCCAAATGACTCCAAACTCATCGGAAACATTGAATGTAATGCTTTAAAGCACCTTCAGTGTATCTGCACTGAATCTGCTTGACATTTCCAGTATTTCTTGTTGGGTCAACTGCAGCTGGAATTCAGCGTGAAAAAAGCATGATTTGTGGCATATTGCGGTCAGCATCACAATTTCCACTAGAGTTTGGCTAAAAGTATCACTTTATTTGGATTCCAATACAAAAACCGAAAGAGTTCAGCATGTAAAAAGTGTATTTGAAAATTTTGGCATTTTTTACCATTTTTGAGCGACAGCCGCGCGGCTTAGCAAAAATAACAAATGTGGGCCAAAAGTTGTCGTCAAGGAAAAAACAAAACAACACTTTTCCTGCATTTTGACTGCCTCCAAAAGCACAGCAAAGGCATCAGAAAATATCTACTTCTCATTCAAGCCCTAACCCTAACCCTAGCCCTGGCACTTTCATTAAACCAATCAAAAACCTTGCCTTCACATGCTGTGTTCAAAAAGTTACCCAAATGACTCCAAACTCATCGGAAACATTGAATGTAATGCTTTAAAGACCTTCAGTGTATCTGCACTGAATCTGCTTGACATTTCCAGTATTTCTTGTTGGGTCAACTGCAGTTGGAATTCGGCGTGAAAAAAGCATGATTTGTGGCATATTGGGGTCAGCATCACAATTTCCACTAAAGTTTGGCTAAAAGTATCACTTTATTTGGATTCCAATACAAAAACCGAAAGAGTTCAGCATGTAAAAAGTGTATTTGAAAATTTTAGCATTTTTTACCATTTTTGAGCGACAGCCGCGCGGCTTAGCAAAAATCACAAATGTGGGCCAAAAGTTGTCGTCAAGGAAACAACAAAACAACACTCTGTCTGCATTTCGGCTGCCTCCAAAAGCACAGCAAAGGCATCGGAAAATGTCTACTTCTCATTCAAGCCCTAACCCTAACCCTAGCTCGGGCACTTTCATTAAACCAATCAAAAACCTTGCCTTCACATGCTGTGTTCAAAAAGTTACCCAAATGACGCCAAACTCATCGGAAACATTGAATGTAATGCTCTAAAGCACCTTCAGTGTATCTGCACTGAATCTGCTTGACATTTCCAGTATTTCTTGTTGGGTCAACTGCAGTTGGAATTCGGCGTGAAAAAACCATGATTTGTGGCATATTGTGGTCAGCATCACAATTTCCACTACAGTTTGGCTAAAAGTATCACTTTATTTGGATTCCAATACAAAAACCGAAAGAGTTCAGCATGTAAAAAGTGTGTTTGAAAATTTTGGCATTTTTTACCATTTTTGAGCGACAGCCGCGCGGCTTAGCAAAAATCGCAAATGTGGTCCAAAAGTTGTCGTCAAGGAAACAACAAAACAACACTTTGCCTGCATTTCGGCTGTCTCCAAAAGCACACCAAAGGCATCGGAAAATGTCTACTTCTCATTCAAGCCCTAACCCTAACCCTAGCTAGGGCACTTTCATTAAACCAATCAAAAACCTTGCCTTCACATGCTGTGTTCAAAAAGTTACCCAAATGACGCCAAACTCATCGGAAACATTGAATGTAATGCTCTAAAGCACCTTCAGTGTATCTGCACTGAATCTGCTTGACATTCCCAGTATTTCTTGTTGGGTCAACTGCAGCTGGAATTCAGCGTGAAAAAAGCATGATTTGTGGCATATTGGGGTCAGCATCACAATTTCCACTAAAGTTTGGCTAAAAAGTATCACTTTATTTGGATTCCAATACAAAAACCGAAAGAGTTCAGCATGTAAAAAGTGGTTTTGAAAATTTTGGCATTTTTTACCATTTTTGAGCAACAGCCGCGCGGTTTCGCAAAAATCGCAAACGTGGGCCAAAAGTTGTCGTCAAGGAAACAACAAAACAACACTTTTCCTGCATTTCGACTGCCTCCAAAAGCACAGCAAAGGCATCGGAAAATGTCTACTTCTCATTCAAGCCCTAACCCTAACCCTAGCTCGGGCACTTTCATTAAACCAATCAAAAACCTTGCCTTCACATGCTGTGTTCAAAAAGTTACCCAAATGACGCCAAACTCATCGGAAACATTGAATGTAATGCTCTAAAGCACCTTCAGTGTATCTGCACTGAATCTGCTTGACATTTCCAGTATTTCTTGTTGGGTAAACTGCAGTTGGAATTCGGCGTGAAAAAACCATGATTTGTGGCATATTGGGGTCAGCATCACAATTTCCATTAAAGTTTGGCTAAAAGTATCACTTTATTTGGATTCCAATACAAAAACCGAAAGAGTTCAGCATGTAAAAAGTGTATTTGAAAATTTTGGCATTTTTTACCATTTTTGAGCGACAGCCGCGCGGCTTAGCAAAAATCGCAAATGTGGTCCAAAAGTTGTCGTCAAGGAAACAACAAAACAACACTTTTCCTGCATTTCGACTGTCTCCAAAAGCACAGCAAAGGCATCAGAAAATGTCTACTTCTCATTCAAGCCCTAACCCTAACCCTAGCTCTGGCACTTTCATTAAACCAATCAAAAACCTTGCCTTCACATGCTGTGTTCAAAAAGTTACCCAAATGACTCCAAACTCATCGGAAACATTGAATGTAATGCTTTAAAGCACCTTCAGTGTATCTGCACTGAATCTGCTTGACATTTCCAGCATTTCTTGTTGGGTCAACTGGAGCTGGAATTCGGCGTGAAAAAAGCATGATTTGTGGCATATTGGGGTCAGCATCACAATTTCCACTAAAGTTTGGCTAAAAGTATCACTTTATTTGGATTCCAATACAAAAAACGAAAGAGTTCAGCATGTAAAAAGTGTATTTGAAAATTTTGGCATTTTTTACAATTTTTGAGCGACAACCGCGCGGCTTAGCAAAAATCGCAAATGTGGGCCAAAAGTTGTCGTCAAGGAAACAAGAAAATAACACTTTTCCCGCATTTCGACTGCCTCCAAAAGCACAGCAAAGGCATCAGAAAATGTCTACTTCTCATTCAAGCCCTAACCCTAACCCTAGCCCTGGCACTTTCATTAAACCAATCAAAAACCTTGCCTTCACATGCTGTGTTCAAAAAGTTACCCAAATGACTCCAAACTCATCGGAAACATTGAATGTAATGCTTTAAAGCACCTTCAGTGTATCTGCCCTGAATCTGCTTGACATTTCCAGCATTTCTTGTTGGGTCAACTGCAGCTGGAATTCAGCGTGAAAAAAGCATGATTTGTGGCATATTGGGGTCAGCATCACAATTTACACTAAAGTTTGGCTAAAAGTATCACTTTATTTGGATTCCAATACAAAAACCGAAAGAGTTCAGCATGTAAAAAGTGTATTTGAAAATTTTAGCATTTTTTACCATTTTTGAGCGACAGCCGCGCGGCTTAGCAAAAATAACAAATGTGGGCCAAAAGTTGTCGTCAAGGAAACAACAAAACAACACTTTGCCTGCATTTCGGCTGTCTCCAAAAGCACAGCAAAGGCATCGGAAAATGTGTACTTCTCATTCAAGCCCTAACCCTAACCCTAGCTAGGGCACTTTCATTAAACCAATCAAAAACCTTGCCTTCACATGCTGTGTTCAAAAAGTTACCCAAATGACGCCAAACTCATCGGAAACATTGAATGTAATGCTCTAAAGCACCTTCAGTGTATCTGCACTGAATCTGCTTGACATTCCCAGTATTTCTTGTTGGGTCAACTGCAGCTGGAATTCAGCGTGAAAAAAGCATGATTTGTGGCATATTGGGGTCAGCATCACAATTTCCACTAAAGTTTGGCTAAAAAGTATCACTTTATTTGGATTCCAATACAAAAACCGAAAGAGTTCAGCATGTAAAAAGTGTTTTTGAAAATTTTGGCATTTTTTACCATTTTTGAGCAACAGCCGCGCGGTTTCGCAAAAATCGCAAACGTGGGCCAAAAGTTGTCGTCAAGGAAACAACAAAACAACACTTTTCCTGCATTTCGACTGCCTCCAAAAGCACAGCAAAGGCATCGGAAAATGTCTACTTCTCATTCAAGCCCTAACCCTAACCCTAGCTAGGGCACTTTCATTAAACCAATCAAAAACCTTGCCTTCACATGCTGTGTTCAAAAAGTTACCCAAATGACGCCAAACTCATCGGAAACATTGAATGTAATGCTCTAAAGCACCTTCAGTGTATCTGCACTGAATCTGCTTGACATTCCCAGTATTTCTTGTTGGGTCAACTGCAGCTGGAATTCAGCGTGAAAAAAGCATGATTTGTGGCATATTGGGGTCAGCATCACAATTTCCACTAAAGTTTGGCTAAAAAGTATCACTTTATTTGGATTCCAATACAAAAACCGAAAGAGTTCAGCATGTAAAAAGTGTTTTTGAAAATTTTGGCATTTTTTACCATTTTTGAGCAACAGCCGCGCGGTTTCGCAAAAATCGCAAACGTGGGCCAAAAGTTGTCGTCAAGGAAACAACAAAACAACACTTTTCCTGCATTTCGACTGCCTCCAAAAGCACAGCAAAGGCATCGGAAAATGTCTACTTCTCATTCAAGCCCTAACCCTAACCCTAGCTCGGGCACTTTCATTAAACCAATCAAAAACCTTGCCTTCACATGCTGTGTTCAAAAAGTTACCCAAATGACGCCAAACTCATCGGAAACATTGAATGTAATGCTCTAAAGCACCTTCAGTGTATCTGCACTGAATCTGCTTGACATTTCCAGTATTTCTTGTTGGGTCAACTGCAGCTGGAATTCGGCGTGAAAAAAGCATGATTTGTGGCATATTGGGGTCAGCATCACAATTTCCACTAGAGTTTGGCTAAAAGTATCACTTTATTTGGATTCCAATACAAAAACCGAAAGAGTTCAGCATGTAAAAAGTGTATTTGAAAATTTTGGCATTTTTTACCATTTTTGAGCGACAGCCGCGCGGCTTAGCAAAAATAACAAATGTGGGCCAAAAGTTGTCGTCAAGGAAAAAACAAAACAACACTTTTCCTGCATTTTGACTGCCTCCAAAAGCACAGCAAAGGCATCAGAAAATGTCTACTTCTCATTCAAGCCCTAACCCTAACCCTAGCCCTGGCACTTTCATTAAACCAATCAAAAACCTTGCCTTCACATGCTGTGTTCAAAAAGTTACCCAAATGACTCCAAACTCATCGGAAACATTGAATGTAATGCTTTAAAGACCTTCAGTGTATCTGCACTGAATCTGCTTGACATTTCCAGTATTTCTTGTTGGGTCAACTGCAGTTGGAATTCGGCGTGAAAAAAGCATGATTTGTGGCATATTGGGGTCAGCATCACAATTTCCACTAAAGTTTGGCTAAAAGTATCACTTTATTTGGATTCCAATACAAAAACCGAAAGAGTTCAGCATGTAAAAAGTGTATTTGAAAATTTTAGCATTTTTTACCATTTTTGAGCGACAGCCGCGCGGCTTAGCAAAAATCACAAATGTGGGCCAAAAGTTGTCGTCAAGGAAACAACAAAACAACACTCTGTCTGCATTTCGGCTGCCTCCAAAAGCACAGCAAAGGCATCGGAAAATGTCTACTTCTCATTCAAGCCCTAACCCTAACCCTAGCTCGGGCACTTTCATTAAACCAATCAAAAACCTTGCCTTCACATGCTGTGTTCAAAAAGTTACCCAAATGACGCCAAACTCATCGGAAACATTGAATGTAATGCTCTAAAGCACCTTCAGTGTATCTGCACTGAATCTGCTTGACATTTCCAGTATTTCTTGTTGGGTCAACTGCAGTTGGAATTCGGCGTGAAAAAACCATGATTTGTGGCATATTGTGGTCAGCATCACAATTTCCACTACAGTTTGGCTAAAAGTATCACTTTATTTGGATTCCAATACAAAAACCGAAAGAGTTCAGCATGTAAAAAGTGTGTTTGAAAATTTTGGCATTTTTTACCATTTTTGAGCGACAGCCGCACGGCTTAGCAAAAATCGCAAATGTGGTCCAAAAGTTGTCGTCAAGGAAACAACAAAACAACACTTTTCCTGCATTTCGACTGTCTCCAAAAGCACAGCAAAGGCATCAGAAAATGTCTACTTCTCATTCAAGCCCTAACCCTAACCCTAGCTCTGGCACTTTCATTAAACCAATCAAAAACCTTGCCTTCACATGCTGTGTTCAAAAAGTTACCCAAATGACTCCAAACTCATCGGAAACATTGAATGTAATGCTTTAAAGCACCTTCAGTGTATCTGCACTGAATCTGCTTGACATTTCCAGCATTTCTTGTTGGGTCAACTGCAGTTGGAATTCGGCGTGAAAAAAGCATGATTTGTGGCATATT
Source organism: Lepisosteus platostomus (assembly GCF_059453375.1). Taxonomy (NCBI): domain Eukaryota; kingdom Metazoa; phylum Chordata; class Actinopteri; order Semionotiformes; family Lepisosteidae; genus Lepisosteus; species Lepisosteus platostomus. Next base: position 52,848,932 of record NC_142613.1, read on the forward strand.
GGGGTCAGCATCACAATTTCCACTAAAGTTTGGCTAAAAGTATCACTTTATTTGGATTCCAATACAAAAACCGAAAGAGTTCAGCATGTAAAAAGTGTGTTTGAAAATTTTGGCATTTTTTACCATTTTTGAGCGACAGCCGCGCGGCTTAGCAAAAATAACAAATGTGGGCCAAAAGTTGTCGTCAAGGAAACAACAAAACAACACTTTGCCTGCATTTCGGCTGCCTCCAAAAGCACAGCAAAGGCATCGGAAAATGTCTACTTCTCATTCAAGCCCTAACCCTAACCCTAGCTCGGGCACTTTCATTAAACCAATCAAAAACCTTGCCTTCACATGCTGTGTTCAAAAAGTTACCCAAATGACTCCAAACTCATCGGAAACATTGAATGTAATGCTCTAAAGCACATTCAGTGTATCTGCACTGAATCTGCTTGACATTTCCAGTATTTCTTGTTGGGTCAACTGCAGCTGGAATTCGGCGTGAAAAAAGCATGATTTGTGGCATATTGGGGTCAGCATCACAATTTCCACTAGAGTTTGGCTAAAAGTATCACTTTATTTGGATTCCAATACAAAAACCGAAAGAGTTCAGCATGTAAAAAGTGTATTTGAAAATTTTGGCATTTTTTACCATTTTTGAGCGACAGCCGCGCGGCTTAGCAAAAATAACAAATGTGGGCCAAAAGTTGTCGTCAAGGAAACAACAAAACAACACTTTTCCTGCATTTCGACTGCCTCCAAAAGCACAGCAAAGGCATCAGAAAATGTCTACTTCTCATTCAAGCCCTAACCCTAACCCTAGCCCTGGCACTTTCATTAAACCAATCAAAAACCTTGCCTTCACATGCTGTGTTCAAAAAGTTACCCAAATGACTCCAAACTCATCGGAAACATTGAATGTAATGCTTTAAAGCACCTTCAGTGTATCTGCCCTGAATCTGCTTGACATTTCCAGCATTTCTTGTTGGGTCAACTGCAGCTGGAATTCAGCGTGAAAAAAGCATGATTTGTGGCATATTGGGGTCAGCATCACAATTTACACTAAAGTTTGGCTAAAAGTATCACTTTATTTGGATTCCAATACAAAAACCGAAAGAGTTCAGCATGTAAAAAGTGTATTTGAAAATTTTAGCATTTTTTACCATTTTTGAGCGACAGCCGCGCGGCTTAGCAAAAATAACAAATGTGGGCCAAAAGTTGTCGTCAAGGAAACAACAAAACAACACTTTGCCTGCATTTCGGCTGTCTCCAAAAGCACAGCAAAGGCATCGGAAAATGTCTACTTCTCATTCAAGCCCTAACCCTAACCCTAGCTAGGGCACTTTCATTAAACCAATCAAAAACCTTGCCTTCACATGCTGTGTTCAAAAAGTTACCCAAATGACGCCAAACTCATCGGAAACATTGAATGTAATGCTCTAAAGCACCTTCAGTGTATCTGCACTGAATCTGCTTGACATTCCCAGTATTTCTTGTTGGGTCAACTGCAGCTGGAATTCAGCGTGAAAAAAGCATGATTTGTGGCATATTGGGGTCAGCATCACAATTTCCACTAAAGTTTGGCTAAAAAGTATCACTTTATTTGGATTCCAATACAAAAACCGAAAGAGTTCAGCATGTAAAAAGTGTTTTTGAAAATTTTGGCATTTTTTACCATTTTTGAGCAACAGCCGCGCGGTTTCGCAAAAATCGCAAACGTGGGCCAAAAGTTGTCGTCAAGGAAACAACAAAACAACACTTTTCCTGCATTTCGACTGCCTCCAAAAGCACAGCAAAGGCATCGGAAAATGTCTACTTCTCATTCAAGCCCTAACCCTAACCCTAGCTCGGGCACTTTCATTAAACCAATCAAAAACCTTGCCTTCACATGCTGTGTTCAAAAAGTTACCCAAATGACGCCAAACTCATCGGAAACATTGAATGTAATGCTCTAAAGCACCTTCAGTGTATCTGCACTGAATCTGCTTGACATTTCCAGTATTTCTTGTTGGGTAAACTGCAGTTGGAATTCGGCGTGAAAAAACCATGATTTGTGGCATATTGGGGTCAGCATCACAATTTCCATTAAAGTTTGGCTAAAAGTATCACTTTATTTGGATTCCAATACAAAAACCGAAAGAGTTCAGCATGTAAAAAGTGTATTTGAAAATTTTGGCATTTTTTACCATTTTTGAGCGACAGCCGCGCGGCTTAGCAAAAATCGCAAATGTGGTCCAAAAGTTGTCGTCAAGGAAACAACAAAACAACACTTTTCCTGCATTTCGACTGTCTCCAAAAGCACAGCAAAGGCATCAGAAAATGTCTACTTCTCATTCAAGCCCTAACCCTAACCCTAGCTCTGGCACTTTCATTAAACCAATCAAAAACCTTGCCTTCACATGCTGTGTTCAAAAAGTTACCCAAATGACTCCAAACTCATCGGAAACATTGAATGTAATGCTTTAAAGCACCTTCAGTGTATCTGCACTGAATCTGCTTGACATTTCCAGCATTTCTTGTTGGGTCAACTGCAGCTGGAATTCAGCGTGAAAAAAGCATGATTTGTGGCATACTGGGGTCAGCATCACAATTTCCACTAAAGTTTGGCTAAAAGTATCACTTTATTTGGATTCCAATACAAAAAACGAAAGAGTTCAGCATGTAAAAAGTGTATTTGAAAATTTTGGCATTTTTTACAATTTTTGAGCGACAACCGCGCGGCTTAGCAAAAATCGCAAATGTGGGCCAAAAGTTGTCGTCAAGGAAACAAGAAAATAACACTTTTCCCGCATTTCGACTGCCTCCAAAAGCACAGCAAAGGCATCAGAAAATGTCTACTTCTCATTCAAGCCCTAACCCTAACCCTAGCCCTGGCACTTTCATTAAACCAATCAAAAACCTTGCCTTCACATGCTGTGTTCAAAAAGTTACCCAAATGACTACAAACTCATCGGAAACATTGAATGTAATGCTTTAAAGCACCTTCAGTGTATCTGCACTGAATCTGCTTGACATTTCCAGCATTTCTTGTTGGGTCAACTGCAGCTGGAATTCAGCGTGAAAAAAGCATGATTTGTGGCATATTGGGGTCAGCATCACAATTTCCACTAAAGTTTGGCTAAAAGTATCACTTTATTTGGATTCCAATACAAAAACCGAAAGAGTTCAGCATGTAAAAAGTGTATTTGAAAATTTTGGCATTTTTTACCATTTTTGAGCGACAGCCGCGCGGCTTAGCAAAAATAACAAATGTGGGCCAAAAGTTGTTGTCAAGGAAACAACAAAACAACACTTTTCCTGCATTTCGACTGCCTCCAAAAGCACAGCAAAGGCATCAGAAAATGTCTACTTCTCATTCAAGCCCTAACCCTAACCCTAGCTCGGGCACTTTCATTAAACCAATCAAAAACCTTGCCTTCACATGCTGTGTTCAAAAAGTTACCCAAATGACTCCAAACTCATCGGAAACATTGAATGTAATGCTTTAAAGCACCTTCAGTGTATCTGCACTGAATCTGCTTGACATTTCCAGCATTTCTTGTTGGGTCAACTGGAGCTGGAATTCGGCGTGAAAAAAGCATGATTTGTGGCATATTGGGGTCAGCATCACAATTTCCACTAAAGTTTGGCTAAAAGTATCACTTTATTTGGATTCCAATACAAAAACCGAAAGAGTTCAGCATGTAAAAAGTGTATTTGAAAATTTTGGCATTTTTTACAATTTTTGAGCGACAACCGCGCGGCTTCGCAAAAATCGCAAATGTGGGCCAAAAGTTGTCGTCAAGGAAACAAGAAAATAACACTTTTCCCGCATTTCGACTGCCTCCAAAAGCACAGCAAAGGCATCAGAAAATGTCTACTTCTCATTCAAGCCCTAACCCTAACCCTAGCCCTGGCACTTTCATTAAACCAATCAAAAACCTTGCCTTCACATGCTGTGTTCAAAAAGTTACAAAAAATTACTCCAAACTCATCGGAAACATTGAATGTAATGCTTTAAAGCACCTTCAGTGTATCTGCCCTGAATCTGCTTGACATTTCCAGCATTTCTTGTTGGGTCAACTGCAGCTGGAATTCAGCGTGAAAAAAGCATGATTTGTGGCATATTGGGGTCAGCATCACAATTTCCACTAAAGTTTGGCTAAAAAGTATCACTTTATTTGGATTCCAATACAAAAACCGAAAGAGTTCAGCATGTAAAAAGTGTATTTGAAAATTTTGGCATTTTTTACCATTTTTGAGCAACAGCCGCGCGGTTTCGCAAAAATCGCAAACGTGGGCCAAAAGTTGTCGTCAAGGAAACAACAAAACAACACTTTTCCTGCATTTCGACTGCCTCCAAAAGCACAGCAAAGGCATCGGAAAATGTCTACTTCTCATTCAAGCCCTAACCCTAACCCTAGCTAGGGCACTTTCATTAAACCAATCAAAAACCTTGCCTTCACATGCTGTGTTCAAAAAGTTACCCAAATGACGCCAAACTCATCGGAAACATTGAATGTAATGCTCTAAAGCACCTTCAGTGTATCTGCACTGAATCTGCTTGACATTCCCAGTATTTCTTGTTGGGTCAACTGCAGCTGGAATTCAGCGTGAAAAAAGCATGATTTGTGGCATATTGGGGTCAGCATCACAATTTCCACTAAAGTTTGGCTAAAAAGTATCACTTTATTTGGATTCCAATACAAAAACCGAAAGAGTTCAGCATGTAAAAAGTGTTTTTGAAAATTTTGGCATTTTTTACCATTTTTGAGCAACAGCCGCGCGGTTTCGCAAAAATCGCAAACGTGGGCCAAAAGTTGTCGTCAAGGAAACAACAAAACAACACTTTTCCTGCATTTCGACTGCCTCCAAAAGCACAGCAAAGGCATCGGAAAATGTCTACTTCTCATTCAAGCCCTAACCCTAACCCTAGCTCGGGCACTTTCATTAAACCAATCAAAAACCTTGCCTTCACATGCTGTGTTCAAAAAGTTACCCAAATGACGCCAAACTCATCGGAAACATTGAATGTAATGCTCTAAAGCACCTTCAGTGTATCTGCACTGAATCTGCTTGACATTTCCAGTATTTCTTGTTGGGTCAACTGCAGCTGGAATTCGGCGTGAAAAAAGCATGATTTGTGGCATATTGGGGTCAGCATCACAATTTCCACTAGAGTTTGGCTAAAAGTATCACTTTATTTGGATTCCAATACAAAAACCGAAAGAGTTCAGCATGTAAAAAGTGTATTTGAAAATTTTGGCATTTTTTACCATTTTTGAGCGACAGCCGCGCGGCTTAGCAAAAATAACAAATGTGGGCCAAAAGTTGTCGTCAAGGAAAAAACAAAACAACACTTTTCCTGCATTTTGACTGCCTCCAAAAGCACAGCAAAGGCATCAGAAAATGTCTACTTCTCATTCAAGCCCTAACCCTAACCCTAGCCCTGGCACTTTCATTAAACCAATCAAAAACCTTGCCTTCACATGCTGTGTTCAAAAAGTTACCCAAATGACTCCAAACTCATCGGAAACATTGAATGTAATGCTTTAAAGACCTTCAGTGTATCTGCACTGAATCTGCTTGACATTTCCAGTATTTCTTGTTGGGTCAACTGCAGTTGGAATTCGGCGTGAAAAAAGCATGATTTGTGGCATATTGGGGTCAGCATCACAATTTCCACTAAAGTTTGGCTAAAAGTATCACTTTATTTGGATTCCAATACAAAAACCGAAAGAGTTCAGCATGTAAAAAGTGTATTTGAAAATTTTAGCATTTTTTACCATTTTTGAGCGACAGCCGCGCGGCTTAGCAAAAATCACAAATGTGGGCCAAAAGTTGTCGTCAAGGAAACAACAAAACAACACTCTGTCTGCATTTCGGCTGCCTCCAAAAGCACAGCAAAGGCATCGGAAAATGTCTACTTCTCATTCAAGCCCTAACCCTAACCCTAGCTCGGGCACTTTCATTAAACCAATCAAAAACCTTGCCTTCACATGCTGTGTTCAAAAAGTTACCCAAATGACGCCAAACTCATCGGAAACATTGAATGTAATGCTCTAAAGCACCTTCAGTGTATCTGCACTGAATCTGCTTGACATTTCCAGTATTTCTTGTTGGGTCAACTGCAGTTGGAATTCGGCGTGAAAAAACCATGATTTGTGGCATATTGTGGTCAGCATCACAATTTCCACTACAGTTTGGCTAAAAGTATCACTTTATTTGGATTCCAATACAAAAACCGAAAGAGTTCAGCATGTAAAAAGTGTGTTTGAAAATTTTGGCATTTTTTACCATTTTTGAGCGACAGCCGCGCGGCTTAGCAAAAATCGCAAATGTGGTCCAAAAGTTGTCGTCAAGGAAACAACAAAACAACACTTTTCCTGCATTTCGACTGTCTCCAAAAGCACAGCAAAGGCATCAGAAAATGTCTACTTCTCATTCAAGCCCTAACCCTAACCCTAGCTCGGGCACTTTCATTAAACCAATCAAAAACCTTGCCTTCACATGCTGTGTTCAAAAAGTTACCCAAATGACTCCAAACTCATCGGAAACATTGAATGTAATGCTTTAAAGCACCTTCAGTGTATCTGCACTGAATCTGCTTGACATTTCCAGCATTTCTTGTTGGGTCAACTGCAGTTGGAATTCGGCGTGAAAAAAGCATGATTTGTGGCATATTGGGGTCAGCATCACAATTTCCACTAAAGTTTGGCTAAAAGTATCACTTTATTTGGATTCCAATACAAAAACCGAAAGAGTTCAGCATGTAAAAAGTGTGTTTGAAAATTTTGGCATTTTTTACCATTTTTGAGCGACAGCCGCGCGGCTTAGCAAAAATAACAAATGTGGGCCAAAAGTTGTCGTCAAGGAAACAACAAAACAACACTTTGCCTGCATTTCGGCTGCCTCCAAAAGCACAGCAAAGGCATCGGAAAATGTCTACTTCTCATTCAAGCCCTAACCCTAACCCTAGCTCGGGCACTTTCATTAAACCAATCAAAAACCTTGCCTTCACATGCTGTGTTCAAAAAGTTACCCAAATGACTCCAAACTCATCGGAAACATTGAATGTAATGCTCTAAAGCACATTCAGTGTATCTGCACTGAATCTGCTTGACATTTCCAGTATTTCTTGTTGGGTCAACTGCAGCTGGAATTCGGCGTGAAGAAAGCATGATTTGTGGCATATTGGGGTCAGCATCACAATTTCCACTAGAGTTTGGCTAAAAGTATCACTTTATTTGGATTCCAATACAAAAACCGAAAGAGTTCAGCATGTAAAAAGTGTATTTGAAAATTTTGGCATTTTTTACCATTTTTGAGCGACAGCCGCGCGGCTTAGCAAAAATAACAAATGTGGGCCAAAAGTTGTTGTCAAGGAAACAACAAAACAACACTTTTCCTGCATTTCGACTGCCTCCAAAAGCACAGCAAAGGCATCAGAAAATGTCTACTTCTCATTCAAGCCCTAACCCTAACCCTAGCCCTGGCACTTTCATTAAACCAATCAAAAACCTTGCCTTCACATGCTGTGTTCAAAAAGTTACCCAAATGACTCCAAACTCATCGGAAACATTGAATGTAATGCTTTAAAGCACCTTCAGTGTATCTGCCCTGAATCTGCTTGACATTTCCAGCATTTCTTGTTGGGTCAACTGCAGCTGGAATTCAGCGTGAAAAAAGCATGATTTGTGGCATATTGGGGTCAGCATCACAATTTACACTAAAGTTTGGCTAAAAGTATCACTTTATTTGGATTCCAATACAAAAACCGAAAGAGTTCAGCATGTAAAAAGTGTATTTGAAAATTTTAGCATTTTTTACCATTTTTGAGCGACAGCCGCGCGGCTTAGCAAAAATAACAAATGTGGGCCAAAAGTTGTCGTCAAGGAAACAACAAAACAACACTTTGCCTGCATTTCGGCTGTCTCCAAAAGCACAGCAAAGGCATCGGAAAATGTCTACTTCTCATTCAAGCCCTAACCCTAACCCTAGCTAGGGCACTTTCATTAAACCAATCAAAAACCTTGCCTTCACATGCTGTGTTCAAAAAGTTACCCAAATGACGCCAAACTCATCGGAAACATTGAATGTAATGCTCTAAAGCACCTTCAGTGTATCTGCACTGAATCTGCTTGACATTCCCAGTATTTCTTGTTGGGTCAACTGCAGCTGGAATTCAGCGTGAAAAAAGCATGATTTGTGGCATATTGGGGTCAGCATCACAATTTCCACTAAAGTTTGGCTAAAAAGTATCACTTTATTTGGATTCCAATACAAAAACCGAAAGAGTTCAGCATGTAAAAAGTGTTTTTGAAAATTTTGGCATTTTTTACCATTTTTGAGCAACAGCCGCGCGGTTTCGCAAAAATCGCAAACGTGGGCCAAAAGTTGTCGTCAAGGAAACAACAAAACAACACTTTTCCTGCATTTCGACTGCCTCCAAAAGCACAGCAAAGGCATCGGAAAATGTCTACTTCTCATTCAAGCCCTAACCCTAACCCTAGCTCGGGCACTTTCATTAAACCAATCAAAAACCTTGCCTTCACATGCTGTGTTCAAAAAGTTACCCAAATGACGCCAAACTCATCGGAAACATTGAATGTAATGCTCTAAAGCACCTTCAGTGTATCTGCACTGAATCTGCTTGACATTTCCAGTATTTCTTGTTGGGTAAACTGCAGTTGGAATTCGGCGTGAAAAAACCATGATTTGTGGCATATTGGGGTCAGCATCACAATTTCCATTAAAGTTTGGCTAAAAGTATCACTTTATTTGGATTCCAATACAAAAACCGAAAGAGTTCAGCATGTAAAAAGTGTATTTGAAAATTTTGGCATTTTTTACCATTTTTGAGCGACAGCCGCGCGGCTTAGCAAAAATCGCAAATGTGGTCCAAAAGTTGTCGTCAAGGAAACAACAAAACAACACTTTTCCTGCATTTCGACTGTCTCCAAAAGCACAGCAAAGGCATCAGAAAATGTCTACTTCTCATTCAAGCCCTAACCCTAACCCTAGCTCTGGCACTTTCATTAAACCAATCAAAAACCTTGCCTTCACATGCTGTGTTCAAAAAGTTACCCAAATGACTCCAAACTCATCGGAAACATTGAATGTAATGCTTTAAAGCACCTTCAGTGTATCTGCACTGAATCTGCTTGACATTTCCAGCATTTCTTGTTGGGTCAACTGCAGCTGGAATTCAGCGTGAAAAAAGCATGATTTGTGGCATACTGGGGTCAGCATCACAATTTCCACTAAAGTTTGGCTAAAAGTATCACTTTATTTGGATTCCAATACAAAAAACGAAAGAGTTCAGCATGTAAAAAGTGTATTTGAAAATTTTGGCATTTTTTACAATTTTTGAGCGACAACCGCGCGGCTTAGCAAAAATCGCAAATGTGGGCCAAAAGTTGTCGTCAAGGAAACAAGAAAATAACACTTTTCCCGCATTTCGACTGCCTCCAAAAGCACAGCAAAGGCATCAGAAAATGTCTACTTCTCATTCAAGCCCTAACCCTAACCCTAGCCCTGGCACTTTCATTAAACCAATCAAAAACCTTGCCTTCACATGCTGTGTTCAAAAAGTTACCCAAATGACTACAAACTCATCGGAAACATTGAATGTAATGCTTTAAAGCACCTTCAGTGTATCTGCACTGAATCTGCTTGACATTTCCAGCATTTCTTGTTGGGTCAACTGCAGCTGGAATTCAGCGTGAAAAAAGCATGATTTGTGGCATATTGGGGTCAGCATCACAATTTCCACTAAAGTTTGGCTAAAAGTATCACTTTATTTGGATTCCAATACAAAAACCGAAAGAGTTCAGCATGTAAAAAGTGTATTTGAAAATTTTGGCATTTTTTACAATTTTTGAGCGACAACCGCGCGGCTTAGCAAAAATCGCAAATGTGGGCCAAAAGTTGTCGTCAAGGAAACAAGAAAATAACACTTTTCCCGCATTTCGACTGTCTCCAAAAGCACAGCAAAGGCATCAGAAAATGTCTACTTCTCATTCAAGCCCTAACCCTAACCCTAGCCCTGGCACTTTCATTAAACCAATCAAAAACCTTGCCTTCACATGCTGTGTTCAAAAAGTTACCCAAATGACTCCAAACTCATCGGAAACATTGAATGTAATGCTCTAAAGCACATTCAGTGTATCTGCACTGAATCTGCTTGACATTTCCAGTATTTCTTGTTGGGTCAACTGCAGCTGGAATTCGGCGTGAAAAAAGCATGATTTGTGGCATATTGGGGTCAGCATCACAATTTCCACTAGAGTTTGGCTAAAAGTATCACTTTATTTGGATTCCAATACAAAAACCGAAAGAGTTCAGCATGTAAAAAGTGTATTTGAAAATTTTGGCATTTTTTACCATTTTTGAGCGACAGCCGCGCGGCTTAGCAAAAATAACAAATGTGGGCCAAAAGTTGTCGTCAAGGAAACAACAAAACAACACTTTGCCTGCATTTCGGCTGTCTCCAAAAGCACAGCAAAGGCATCGGAAAATGTCTACTTCTCATACAAGCCCTAACCCTAACCCTAGCTAGGGCACTTTCATTAAACCAATCAAAAACCTTGCCTTCACATGCTGTGTTCAAAAAGTTACCCAAATGACGCCAAACTCATCGGAAACATTGAATGTAATGCTCTAAAGCACCTTCAGTGTATCTGCACTGAATCTGCTTGACATTCCCAGTATTTCTTGTTGGGTCAACTGCAGCTGGAATTCAGCGTGAAAAAAGCATGATTTGTGGCATATTGGGGTCAGCATCACAATTTCCACTAAAGTTTGGCTAAAAAGTATCACTTTATTTGGATTCCAATACAAAAACCGAAAGAGTTCAGCATGTAAAAAGTGTTTTTGAAAATTTTGGCATTTTTTACCATTTTTGAGCATCACAATTTCCACTAAAGTTTGGCTAAAAAGTATCACTTTATTTGGATTCCAATACAAAAACCGAAAGAGTTCAGCATGTAAAAAGTGTTTTTGAAAATTTTGGCATTTTTTACCATTTTTGAGCAACAGCCGCGCGGTTTCGCAAAAATCGCAAACGTGGGCCAAAAGTTGTCGTCAAGGAAACAACAAAACAACACTTTTCCTGCATTTCGACTGCCTCCAAAAGCACAGCAAAGGCATCAGAAAATGTCTACTTCTCATTCAAGCCCTAACCCTAACCCTAGCCCTGGCACTTTCATTAAACCAATCAAAAACCTTGCCTTCACATGCTGTGTTCAAAAAGTTACCCAAATGACTCCAAACTCATCGGAAACATTGAATGTAATGCTTTAAAGACCTTCAGTGTATCTGCACTGAATCTGCTTGACATTTCCAGTATTTCTTGTTGGGTCAACTGCAGTTGGAATTCGGCGTGAAAAAAGCATGATTTGTGGCATATTGGGGTCAGCATCACAATTTCCACTAAAGTTTGGCTAAAAGTATCACTTTATTTGGATTCCAATACAAAAACAGAAAGAGTTCAGCATGTAAAAAGTGTATTTGAAAATTTTAGCATTTTTTACCATTTTTGAGCGACAGCCGCGCGGCTTAGCAAAAATCACAAATGTGGGCCAAAAGTTGTCGTCAAGGAAACAACAAAACAACACTCTGTCTGCATTTCGGCTGCCTCCAAAAGCACAGCAAAGGCATCGGAAAATGTCTACTTCTCATTCAAGCCCTAACCCTAACCCTAGCTCGGGCACTTTCATTAAACCAATCAAAAACCTTGCCTTCACATGCTGTGTTCAAAAAGTTACCCAAATGACGCCAAACTCATCGGAAACATTGAATGTAATGCTCTAAAGCACCTTCAGTGTATCTGCACTGAATCTGCTTGACATTTCCAGTATTTCTTGTTGGGTCAACTGCAGTTGGAATTCGGCGTGAAAAAACCATGATTTGTGGCATATTGTTGTCAGCATCACAATTTCCACTACAGTTTGGCTAAAAGTATCACTTTATTTGGATTCCAATACAAAAACCGAAAGAGTTCAGCATGTAAAAAGTGTGTTTGAAAATTTTGGCATTTTTTACCATTTTTGAGCGACAGCCGCGCGGCTTAGCAAAAATCGCAAATGTGGTCCAAAAGTTGTCGTCAAGGAAACAACAAAACAACACTTTTCCTGCATTTCGACTGTCTCCAAAAGCACAGCAAAGGCATCAGAAAATGTCTACTTCTCATTCAAGCCCTAACCCTAACCCTAGCTCTGGCACTTTCATTAAACCAATCAAAAACCTTGCCTTCACATGCTGTGTTCAAAAAGTTACCCAAATGACTCCAAACTCATCGGAAACATTGAATGTAATGCTTTAAAGCACCTTCAGTGTATCTGCACTGAATCTGCTTGACATTTCCAGCATTTCTTGTTGGGTCAACTGCAGTTGGAATTCGGCGTGAAAAAAGCATGATTTGTGGCATATTGGGGTCAGCATCACAATTTCCACTAAAGTTTGGCTAAAAGTATCACTTTATTTGGATTCCAATACAAAAACCGAAAGAGTTCAGCATGTAAAAAGTGTGTTTGAAAATTTTGGCATTTTTTACCATTTTTGAGCGACAGCCGCGCGGCTTAGCAAAAATAACAAATGTGGGCCAAAAGTTGTCGTCAAGGAAACAACAAAACAACACTTTGCCTGCATTTCGGCTGCCTCCAAAAGCACAGCAAAGGCATCGGAAAATGTCTACTTCTCATTCAAGCCCTAACCCTAACCCTAGCTCGGGCACTTTCATTAAACCAATCAAAAACCTTGCCTTCACATGCTGTGTTCAAAAAGTTACCCAAATGACTCCAAACTCATCGGAAACATTGAATGTAATGCTCTAAAGCACATTCAGTGTATCTGCACTGAATCTGCTTGACATTTCCAGTATTTCTTGTTGGGTCAACTGCAGCTGGAATTCGGCGTGAAAAAAGCATGATTTGTGGCATATTGGGGTCAGCATCACAATTTCCACTAGAGTTTGGCTAAAAGTATCACTTTATTTGGATTCCAATACAAAAACCGAAAGAGTTCAGCATGTAAAAAGTGTATTTGAAAATTTTAGCATTTTTTACCATTTTTGAGCGACAGCCGCGCGGCTTAGCAAAAATAACAAATGTGGGCCAAAAGTTGTCGTCAAGGAAACAACAAAACAACACTTTGCCTGCATTTCGGCAGTCTCCAAAAGCACAGCAAAGGCATCGGAAAATGTCTACTTCTCATTCAAGCCCTAACCCTAACCCTAGCTAGGGCACTTTCATTAAACCAATCAAAAACCTTGCCTTCACATGCTGTGTTCAAAAAGTTACCCAAATGACGCCAAACTCATCGGAAACATTGAATGTAATGCTCTAAAGCACCTTCAGTGTATCTGCACTGAATCTGCTTGACATTCCCAGTATTTCTTGTTGGGTCAACTGCAGCTGGAATTCAGCGTGAAAAAAGCATGATTTGTGGCATATTGGGGTCAGCATCACAATTTCCACTAAAGTTTGGCTAAAAAGTATCACTTTATTTGGATTCCAATACAAAAACCGAAAGAGTTCAGCATGTAAAAAGTGTTTTTGAAAATTTTGGCATTTTTTACCATTTTTGAGCAACAGCCGCGCGGTTTCGCAAAAATCGCAAACGTGGGCCAAAAGTTGTCGTCAAGGAAACAACAAAACAACACTTTTCCTGCATTTCGACTGCCTCCAAAAGCACAGCAAAGGCATCGGAAAATGTCTACTTCTCATTCAAGCCCTAACCCTAACCCTAGCTCGGGCACTTTCATTAAACCAATCAAAAACCTTGCCTTCACATGCTGTGTTCAAAAAGTTACCCAAATGACGCCAAACTCATCGGAAACATTGAATGTAATGCTCTAAAGCACCTTCAGTGTATCTGCACTGAATCTGCTTGACATTTCCAGTATTTCTTGTTGGGTAAACTGCAGTTGGAATTCGGCGTGAAAAAACCATGATTTGTGGCATATTGGGGTCAGCATCACAATTTCCACTAAAGTTTGGCTAAAAAGTATCACTTTATTTGGATTCCAATACAAAAACCGAAAGAGTTCAGCATGTAAAAAGTGTATTTGAAAATTTTGGCATTTTTTACCATTTTTGAGCGACAGCCGCGCGGCTTAGCAAAAATCGCAAATGTGGTCCAAAAGTTGTCGTCAAGGAAACAACAAAACAACACTTTTCCTGCATTTCGACTGTCTCCAAAAGCACAGCAAAGGCATCAGAAAATGTCTACTTCTCATTCAAGCCCTAACCCTAACCCTAGCCCTGGCACTTTCATTAAACCAATCAAAAACCTTGCCTTCACATGCTGTGTTCAAAAAGTTACCCAAATGACTCCAAACTCATCGGAAACATTGAATGTAATGCTTTAAAGCACCTTCAGTGTATCTGCCCTGAATCTGCTTGACATTTCCAGCATTTCTTGTTGGGTCAACTGCAGCTGGAATTCAGCGTGAAAAAAGCATGATTTGTGGCATATTGGGGTCAGCATCACAATTTACACTAAAGTTTGGCTAAAAGTATCACTTTATTTGGATTCCAATACAAAAACCGAAAGAGTTCAGCATGTAAAAAGTGTTTTTGAAAATTTTGGCATTTTTTACCATTTTTGAGCAACAGCCGCGCGGTTTCGCAAAAATCGCAAACGTGGGCCAAAAGTTGTCGTCAAGGAAACAACAAAACAACACTTTTCCTGCATTTCGACTGCCTCCAAAAGCACAGCAAAGGCATCGGAAAATGTCTACTTCTCATTCAAGCCCTAACCCTAACCCTAGCTCGGGCACTTTCATTAAACCAATCAAAAACCTTGCCTTCACATGCTGTGTTCAAAAAGTTACCCAAATGACGCCAAACTCATCGGAAACATTGAATGTAATGCTCTAAAGCACCTTCAGTGTATCTGCACTGAATCTGCTTGACATTTCCAGTATTTCTTGTTGGGTAAACTGCAGTTGGAATTCGGCGTGAAAAAACCATGATTTGTGGCATATTGGGGTCAGCATCACAATTTCCATTAAAGTTTGGCTAAAAGTATCACTTTATTTGGATTCCAATACAAAAACCGAAAGAGTTCAGCATGTAAAAAGTGTATTTGAAAATTTTGGCATTTTTTACCATTTTTGAGCGACAGCCGCGCGGCTTAGCAAAAATCGCAAATGTGGTCCAAAAGTTGTCGTCAAGGAAACAACAAAACAACACTTTTCCTGCATTTCGACTGTCTCCAAAAGCACAGCAAAGGCATCAGAAAATGTCTACTTCTCATTCAAGCCCTAACCCTAACCCTAGCTCTGGCACTTTCATTAAACCAATCAAAAACCTTGCCTTCACATGCTGTGTTCAAAAAGTTACCCAAATGACTCCAAACTCATCGGAAACATTGAATGTAATGCTTTAAAGCACCTTCAGTGTATCTGCACTGAATCTGCTTGACATTTCCAGCATTTCTTGTTGGGTCAACTGCAGCTGGAATTCAGCGTGAAAAAAGCATGATTTGTGGCATACTGGGGTCAGCATCACAATTTCCACTAAAGTTTGGCTAAAAGTATCACTTTATTTGGATTCCAATACAAAAAACGAAAGAGTTCAGCATGTAAAAAGTGTATTTGAAAATTTTGGCATTTTTTACAATTTTTGAGCGACAACCGCGCGGCTTAGCAAAAATCGCAAATGTGGGCCAAAAGTTGTCGTCAAGGAAACAAGAAAATAACACTTTTCCCGCATTTCGACTGCCTCCAAAAGCACAGCAAAGGCATCAGAAAATGTCTACTTCTCATTCAAGCCCTAACCCTAACCCTAGCCCTGGCACTTTCATTAAACCAATCAAAAACCTTGCCTTCACATGCTGTGTTCAAAAAGTTACCCAAATGACTACAAACTCATCGGAAACATTGAATGTAATGCTTTAAAGCACCTTCAGTGTATCTGCACTGAATCTGCTTGACATTTCCAGCATTTCTTGTTGGGTCAACTGCAGCTGGAATTCAGCGTGAAAAAAGCATGATTTGTGGCATATTGGGGTCAGCATCACAATTTCCACTAAAGTTTGGCTAAAAGTATCACTTTATTTGGATTCCAATACAAAAACCGAAAGAGTTCAGCATGTAAAAAGTGTATTTGAAAATTTTGGCATTTTTTACAATTTTTGAGCGACAACCGCGCGGCTTAGCAAAAATCGCAAATGTGGGCCAAAAGTTGTCGTCAAGGAAACAAGAAAATAACACTTTTCCCGCATTTCGACTGTCTCCAAAAGCACAGCAAAGGCATCAGAAAATGTCTACTTCTCATTCAAGCCCTAACCCTAACCCTAGCCCTGGCACTTTCATTAAACCAATCAAAAACCTTGCCTTCACATGCTGTGTTCAAAAAGTTACCCAAATGACTCCAAACTCATCGGAAACATTGAATGTAATGCTCTAAAGCACATTCAGTGTATCTGCACTGAATCTGCTTGACATTTCCAGTATTTCTTGTTGGGTCAACTGCAGCTGGAATTCGGCGTGAAAAAAGCATGATTTGTGGCATATTGGGGTCAGCATCACAATTTCCACTAGAGTTTGGCTAAAAGTATCACTTTATTTGGATTCCAATACAAAAACCGAAAGAGTTCAGCATGTAAAAAGTGTATTTGAAAATTTTGGCATTTTTTACCATTTTTGAGCGACAGCCGCGCGGCTTAGCAAAAATAACAAATGTGGGCCAAAAGTTGTCGTCAAGGAAACAACAAAACAACACTTTGCCTGCATTTCGGCTGTCTCCAAAAGCACAGCAAAGGCATCGGAAAATGTCTACTTCTCATACAAGCCCTAACCCTAACCCTAGCTAGGGCACTTTCATTAAACCAATCAAAAACCTTGCCTTCACATGCTGTGTTCAAAAAGTTACCCAAATGACGCCAAACTCATCGGAAACATTGAATGTAATGCTCTAAAGCACCTTCAGTGTATCTGCACTGAATCTGCTTGACATTCCCAGTATTTCTTGTTGGGTCAACTGCAGCTGGAATTCAGCGTGAAAAAAGCATGATTTGTGGCATATTGGGGTCAGCATCACAATTTCCACTAAAGTTTGGCTAAAAAGTATCACTTTATTTGGATTCCAATACAAAAACCGAAAGAGTTCAGCATGTAAAAAGTGTTTTTGAAAATTTTGGCATTTTTTACCATTTTTGAGCATCACAATTTCCACTAAAGTTTGGCTAAAAAGTATCACTTTATTTGGATTCCAATACAAAAACCGAAAGAGTTCAGCATGTAAAAAGTGTTTTTGAAAATTTTGGCATTTTTTACCATTTTTGAGCAACAGCCGCGCGGTTTCGCAAAAATCGCAAACGTGGGCCAAAAGTTGTCGTCAAGGAAACAACAAAACAACACTTTTCCTGCATTTCGACTGCCTCCAAAAGCACAGCAAAGGCATCAGAAAATGTCTACTTCTCATTCAAGCCCTAACCCTAACCCTAGCCCTGGCACTTTCATTAAACCAATCAAAAACCTTGCCTTCACATGCTGTGTTCAAAAAGTTACCCAAATGACTCCAAACTCATCGGAAACATTGAATGTAATGCTTTAAAGACCTTCAGTGTATCTGCACTGAATCTGCTTGACATTTCCAGTATTTCTTGTTGGGTCAACTGCAGTTGGAATTCGGCGTGAAAAAAGCATGATTTGTGGCATATTGGGGTCAGCATCACAATTTCCACTAAAGTTTGGCTAAAAGTATCACTTTATTTGGATTCCAATACAAAAACAGAAAGAGTTCAGCATGTAAAAAGTGTATTTGAAAATTTTAGCATTTTTTACCATTTTTGAGCGACAGCCGCGCGGCTTAGCAAAAATCACAAATGTGGGCCAAAAGTTGTCGTCAAGGAAACAACAAAACAACACTCTGTCTGCATTTCGGCTGCCTCCAAAAGCACAGCAAAGGCATCGGAAAATGTCTACTTCTCATTCAAGCCCTAACCCTAACCCTAGCTCGGGCACTTTCATTAAACCAATCAAAAACCTTGCCTTCACATGCTGTGTTCAAAAAGTTACCCAAATGACGCCAAACTCATCGGAAACATTGAATGTAATGCTCTAAAGCACCTTCAGTGTATCTGCACTGAATCTGCTTGACATTTCCAGTATTTCTTGTTGGGTCAACTGCAGTTGGAATTCGGCGTGAAAAAACCATGATTTGTGGCATATTGTGGTCAGCATCACAATTTCCACTACAGTTTGGCTAAAAGTATCACTTTATTTGGATTCCAATACAAAAACCGAAAGAGTTCAGCATGTAAAAAGTGTGTTTGAAAATTTTGGCATTTTTTACCATTTTTGAGCGACAGCCGCGCGGCTTAGCAAAAATCGCAAATGTGGTCCAAAAGTTGTCGTCAAGGAAACAACAAAACAACACTTTTCCTGCATTTCGACTGTCTCCAAAAGCACAGCAAAGGCATCAGAAAATGTCTACTTCTCATTCAAGCCCTAACCCTAACCCTAGCTCTGGCACTTTCATTAAACCAATCAAAAACCTTGCCTTCACATGCTGTGTTCAAAAAGTTACCCAAATGACTCCAAACTCATCGGAAACATTGAATGTAATGCTTTAAAGCACCTTCAGTGTATCTGCACTGAATCTGCTTGACATTTCCAGCATTTCTTGTTGGGTCAACTGCAGTTGGAATTCGGCGTGAAAAAAGCATGATTTGTGGCATATTGGGGTCAGCATCACAATTTCCACTAAAGTTTGGCTAAAAGTATCACTTTATTTGGATTCCAATACAAAAACCGAAAGAGTTCAGCATGTAAAAAGTGTGTTTGAAAATTTTGGCATTTTTTACCATTTTTGAGCGACAGCCGCGCGGCTTAGCAAAAATAACAAATGTGGGCCAAAAGTTGTCGTCAAGGAAACAACAAAACAACACTTTGCCTGCATTTCGGCTGCCTCCAAAAGCACAGCAAAGGCATCGGAAAATGTCTACTTCTCATTCAAGCCCTAACCCTAACCCTAGCTCGGGCACTTTCATTAAACCAATCAAAAACCTTGCCTTCACATGCTGTGTTCAAAAAGTTACCCAAATGACTCCAAACTCATCGGAAACATTGAATGTAATGCTCTAAAGCACATTCAGTGTATCTGCACTGAATCTGCTTGACATTTCCAGTATTTCTTGTTGGGTCAACTGCAGCTGGAATTCGGCGTGAAAAAAGCATGATTTGTGGCATATTGGGGTCAGCATCACAATTTCCACTAGAGTTTGGCTAAAAGTATCACTTTATTTGGATTCCAATACAAAAACCGAAAGAGTTCAGCATGTAAAAAGTGTATTTGAAAATTTTAGCATTTTTTACCATTTTTGAGCGACAGCCGCGCGGCTTAGCAAAAATAACAAATGTGGGCCAAAAGTTGTCGTCAAGGAAACAACAAAACAACACTTTGCCTGCATTTCGGCAGTCTCCAAAAGCACAGCAAAGGCATCGGAAAATGTCTACTTCTCATTCAAGCCCTAACCCTAACCCTAGCTAGGGCACTTTCATTAAACCAATCAAAAACCTTGCCTTCACATGCTGTGTTCAAAAAGTTACCCAAATGACGCCAAACTCATCGGAAACATTGAATGTAATGCTCTAAAGC